>NC_086330.1:342678970-342989282 GCF_032445375.1 Bacillus rossius redtenbacheri | reverse complement strand
TGTGTTTGAAATACACATTTTTACAGAAAGCTATGGAAAATTTTCGAAATTGGTTTCCGCACGAAAAGAACACACACTTCAGGTATAGGCTTAATTTTTATTCGAAATTAATTATTCATAAAAAAACATATTTTAGAACCCCTTAACATGGCCAAAAACGGGGTTTTCAGGCTGCAGTATCTTACAAACTATTCACGGGATGTATGTGGCACTAATATAGAGACATGCAATGGACCTTGATACAAAATATACACCAATAAAATTATAGGGTCACCGCATTGAATTCCGAGAGGCACTTGTGTTACTGCGGCATGTTTTGCACTAGTTGGCAGTCCATCACGTGGCGCGCTCTCAGCCGTAGAACAGCAATCGGCTCGTTTCCGCGGGGGGAGGTGAAAGATGAGTCAGGTTGGCGCGCCTGATCCCCCCTCCACTCTCGACACAGGGCGTGCAGTAAGCAAGCGCAGTTGCGGGGTGGAGTCGCTGGACGTGGCCGGATTGTTTTTATTTTACATCATTATGTTCAGCTGTTTCCTTTGAATATATATGTGTATATTTGTTTTAAAATGAAAGCTGTCAACGACGAACGAAGAAAGGGAAAGAAATCAAGGTTGAGATTACACGCCACTCGGAAGAAACGAATCTGGAAAGGAAAAGTTAGATATTTCGACGGCACAAGGTATAATTTTACATTATTACTATTGTGTTTCTAATTTATTTTTAATTTTTATATTATAACTTCATTTTTGTGTTCACAGACGGTCTCCGATAGCGTAGTCGGTTATGGCGCGGGAGCAATAGACTCTGAGTTCCAATAGAGGCGTGCAAGTGGCAGTAAGTTCAGGTTTAGTAAATAATATAATCCTCTCGCTAGTTTAACCGGCGTAATGTAGGAAGTTAAATAAAACAGGATTACGAGTGATGTTAAATGCGTCACGTTTGATGGATGTATATGTTTCGTTAACTGTGTAAGAGAAGATACCAGTAGTAAAAATTTAACTTTTTAAACCTGTACTGTATATGTATAAGGTCAATACAACTCAAGTAGTATATAATAGCCGGAGCTGCGCCAGGATTCAGGTTGTGGATTGTGTGGATTGTGATTGTCTGTCCGCCATCTTGGATTGTGACGTCACGGCGGCCATCTTGGATGACCTTGACCTTGACCTTTGACCTTGACCTGGAATTTGATCCTCAAAAATCGCCAAAAATGACCAAAATTGGGCAAAAATTGCCCAAAATTCCTCAAAAATCGCCAAAATTTCCATTTTTTTGAAAAAAATTTCCGCCAAAAAATCTCAAATAATTCCACAGTTCAAAAATTAGGATTTCGAAAATCCTCAAAAGTCGCTTTGCCCTAGAAAAAACGAAAACTCCTAAAAGCGGCTTAAAACTCCTAAGAGCTAGCCGCTTATAAGCCGCCGACCTTGAAAATAAGGATGTCATGGCAGCCATATTGGATGATGATGTCACCGTTGCAAATTTTGTTACGGCCGCCATCTTTAAATTTTTTATTTATTATCCGATTGGAATGAAAAAAAAAATTTAAAAATTATAAAAAATCCATTTAATAAAAATTTAATAAATTATTTATAAAAAATGTACTTTACGACACGGAGCTCAGAGTCCTCGGTTCGAACCCGGTGAGGGCAAAAAAAAAAATAAAAATGACATACGATCATTCCCTCGTGGAGGGCGCTGGCATACTGACTCCCACCACTTTTTTCAAAGCATATATATATTCACCTAGTATGACGTCATGTCCGCCATCTTGTCTTCGATGCTGGAAGCCATCATCATTGTATCGTCGGCTAGAGTGCGCTGACGCCATGTTAGTTTAACTCTTACCCGATAGAGTGCAGTAATCATTTATTACTAAGGTGCCCGCCATCTTGAAATTTGGCCGCCATCTTGAAAATCCGTAATTATTTAGCTAGAAATTCGGGAAAAGTTCCAAAATTTATTAAATAAATTTGCAATCAATATACTGATTGACCCGGTCAGTTCCTATCCTTGGTTCGACCCCTGGCCGATACAAAAAAATTAAATATAACATCAATTTAACATAATAGTAACAGGTTCGAGGAATTAAACACCGCAAGTTCTTTTACAAACAGAATATTTATTACATAATTTCTATTCTACTACAGGATCACTTACGAAAGCTAGCAAATTTATAATCATTCATTTAGTTCCGCATCGGTGTGAAATGACTTATTCTTAGCTCCAATCGGTTTATACTAGACAGAGTCCAACCAGATCCTTTACTGACATAGTTCTCCTCTTCTTGACAGAGTTTCTGGATACCGTGTTTAACAGTTTGCTTCACATCGTTAGAACTATAAATTACTGTAGCCGATGTCTTGAATGCACACTTTTTCACTTTGTCATCTAACGGATATGGCTTTCCATATAGACAGTCCAACCACAAGTTATATTTTAATGGTCCGTTTGTTGCTACGTCATCAGTAAGCTGATTGATTATGTCCTGTCTGATATCATCAAGAAAAGTACAAATATCCTTCGACTCACCGAACGTATTTAGATAATAGTAGTCTTTCAACGTTCCACGAAATGCAGTCTGCGCCAAGTAGAAACCATTATCGTTCACTTGTAATGCTCCGAACACAGTCTTAGGTTTAGGTCCATGTTCAGTCGTCATAGCAATCGGTTGCTGCGCATCTGTTTTTTTGATTGTACGCTCACGAGCCTTCAATCTAAAGCGAGGAGTCGAAATGTCTGCAGGTAGTTCAGCAGTAGGCACACGGACTTCACCTTTACATATTTTCGCATGTCGTCGCAAACTATCAATTCGAGTAAACCATTCATGACAATCATCACATAGAAACTTTATACGAGAAGGATTCTTTTTGCATTTGCTCCGCTCATGTCTTCGTGCATCATGGGAAAATGTGAACGACATATCACAGTAGCTGCAAGGATACCGTGCCGATGTAGACGAACCTTTCAGACCCGATCCAGATATGGACGTTGCAACAGTAGTACCATTTCCAGGCATACTCTTATGAACATCGACGCATCGCTGTTGCACCGAAACCTTTACTTTCTGCCGCACAGCAGGACCTTTACATGTCTTCATGTGCGTTTTCATATTATCTTTTCTGGCAAACTGCTTATGACATTTCTCACAAACAAACATTTTACGATATAGGTTCTTGGCACATTCTCTCTTCTCATGCCGTCGAGCATTGCTGCTGTTTGAGAAAATCTTGTCACAGTAACAGCACCGATGTTCGTTAGTTGTCAAATCAGCATCCATTGAAGTCTCCATCGAGGGCGAAACGAAGTTCATCGAGTTTTCCTGCACAGCCAGCACTACCGGGATTAAAGTCTCTTCTGCTGGTGGTATCGCGTCTGTTGAAATCTCCTCCAGTGTTGTCGACGTGGTTGTCAACGGAATCTGCTCCTTCTCCGTCGTAGCTGTCGTAAAGGTTCCCGTAGACGATGGTACAACCTCCATCGAGTTCGACGTTAAAGTCGGTAAAGATGCCATCGAGTTCGCAAGAACAGGTAATTACGTGATTAATGCACCAGAAGAAATAAACTAGGTGATCCTTACACCGCCGACGTCAGTAACAAACTGAGCGCCCTGCTGTCTAGGACTCGCTTATATACATGCACCGTATGGAATAATACGCTAGTCAAATCAAGAAACATCTACAATAATACTAGAGTCAAAACAACATTAAAAATAGAAGGACCATCAACAAAAAGGAAGCACATTCTGGAAGCACAATAAAAAAAGGCAGCACATTTGGAAGCACCGACAACGAAAAGGCAGCACATTTGGAAGCACCGACATCTAAAAGACAGCACCGCCATCGAAAAGGCAGCACATTTTGGAAGCACCGACAACGAAAAGGCAGCACCGTCATCGTAAAGACACAGACCGCAAGTCCGGGTCATGTCAATATCAGACATATAGACCATGAACACAGTACACACAGGAAACGGATCGTACACACAGTACACACAGGAAACGAAACGTACACACAGTACACACAGGAAACGGAACGTACACACAGTACACACAGGTAACGGAACGTACACACAGTACACACAGGAAACGGAACGTACACACAGTACACACAGAAAACGGAACGTACACACAGTACACACAGAAAACGGAACGTACACACAGTACACACAGAAAACAGAACGTACACACAGTACACACAGGAAACTGAACGTACACACAGTACACACAGAAAACGGAACGTACACACAGGACACACAGGAAACGGAACGTACACACAGTACACACAGAAAACGGAACGTACACACAGTACACACAGGAAACGGAACGTACACACAGTACACACAGGAAACGTAATGATCACACATACAGTAGCGGAAACACACAGGCTTAGTTGGAAATCAGAATACAAGAAATAAAAACATTAAATTTTTACTTTTAATATTTTATTACTTCTCAACATTACACAAATACAAGTAAAAGAAGCCATTATTGTATGTAGCCAGCTTTCCTCAGTTCTTTGAGTATGAAGGATATTTCTTTGATGCACGGATAGTTTCCTGCACAAAGCGAGCCATGTAGAAGTCTTAGCCGGTCAACCAATATGTTTGGATCGTTCCACGATGTATAATCAATCTCTTCTACCACCATCTTACTTGCTTGTTTATTATAAATACTTTTAATATCACAATCGTCCCAGTGATCATAATAAGCATTATCAGATTTATTTATTATAACACGACGTTTCCATCGTTTCGGTCTCAGGACATCGTCACATTCTTCGATCTTGTCAGCTGTAGGTGCTTCATCACAGTCTATGCCTTTGTCAACAGCCTCAGAGTCACTGTAACAATCACTGTAGAAGACATCCTCTTCACCCAGATTACCGTATGAATTCGCTATCGATGATGTCGAAGTGTCTTCATCGTCTTCATGCTTCCTTTTTAGGAGTCCATCATTTTTACAAAGAATGGAGGATCTACTGAATATAGGCTTGAATGTATTCTCACTTTTCACGGTGTTGATACTTCCATTAGTTTCAGTCTTCCTGAAGCCATTAGCAGCCTTCAATTTATGTTCTTCCTCACGATCGGGTGAGCTAATACCATCACGTTCAGGACAAGGAAAATTATTGTCGTAATGCAGATCACTCTTCTTTAGTCTAGTGGATCCATCGGTGTCCTCTATGCCGTAAGTAGGCTTGACTTTACATGTTCTATCATGTCTTTTTAAGCTGTCAATTCGTGTTAACAACCTGCTACAACGATTACAGCTTAACATGTTGCGTAGTGGGTTTCTAGCACAATCATTCTTCTCATGACGTCTAGCATTCCTTCTCATGACAAAATCCTTACCACAGTATATACAGCGGCTTCCTTCCGATTCAGCTGCAGATAACAAACCACGATCCATTGTAGCTTCTGTGACTAATGCCAGATGCAAACTAAGAGTTTTAAATTAGATCCAATACTTAAATAGAAATTTTTTCATATTTCATCAGCGAGAGTTAATTTATCTCATACAAAAGTACTTGCTGCAACTAGTTCTGCTTTTCAACAACAGATGACGTCACGTATTGCTAGCAGGTAAATAATATTTAGTTCTTTAATGCAGGATGCGGGATGCTCACTAACGATCGTAAAAGAAAGATGGCTTCGCTAGACTCCAAGGAAAAGGAAGTTCGTCTTGCATGTTGGTGCTCCACAGATGTCTCATGGCGTAATATTAATTTGACTGAGAAATGATATTTTTTAATTCCACATGATAAAAATATTACAAGTTTTGATTTAGTAGCAGAAATTATCGAATTAAATGTAACTCCAAATAAAATGACATGTCTCATTAAGAGTAAAACTTCTTCATGGAGAGATCGGTTTCTCAGAATAGTCAGATACACTTAAAGAAACCACAGGAATGATTGCAAGAACACGGGAAAAACCATCAAAATATTGACAAAAAGAATCAGGAGCACAGGAGAAAACCATTATTATTTTGATAAGAATAATCAGGAGCACACGGAGAAAAACCATCATAATATTGACAAGTATAATTAGGAGCACACGGAGAAAACCGACATAAAATTGACAAGAATTATCGGGAGCACACGGAGAAAACCACCACACATTTTCTATGATATCATAAAAATAAAAAATAAAAAATTGAAAATAAAAATAAATTAATAAAAAATTTAAAACAAAAAAAAATCTACAAAAAAACACATAAAATTCTGGCTTGTACACTTATCTTTGCTCAACAATGATAAGTTTACAAGCTAGCAGAATCTATTTATGTATTTTTTTGTAGATTTTTTTTTGTTTTAAATTTTTTATTAATTTATTTTTATTTTCAATTTTTTATTTTTTATTTTTATGATATCATAGAAAATGTGTGGTGGTTTTCTCCGTGTGCTCCCGATAATTCTTGTCAATTTTATGTCGGTTTTCTCCGTGTGCTCCTAATTATACTTGTCAATATTATGATGGTTTTTCTCCGTGTGCTCCCGATAATTCTTGTCAATATTATGATGTTTTTTCTCCGTGTGCTCCTGATTATTCTTATCAAAATAATGATGGTTTTCTCCTGTGCTCCTGATTATTTTTGTCAATATTTTGATGGTTTTTCCCGTGTTCTTGCAATCATTCCTGTGGTTTCTTTAAGTGTATCTGACTATTCTGAGAAACCGATCTCTCCATGAAGAAGTTTTACTCTTAATGAGACATGTCATTTTATTTGGAGTTACATTTAATTCGATAATTTCTGCTACTAAATCAAAACTTGTAATATTTTTATCATGTGGAATTAAAAAATATCATTTCTCAGTCAAATTAATATTACGCCATGAGACATCTGTGGAGCACCAACATGCAAGACGAACTTCCTTTTCCTTGGAGTCTAGCGAAGCCATCTTTCTTTTACGATCGTTAGTGAGCATCCCGCATCCTGCATTAAAGAACTAAATATTATTTACCTGCAAGCAATACGTGACGTCATCTGTTGTTGAAAAGCAGAACTAGTTGCAGCAAGGACTTTTGTATGAGATAAATTAACTCTCGCTGATGAAATATGAAAAAATTTCTATTTAAGTATTGGATCTAATTTAAAACTCTTAGTTTGCATCTGGCATTAGTCACAGAAGCTACAATGGATCGTGGTTTGTTATCTGCAGCTGAATCGGAAGGAAGCCGCTGTATATACTGTGGTAAGGATTTTGTCATGAGAAGGAATGCTAGACGTCATGAGAAGAATGATTGTGCTAGAAACCCACTACGCAACATGTTAAGCTGTAATCGTTGTAGCAGGTTGTTAACACGAATTGACAGCTTAAAAAGACATGATAGAACATGTAAAGTCAAGCCTACTTACGGCATAGAGGACACCGATGGATCCACTAGACTAAAGAAGAGTGATCTGCATTACGACAATAATTTTCCTTGTCCTGAACGTGATGGTATTAGCTCACCCGATCGTGAGGAAGAACATAAATTGAAGGCTGCTAATGGCTTCAGGAAGACTGAAACTAATGGAAGTATCAACACCGTGAAAAGTGAGAATACATTCAAGCCTATATTCAGTAGATCCTCCATTCTTTGTAAAAATGATGGACTCCTAAAAAGGAAACATGAAGACGATGAAGACACTTCGACATCATCGATAGCGAATTCATACGGTAATCTGGGTGAAGAGGATGTCTTCTACAGTGATTGTTACAGTGACTCTGAGGCTGTTGACAAAGGCATAGACTGTGATGAAGCACCTACAGCTGACAAGATCGAAGAATGTGACGATGTCCTGAGACCGAAACGATGGAAACGTCGTGTTATAATAAATAAATCTGATAATGCTTATTATGATCACTGGGACGATTGTGATATTAAAAGTATTTATAATAAACAAGCAAGTAAGATGGTGGTAGAAGAGATTGATTATACATCGTGGAACGATCCAAACATATTGGTTGACCGGCTAAGACTTCTACATGGCTCGCTTTGTGCAGGAAACTATCCGTGCATCAAAGAAATATCCTTCATACTCAAAGAACTGAGGAAAGCTGGCTACATACAATAATGGCTTCTTTTACTTGTATTTGTGTAATGTTGAGAAGTAATAAAATATTAAAAGTAAAAATTTAATGTTTTTATTTCTTGTATTCTGATTTCCAACTAAGCCTGTGTGTTTCCGCTACTGTATGTGTGATCATTACGTTTCCTGTGTGTACTGTGTGTACGTTCCGTTTCCTGTGTGTACTGTGTGTACGTTCCGTTTTCTGTGTGTACTGTGTGTACGTTCCGTTTCCTGTGTGTCCTGTGTGTACGTTCCGTTTTCTGTGTGTACTGTGTGTACGTTCAGTTTCCTGTGTGTACTGTGTGTACGTTCTGTTTTCTGTGTGTACTGTGTGTACGTTCCGTTTTCTGTGTGTACTGTGTGTACGTTCCGTTTTCTGTGTGTACTGTGTGTACGTTCCGTTTCCTGTGTGTACTGTGTGTACGTTCCGTTACCTGTGTGTACTGTGTGTACGTTCCGTTTCCTGTGTGTACTGTGTGTACGTTTCGTTTCCTGTGTGTACTGTGTGTACGATCCGTTTCCTGTGTGTACTGTGTTCATGGTCTATATGTCTGATATTGACATGACCCGGACTTGCGGTCTGTGTCTTTACGATGACGGTGCTGCCTTTTCGTTGTCGGTGCTTCCAAAATGTGCTGCCTTTTCGATGGCGGTGCTGTCTTTTAGATGTCGGTGCTTCCAAATGTGCTGCCTTTTCGTTGTCGGTGCTTCCAAATGTGCTGCCTTTTTTTATTGTGCTTCCAGAATGTGCTTCCTTTTTGTTGATGGTCCTTCTATTTTTAATGTTGTTTTGACTCTAGTATTATTGTAGATGTTTCTTGATTTGACTAGCGTATTATTCCATACGGTGCATGTATATAAGCGAGTCCTAGACAGCAGGGCGCTCAGTTTGTTACTGACGTCGGCGGTGTAAGGATCACCTTGTTTATTTCTTCTGGTGCATTAATCACGTAATTACCTGTTCTTGCGAACTCGATGGCATCTTTACCGACTTTAACGTCGAACTCGATGGAGGTTGTACCATCGTCTACGGGAACCTTTACGACAGCTACGACGGAGAAGGAGCAGATTCCGTTGACAACCACGTCGACAACACTGGAGGAGATTTCAACAGACGCGATACCACCAGCAGAAGAGACTTTAATCCCGGTAGTGCTGGCTGTGCAGGAAAACTCGATGAACTTCGTTTCGCCCTCGATGGAGACTTCAATGGATGCTGATTTGACAACTAACGAACATCGGTGCTGTTACTGTGACAAGATTTTCTCAAACAGCAGCAATGCTCGACGGCATGAGAAGAGAGAATGTGCCAAGAACCTATATCGTAAAATGTTTGTTTGTGAGAAATGTCATAAGCAGTTTGCCAGAAAAGATAATATGAAAACGCACATGAAGACATGTAAAGGTCCTGCTGTGCGGCAGAAAGTAAAGGTTTCGGTGCAACAGCGATGCGTCGATGTTCATAAGAGTATGCCTGGAAATGGTACTACTGTTGCAACGTCCATATCTGGATCGGGTCTGAAAGGTTCGTCTACATCGGCACGGTATCCTTGCAGCTACTGTGATATGTCGTTCACATTTTCCCATGATGCACGAAGACATGAGCGGAGCAAATGCAAAAAGAATCCTTCTCGTATAAAGTTTCTATGTGATGATTGTCATGAATGGTTTACTCGAATTGATAGTTTGCGACGACATGCGAAAATATGTAAAGGTGAAGTCCGTGTGCCTACTGCTGAACTACCTGCAGACATTTCGACTCCTCGCTTTAGATTGAAGGCTCGTGAGCGTACAATCAAAAAAACAGATGCGCAGCAACCGATTGCTATGACGACTGAACATGGACCTAAACCTAAGACTGTGTTCGGAGCATTACAAGTGAACGATAATGGTTTCTACTTGGCGCAGACTGCATTTCGTGGAACGTTGAAAGACTACTATTATCTAAATACGTTCGGTGAGTCGAAGGATATTTGTACTTTTCTTGATGATATCAGACAGGACATAATCAATCAGCTTACTGATGACGTAGCAACAAACGGACCATTAAAATATAACTTGTGGTTGGACTGTCTATATGGAAAGCCATATCCGTTAGATGACAAAGTGAAAAAGTGTGCATTCAAGACATCGGCTACAGTAATTTATAGTTCTAACGATGTGAAGCAAACTGTTAAACACGGTATCCAGAAACTCTGTCAAGAAGAGGAGAACTATGTCAGTAAAGGATCTGGTTGGACTCTGTCTAGTATAAACCGATTGGAGCTAAGAATAAGTCATTTCACACCGATGCGGAACTAAATGAATGATTATAAATTTGCTAGCTTTCGTAAGTGATCCTGTAGTAGAATAGAAATTATGTAATAAATATTCTGTTTGTAAAAGAACTTGCGGTGTTTAATTCCTCGAACCTGTTACTATTATGTTAAATTGATGTTATATTTAATTTTTTTGTATCGGCCAGGGGTCGAACCAAGGATAGGAACTGACCGGGTCAATCAGTATATTGATTGCAAATTTATTTAATAAATTTTGGAACTTTTCCCGAATTTCTAGCTAAATAATTACGGATTTTCAAGATGGCGGCCAAATTTCAAGATGGCGGGCACCTTAGTAATAAATGATTACTGCACTCTATCGGGTAAGAGTTAAACTAACATGGCGTCAGCGCACTCTAGCCGACGATACAATGATGATGGCTTCCAGCATCGAAGACAAGATGGCGGACATGACGTCATACTAGGTGAATATATATATGCTTTGAAAAAAGTGGTGGGAGTCAGTATGCCAGCGCCCTCCACGAGGGAATGATCGTATGTCATTTTTATTTTTTTTTTGCCCTCACCGGGTTCGAACCGAGGACTCTGAGCTCCGTGTCGTAAAGTACATTTTTTATAAATAATTTATTAAATTTTTATTAAATGGATTTTTTATAATTTTTAAATTTTTTTTTTCATTCCAATCGGATAATAAATAAAAAATTTAAAGATGGCGGCCGTAACAAAATTTGCAACGGTGACATCATCATCCAATATGGCTGCCATGACATCCTTATTTTCAAGGTCGGCGGCTTATAAGCGGCTAGCTCTTAGGAGTTTTAAGCCGCTTTTAGGAGTTTTCGTTTTTTCTAGGGCAAAGCGACTTTTGAGGATTTTCGAAATCCTAATTTTTGAACTGTGGAATTATTTGAGATTTTTTGGCGGAAATTTTTTTCAAAAAAATGGAAATTTTGGCGATTTTTGAGGAATTTTGGGCAATTTTTGCCCAATTTTGGTCATTTTTGGCGATTTTTGAGGATCAAATTCCAGGTCAAGGTCAAAGGTCAAGGTCAAGGTCATCCAAGATGGCCGCCGTGACGTCACAATCCAAGATGGCGGACAGACAATCACAATCCACACAATCCACAACCTGAATCCTGGCGCAGCTCCGGCTATTATATACTACTAACTCACAATGTAGATAGAAGAGCGTTAAAGTTAAAAACGAGATAAAATGGTACGAAACCAAATGATCGCGTAGTTGCGACGGTAAAGCTTCACCGCGATACAAATAAACAACTGAAACCAATTTACAGTGCAATTTTTCGTAGCTATTACATGCTATTTACCAGTTAGAAGGTCGATGATAAAAGTTTTTATGGATCAGTAAATAAATGGAACGCATTCTTTATTTCGTACGTGTAAATTCATTATCGTTAGTAAGTTATAACCAGGAAACCTTTGCTCATAAATGGTAACGGCATGAATTGGATATTGAACATTATAGGTATTTAAAATATTTATTACATAAACATTAACATGACGTGAATTTTAAACTCCATTTACTTCAATCTAAAAATAATTTTGATATTTTAAAGATATATTATGTACTATTTTAATGCTTCAAGGTAAAAACTGACATGTTTTGCGAACGGACTAACTTTGGCTAAATTTTCTCATAAGTTCTCAGTACTGCGTGGACAGAATTTAATTTCTGCCACATAGCTTTTATGCTTGGATAATAAAATATCTTAGAATTATTTCTTAGATTAGAGACGTCAACTGTTGGTAATCGATGTAGCAATTTTTTTTTTCCGTCAGAGCAGGACGTCTGCAGAATTTCGTAAAGAAGGATAGATATAGAGTTTATTACATAACTTTATGTTGTATTAAGCTGGAGTCACAATACCACGACGAGGCCGACACGACAGGCCCGACAAACCTTCGTTCAGCGTTCCAGCACGACAGATTTAAAAGCGTAGGGTCACAATACCACGACAAAAATAACCCGACGATTTTCAATTTGGCCTTCGGCAAATGGTAATATGTGGATTACAAATAATTTAAAAAGATCAATTTTTTTTAAATAACCAAGCCAAAAACTCGAAGCAACTGCATTCAGAACTGATAAATATTTAGTTAACTTACCGTCAACTTCTTCTCCCCAAAAACTATATGTTATCTCAGCCCACGCTTTTTCTTTGTTTGGCTGGTTTCTATAGTCCTTCACACCAATATCATACAAAATAGCATGAGCTTGGACTTTACTAATTAGAAGTTCTTCGCTGAACTCGTCCATTCTTAAATCTAATCTTCAC
This sequence comes from Bacillus rossius redtenbacheri, assembly GCF_032445375.1. NCBI lineage: Eukaryota > Metazoa > Arthropoda > Insecta > Phasmatodea > Bacillidae > Bacillus > Bacillus rossius. The sequence goes on along the minus strand of NC_086330.1, from coordinate 342,976,647 downwards.
GATTCTAAAATAACGTCTTTAACCATAAACACGATGATATATTTTTATGTTTATACAAACAGACGAAGGCAAGCTACCAATTTTTAAATTCATCAACACGTAAAACGAAATTTCACTTTCCAGCAAAAATATTCACCAAGTAGGTAAATATTTTTGAAATTTAGTTCTGTACTGGTTCTTTTGCGTTGGCGTTTTCTTATCTGTCGGGCAGTACGACACGACGGAATCTATATATATAAAAATGAAACCCGTTTTCCTTGGTCACGGCATCACGCGTGAACGGCTGGACCGATTTCACTAATTTTTTTTTGGTTGTGTTTGTTATTGTCACAAGAAGGTTCTTATGAAAGAAAAAATTTAACGGAAAATTAGAAAATTTAAGAATACTGAACCACCATATATAAAATTATTTCCAAACTAACCCAACACTTTGTACAATATAAATATTTTTAAAGTAACCTTATGACGTTTGACATAGAATTGACAGAATGTTTGCTGCAAATATCTTCAAAGAGGATGTAAAGAAACTGTATCGTTTAGGAAATATTTATCAACATTAACGTTTTACTACATATTGTACCGGTACATTCGGTACAGAGCTGCTGGCGCAGGCTATTCTGGCTGTGTACATTCTGCCTAGGCCATTGTCATGCCATAATTCGTTATTACTGTGTTGCAGTTTAAAAATATAAAAACAAATCAATACATTATGTAAACATTTTCTATGTTTGTTTTTGTGTGATATACTTACTTATAAAGAAGAATACAACCGTTTTCTTTAATTTACAGTTGAATTTTCATTTTTGAACTTTTTTAATGTAAATTTATGTCGTTTGACATATAATTGTTTTAAAGACTAAGAAGATTTTTGTTTGCTAATAAGTGTTTGTTAATCATGGTAAGTTCACAGCTTCATATTGATTTTTAGAACTTTTTGGTGACTACACAATACTATAATTTGGTATACATGGTTATACAGAAAATGTATGAGAGCTTTTTATTTTCAGTTGGATTTTCGTTTTTAACAATGCCACCAACCAGACGTACAAGCTTAGGCCGCAGAACTCGAAATACGGCAAGTCAAATAAATATACGAGCAAATCAAAGTGATGAGCAACGCGAAGCGCGAAATGAACTTGAACGGAATCGATATCAAGATAGGAATGTTGTGTTTAATCCCCACAGAGCTGCATCTATATAAGATAGGTCAGCTATACAAACTAAAGTAGTGCATCATTGCTACGCTAAGGCGGTACGAAGTTTGCCGGGTCAGCTAGTTAGAAATATAATCTATTCCTTGCTGGCCGTCGGGGTGCGTATTTTGTCGGGGTGACGTCACGGCCATTAATTCACTATAACCATTTATTGGCTTGTAATCTGTGGGAGGGTAGAGTTCACATTTTCATTGAAATCGGCAGTACCAAAATAATGATCGTCCCATACTGAGGCTGCCAGCAAATAACGGTGTAATTGTTTTGGGTGCCAGCTTGCGTTGCAAAGGGGCTAATTTTGAATCATATGTAAGGCTTAAAAGTTTTTTGGATTTACAGAGGAATTGTAATATGATTATACCTATTATACTTATTTTGAATAGTATTGTCAAAATATTTGTAACAATAATTATGGAAATACCGCTCAATTGTTGCCACTGTTTTCACTTGTTAAATAATCTAACTACTTAGATTGCCAGCTCATATAATTGCGCTCATTTTGTTGTTGGGTTCCCTGCCAGGTGAATAAAGTAAATATTTATGGCCCTTTTTTACTGAGCGCTATACCAGTAAAGTAAAATGCACTTAATTGTTTACCCCCTAGCACTAAGGAACTAGAAAATGTTAAATTTTCATTTGTCATTGAAACATAAGCCTATATTACTAATATTTTAAAATTAATTTTTGTTACTGTTCAACGTTACATACATTACAAATGTAGCTTACTTTCTAACATTTGAGTCGCTGAGTATTAGGTCACAAATACTAATTTATGTGTTGTTAAAACATTACTGATATATGGATACACAAACATTGTGCTTGTTTTGTGCAGGTGATGGTGACAGTAGAGTAATGAAGCAGCTCATTGCATGCCAACCGTACGGACGAATCTTTCACATTGAAAAAATTGAATGCAAAATTCACATAATCAGAAACTACAACAAAAGGCTTAGAGATATTGCATCTAAAACCAGAAATGCATCTGGTTCTGTAACTTTAGTGGCGATACGTATTTTGGATTCGGACCTCCAACTGCATCTTCGTGTGGCAGTAACAAGTGCTATTAAGCACAGAAGTACTGAAAATTTGCCTTCGCGAGATAAGATTAATGAATTAACAAAGGGTATCCACAATGGGCCTTCTCATGTGTTCGGAGACCATGGGAAATGTCACGAAAGAGGTTATTTTTGCAAAGGGCCAAAGGATGGTGAAGTGTGTGTAGTAGAGGACCTAAAATCGGTTGGTATGTGGGATGAAATAGTGGCAGCAAAGAATCTCGTCGCTCACCATGCCAGTAGCCTCATTCATAATGTTTCTACCAATGACGTGGAGAGGTTTAACTCCGTTCTCTACAAATTTGTCGGAGGAAAAAGAGTAAACTTTTCGCTACGTGGTGGGTACGAAACAAGAAGTAATCTCTGTGTTATAGAACATAATACTAAAAGAGATACACAAAAACTTATTACAAAACAAATGACGAATAAAAGCCCAGGTTTTTTCTGTAAAAGCAACATACAGAACAAACAAAGATCTGCAGAAAAAAGGAGAAAGTGGCTCCAAGAAAAACCGAAAAAAATTAAACGTAGGCGATTAGTAATGACTGGGCCAGATTGTCACTATGGCAATGTGAATGCAGAACCTGAAATGACTAAAGAAGAATTCCAAAGACAAAAGCAAAACTTTTTGGTAAAACTTAGCCTTGATGAATGCGAAAGAAATTCTCTTCAGGCTAACACTACAGCTCAAATTAACTCTCAGCTTTGGTTGGCAGAACGTTCTAAACGGTTAACAGCATTTTCTTTCGGCCGTATTTGTAAATTGAAATCATCAACACCAAGATCAAAAACTCTTATATCTTTAATTTACAGCAGATTTCAAGGATAGGTCGCCACAAAATACGGATTGGCCAAAGAACCTATAGCCCTAGAACAGCTAGAAAAAACTCTCGGCAAAACGATTGAAGCATCAGGATTGTTTGATGACCAAGGGATGCCTTGGTTAGCAGCTACCCCGGATGGTCTGATTGGCGAAGATTCAGTTGTCGAGGTGAAGTGCCCTATTTCAGCATCACGCCTTAGTCCAGAAGAGGGTATACAACAAAATAAAATAAAATTCTGTCGTCTTTAAAATGTGGAACTACGCCTGAAAGAAGACGACAGGTATATGTATCAAGTACAGGGACAAGTGCATATTGCTCAAAGACAGACTTGTTATTTTGTAGTGTGGACTCCCTTGGGTATGCTTGTCCAAAAAAATTGAGCGAAGTAAATCATTTTGGGAAGGAAAAATGGTAAAAAAGTTAAACGACTTTTACATAGAATTTATGCTCCCTGAACTTGTAGATCCGCAATATCCGAAAGGATTACCTGTGCGTGACATAAAAAAATAATGTACACAGTTTTGAAACAAAAGTTTCTTGACAAATTGTATTTTGTTGAAGTATGGATTTTTATTTTCAAGAAATAGTCACATATGATTTATTTCTAACTTAACATTTGCATATATTACATTTATGTACTTATTGTTTTATTCCGTTACATTTGTTACAACTGAGTAATGAACTTGGTGTGTTCGCTCTTTCCCCTGTGTGTATATTTGTTGTGGACAAGTTTTATACATATTATTTCATGAATTTGTTATAAATAATTTAAATTTTTATAAATACTAAAGTCTTAACTTATACAAAAGCATTTTAGATTTTGTTTGAACTAAGATTACTTTTAAGTAAACTTCACATAAATGACAGCATAAAAATACAACTATGTTCTAGGCAGTCTCAAATAGGTATGATTCTTAGAAAATTAACATTGTATAGCTGATGAATTAAAAAAAAAATCTTATATAATACCACTACACAAAATTTTATTTCCATTCGAACTTTCATTGTAAATATATAAAATTAAAAAAAAAGGCAAATTTATGAATGCCGCCGTAATCATTGAAAACGATTCACTATTAGCTGCGAGTTTGTGATAGCCCATTTCACGCGGGTAAGCGGACTTCGTTTGATGCAGTGCGAGTCTCAGGAATATGCTACATTTTCGCTCGCAATACAAAGATAATACGTGATCAAAATTGTTTGTCCATGAATTTTAAATTAAAACGATTCTTTAATAAAATACTCGACGATACACGTCGGAAAGTAAGATATTGTCAGTAACTTAATTTACACCAGTCCTGAACTGAAACTGTTGTTTAATAATTTGAGTGCGATCATTGTATGTGTGTGTGTTGGTGTGTGTGGGTGTGTCATAATATTTGTCCATTTAAAATTTTTTGTTTGTTATAACTAGTTCTCGTAGTTAATTTTATATTGATTCGGCTGTCTTTTACACTTGAAAGGCAATCATAAATAATTTTTGTTAGAGCGTAGGCCTATTGTCAATCTTATCAAACTTGTTCAACTAATAGCAAAAAGCTGAGACACGTATATTACGATTCATAAAAAAACATAAATAGATTAAACTAATATTTACTTAAATTTAAAAACTAGTTGATACAATTAGGAATATTTAAGCTAATATCTAGATTGAATTATAAAATCTAGAGCCGCGCGAGTGCTGTTGCTGTAGTTAGATACTTTGGGCCCTTTTTTTGTCAAACGATTTGTTTTTATATTTTATTAATCCATATTTCATTTAAAACTTTTGTGTTAAAAGTTATAGTTTTACCTTTATCCATGTTGTTTATATTTTCGCCAAAATTTTTCTTATGGTAACTTGTAATAAAATTACAATATTGAAGGGCTCTCGTTGAATTTAGTACACATTGTACCTTTGGTTTGTATTAACAATGCAACTGTATTTGTCAGGATAAATGACACATGAATACACTTAATAATGTTTTCAATTACTCACTAGATTGCACTGAGTTAAAAATAAATTAATGTATTAAATGATTACAATATAATTTTTCAAAACATTCATGGATATGTAAAATAACTATACTTACAACTATTAGGTTCTGAATAATGTTAATTTGTATTTTTTTTCTATTGTATAGGCCTATTACGCAAATCGACGCAATGAATAATATTTTACTATGAAAGAGTTCATTATTATAACAAACTACTAGATATTTTGTACGAAATATATCGCTCGACGTAAACATAACCTACTTTTGATCATTATAAACAAAAATAAAATGATTATTCTAATATGAGTAACTCATCTACGATAAAACCACAATTTATTTAACTTGCTTCCACTTATACAGAATTTGTCCTTCCTATTGCATGTTTTCACCAATTTACTACACATATTATTATTCTTTGGAAAGGAGAAATATATATTTTATTAAATAATATTTATTATGTTTGGAGAAACTGTGACATCCGTACGCTTCATAGTCTAACATCTTGACTACATGTAGCTCATACGATTATAAATCAACAATCAGAAAGGTCCTCGCGAGACGTAAATGAAATGGATAGCCTTGGAATAAGAGCTCCGTCTGCAACCAAGGAGCGGGGGCGTGGGAGCTGGAAGGGGGAGAGGGTGGAGAGAGGAGCATGCACGCCGTGAGAGCAGAAGTACTGGTGGTTTGGAAACACCCTACTACGGTGGTGACTCTCCTTTGGAGGGGGGAAATGGATGGCACTCCCGCTGTGCGAACACTGCTGCAGCCGCCTAGTTCCAGTACCGACCGCTGTCGCCCGGCAAGGTCGCTCAGCCAGCGAGTGAAATTTCGGGATGTGCTCCCAGGTAGGCGGGCGCCTTAATGCTGGGATGTATCCTCTCTATGGACACCGGCCGAATCGTTCTCCGATAGCCAAGCTTTGTTGTAACGGCGCGTGTCTTGCACTATCCTCGCTTGTCTACGAAAGCGTAAAGCAGAAATTAATTTTACAAATGTAATTTACGTAAATATCTACATGAAAACACGTAGAATAATAGTCTTCCTGCTAAAAGTAACATGACTTTTCTTTAGGAAATTTTATTCTGCGCAAATGTACAATACACCGAAACATTGTTTGTATTAAATATTTCCTTCGATCAGCTGTTAAATTTTCGCACTACTCGGAATGTATACATTTATTGTTGACGTCTCATGAATAATCTCAACTTACGAAAAATATTAATTATACTGTTATAACTGTACGGCAACATTCAAGACAATTAATAACCAATATTTTTTTCTATTAGAGTTTGAAACGGTATTGATTAGGCATTTACCAAGCACCCAAACTAATGAGAAAATAGTGATCTGGGAAAAGATTTCATAAATTGAGACCAAATTAGGAATAACTTCATATTTTATACGAAACTCTCACTTAACACAATGTCAATGATGGTATCGCCTACTACTAGCGCCATTAGTTCGCAGGCTGCCGTAAGCCGACGAGACACGCCAAGGCAAAGGATAGGAAGTTGCCAGACCTATCTACATGACCGTGACCTGTACTTAATTTAGAGTAGGATGTTAATTATTTTTTGTTGGATTTTTTAATGTTCAACTCTTGATTTTGAAAATTAACTAACGCTTAAGTTGGTTTCCCAGCAAATTACCTACAACAAAGGTCTGGGTTGTAGCCGCGTCCTCGGCGAATAATTCACCGACGTTTCGGTCGACATTGCAGTCACCATCATCAAAGGAGCAGTTACCTACCTTAGAAGCCAAGCTACTTCAGTGTCTTGCAATGTACTTTATAAAATGACCTTAACCATCACTCTTCATCGCGACCGCTGCTATCACGATACGTTTTGCTTCGCGAAGTTTTGTCGTTACTTAACAATGAAGGATTCCCGATGGGTCGCAACAGTAGAGTGATGTTCAATTTTTCAGTGTATTGAACCCGATGAAAGATGGTCTGCGTGGAAGGAGGAGGGGTTAGAAGGTGAGCTGTGGTGTGGTCAACTTCCCCCCTTCACTCTGCTAGACATGAGCGATAAGACATCTCTCAGGGCCGAGAGGCATAACCCACCCTCCCGACACACCCCTGCTGTGCGGCGAGGTATGCCGCTGACACCCGTGACGTCATCGCTCTCGCATGACGTCACAAGCCGATACGGCGATAGCAGTGCACGGTGAGGTGGTGAAGGGGGGGAGGAGAGGAGGAATTGGTATTTGATTGTGTGCGGCAATCAGCTCACCCCTGCGGCTAAACCTCCCCCCCACACCGCGCTACCACCCTCACCCACCTTCTCGCGGACCAACCACGACCCTGCGTCGCTCCTGCCTTCAGCGACGGGATCGGGCCCGTCGCTGGTGGCGATAGCGGGGCTGCTGGCCGCGCCGTGATTGGCCGAGGCGGTGTCTGGCACGCACTAGGGAGGAAATACATGTTTTGAACACAAGTTTATCCCCTTGATACTGATGGCATGATCCCGTATAATAAATACTGCGGACATATAAAAAAGACAAAAAAAAACAATGTTAGGAAGCAAGAAAATGAATTTTCGGATTTCGATTTGATCTGATAATACGATCGTAATTCATAGTTATATCACAGGTTTTTGTTATGTCCAGGAACTTCGATCTAGTAAATTAAAACCGCAAGCATTATGTATAAAGGATCATGACATCAGGAAATAAGGGATAGTCTCGGATACGTGATACGGAACTTTTACCCGAAAATCCCTTTCGACCTGGCCTACACGCCCAAGGTAGATCTCGAAGTTCATACGAGTACGTTGGATTAAATAGGGACCAAGTTCATTTTAATATGATGTTACCCCTAGCAATAAGGGTTACTCGTATGGAAAAATGTTTCCGAAAGGTTTTAGATAATATTTAGAAAGTTGACAACTTTTAATGGTTTAGATAATGTGTCTACTAAGGAAGCTACAAATTTATTATTAATTTTTCATCACTTGGTCTTGCCAAAAAAATCATAAAAAAAAAGGTTATGATATTAGTCCAAGAAGGTATAATATATATTTGTAGCTCTTTGTCTAAATTTGCCGTTTAAATAACTCAACAGAAGTTTTAGTGTCTACATATAGTGGTACATATAATATATCTGTATCTATTTATATACTTATAAAAATTTTTGAGTGGACGATTTTGAGGTCTATGGTCCTTGAAACTAAAATTTAGGTAGATATTTTTTGGAAGTCGTACCATGGCAATGGCATAAAATGCATTTTTTCTTCGAAATATACCTAAAATTAATTACTAGTTCAGCTTCATTATAAATATGAACCACTAGCCCCTATTTTGTGTAGCTACTTTGGGGCGTGTCAAATTAACTGGCGCAAATTATAGGCCTGCTAAATTTTCGTTTATTAATGACAAAACGCCAGTAGTAAGAAAAGCTTTAAACAAGAAACCATATGCGTTAGAAAATATATATAAGTCAATCATATACCATCCGTACTTTAAAAAATGGCAGTAGCCAATGATAAATAATCATTGACTAAAATAAGTTCAGGTATTATGAGTTAAGCCTGCTGTCAGAAAATAAATGTTCATTTTGCGGGTATTTAACAATAAAAAAAGAAACAAAAATAAAATATACATACAAGAGTATTCAGTTAATTTTTCTTTAAATTATCCCGCTCAATTTGGGTCTCCATTCGTAGGTATATAAATACTCGAATTAAATTAAATTGCAATCACAGGGTACATGATCTGCGAGTGGAGGTCGTAACTTTGCGTGTTTGTGCGTGTGTAATGTGCAAAGTATGTTGTGCCCACCTTTTACACAAAATTTCATGCACATACATACTTAAGATTTCTCACGGCATACATGAAAATAAAGTTTTCCCACAAAATTTGTTTTATCCTCAGTAAGGAATAAATAAAAATAACCAAGTGGATTTGAATAATTTACCTTCCTTTGATATAATGTATTATTTAAACATCTTTGTTCAATCAGAATGAACTAAATATATTATTTAACATACTTTAAAATTTTCTTGAGAAGTATATACTGTTGTGAATATTAAATTGTAATACAATTACTTAAGCCATACAGAACTTAATCTGTAGTAATTGAAAATATGTGCATACCACCAGCACGCAATGTTTCCCGGGGGCCTAACAACAGCGGTTGTGCCCGCCCCTAAGCATATCCTCTCGCCAAGCAAACTAGCTACTCGTCCTAGTACTGTCCTAGTACACGAGTCTCATATTGGACTTGCTGCAAGGTATTTAGTTAACACAAATAAAATAAAATGTTTCCATTGTGAATTTTATTTCTTAGATTTTATTTTCCATTTATTTGAAATATTCGAAAAATTGTGTTTGGTTTGTATAATACTACAAAATAATAGTTTTTTTCAAAGAAAATAACTTTGTTTTTGGAAGTATAAGTATGTTACATAATGCTGAAATACGATGCGCGATAAATTGCAATCCTACTATGTGCCCTATAATTCAGAACGTAATTTCGCTGACAACTAATACAGCTCAAGTGTTCTGGGTGATACTCCTAGCCTTCCACAGGGTGCTTCCCTCATTCTGCCTCGCACGGGGTGCTGTCCTCCTAGCTTCGACCAGAGTGCTGCCCTTCTTCTAGCCTCGCATAGGGTGCCGCCCTGCTTCTAGCTAGCTTCGCGCAGGTGACTGTCATCGTTGTGAACCTCACACAGCGCGCTGCTTTCCTTTTAACCTTATAGAGGGCACTGCCCTTCTTCTAGCCTCGCAGAGGGTGCTGCTCTTCTTCTAGCCTCGCACAGGTCGCTGCCCTTCTTCTAGCCTCGCATAGGGTGCCGCCCTGCTTCTAGCTAGCTTCGCGCAGGTGACTGTCATCGTTGTGAACCTCACACAGCGCGCTGCTTTCCTTTTAACCTCATAGAGGGAACTGCCCATCTTCTAGCCTCGCAGAGGGTGCTGCTCTTCTTCTAGCCTCGCACAGGTCGCTGCCCTTCTTCTAGCCTCGCATAGGGTGCCGCCCTGCTTCTAGCTAGCTTCGCGCAGGTGACTGTCATCGTTGTGAACCTCACACAGCGCGCTGCTTTCCTTTTAACCTCATAGAGGGAACTGCCCATCTTCTAGCCTCGCAGAGGGTGCTGCTCTTCTTCTAGCCTCGCACAGGTCGCTGCCCTTCTTCTAGCCTCGCATAGGGTGCCGCCCTGCTTCTAGCTAGCCTCGCGCAGGTGACTGTCATCCTTCTGAACTTCAGACAGGGTGCTGCTTTCCTTTTAACCTTATAGAGGGCACTTCCCTTCTTCTAGCCTCGCAGAGGGTGCTGCTCTTCTTCTAGCCTCGCACAGGTCGCTGACCTTCTTGTAGCCTCGTACAGGTTGCTACACGAGGGCTCGAGCTAGTGCTCGTCAGTGCTCGTAATATATCGTCAGAATAAACGGAACAGCTGACATTACTGAAACCTGTGAGAGTGAAATCTGCGGAACCGCTGACCATGCTCGACGAAAGTTGTTAAACCTTATGTTCTTATGCCAAAAAGGTGATTAGTCAAGCAATACCTGCTGACTGACAAATCGCAAAAATCTTTCTGCTGGAAGAAATCAAGCTAAAATTAAATTATTTTGAAAAATTATAAATTTATCGTAATGAATTACAGTGATGATAAAACGAATTTGAGGTTATTTGCGTGAAAATGAATTTTTATAGTAAATATTCTATATTACAGTACATGTTACATTGTTTCTGACACTACTTTTATGAACATGTTTAAAAATAAATGTGGAAAAATACTTTTCAATTATATTGTTAGCGCTGATTCTCTCAAACAAGAAAAAATTTGTTACAATTCCCCGTTACTATCTGAGATTATACGTTCAACCAATAAATTTAAAAGTTTTGATTATATGTTCGTCAAAAGAAATGTACAACAGCTCAATGTTTAAAGTAGTTATTTTAAAAGTAAATTTCCCTTTGTACAACTAATTTTACTGATTACAAACTTTATTATCCATTAAAAAGTAAAAAGTATTTTTTGATAAGAAATCGAGAAAACCATCGTTAAAGACTTTCCCTGGTTGATTTTAAAAACAGCACGGTAACATTTTTCTTTCGCTATGATTGCTACTGTGTTTGCTTTTCACTTAGCGAGTAAGTATTTAGTATCAGTTAGAGTGAAATATCTGGATGACCCACTTCAATTACCGAGAGCTAATACGTACTTAAACAATTCGCCACTGTCTTTACCGAAGATTAAAAAATGCTAAGTTGAGGAATCGGATATCGGTGCAAAGAGCGTGTATTAGCGAACCCCCCTCTTGCGATTAACACCGCCAAATTGTAGGTTTGCGGTACGGGGAAATGAATTTTCTTTGCCATTGAACCCACTTTGAGCTCACCAAGTGGCTCTTAGTTTCACTAATTGCTACCAAGGTCTTCTTTTTTTTATCGGGCACTATCCCAATGTTCGCAACAAGCGCAAATTCTGTATAAATAAATGGCGCTCCGTGAACGAGTAGTCACTCAACTGCAAGCAGAAGTCACCGACTGGTCACGTGAGTAAACTACTACGTCTTACTACAGTCTTAGTCCGAATTCATCCCTAAACTTCGGCTTCGGCAGTTTCATCACGAAAAAGTAAGTTGAAAACGTAATATGAATTATGGTCGAAAGTGATTCGTGAGGTTGTTATACGCCTGCTGAACAAATGATTCGTTGCAAATTATAAAGATTTTAAGATGGGGCACATAGCGTTTGGTTAATGTTACATTGAACAAAGTTCTACAAACACCGAAAAACTTGTCACTTTTGTTCGTGATTCCTCTAAAATATTTTGGGGTTAACATCATTGTTTTCTATAAACGTTTCCAAAGCGGTGTTTTTCCCAACTCAGCGGGATCACTTTGCGATTGTTGCAAGTTTTGCGGTGGTCGTAGAAAATGGTTTAGTTAAACCATTTTCAGACTTCTAGTGTTTCTAGTCAAATTCTTTCTCCATTATATGCAACAAAAAGTTGTTCAACGTCAACTTAAAATGCACCTGCCAGCCTCGGTAAGCATTTAAGAAGCACTTAAGCACTTCGTGTTCAAATTATTTGTTGGAAATGAACCTGCAACTGAAATTATTTGCTTTAATTCTGACTTATCCAGTATATTTACACTAATTGAAAAACGCTTTACTGATTTTGTTTGTTTAGATAACGCATGCCGAGGAAAACGTTTTGTTGAGTCAAACGAAATTGGTTAGGTGCAACCAGATTATTATTATTATTATTGGCTTAAGCGCAATAAAATATTTTTATATTAAAAACAAACTATTTTGCTATCCTTATCGGGATATTTTCTATTAAATAATCTTCAAATTTTTTGTTGGTTGTGCCTACATACCAGAGTTTCCAATCATAATTATTAAAAAAACTGTTCTTAGTAGCTTTTCGTTTTTTTATTATGTTTTGTTTCAGTCCCCCAGCGCAGCTCCGCAATAATGTAAATACTGATTAAAAATAAAAATAAAAACTTTTATTGAGTAAACGTAATTGGAAACTTGCTGAATATGTATGTTCGGGAAACTAACACCAGTGAAAAAAATAACAACAATGAAATTATTTCTATCTGCATCCTCTCAATCTATGGCCATACAGATATTAGAATACCGTTTGGTTACTGGAAAACTGTGGTGACTAACAAAAACAAGTATAAATGTTTTTTGTCAACAATGAACAAATTTTTTCTTGTCAAAAGCTTTTAATGTATGAAGTATCTTCGACTCATGTACAAATGTACAGACGTTTTCCAGTAACCCTACAATATTACACTGAATTTAATATCCATTAAGGCTTGGGCCTTAAGAGTCCTAACAAGTTACATGTAGCATAGGTTCTCGCAAATCAGCAAATACTTATTACTAGGGACTGGTGTTTGTAAATACTATAATCTGCAAAAAAACTCTAAGCCTTATTTCCTCAAAAACCTACCGTCGCTTTCTTCAAACAATCTTGGTTTTTAACTTTAGCTCTAAACATATAAAGTGCGTCAGATTCTGGCAGGGATTGTGTAACAGGTTGGTCACATGTTCAGCTGTTAATTTACCTAACTACCTTTAATGAGAATTATATGAGAAAATGTAGGTAAAAAGTCTCAGTTAACGGCGTACATAAAGAACGAAGCGCAGTTTCATATTTCCCTTCAATAAGTTACCAGAGTGTATAAATATGTGATCTTAACAAAATAATAATCTACGTGTCTTGATACAATATTTTTTTTTAAGTGGGCGATATCTATTGGTGGTGGCGGAATTCGCTTAACACCGAAAGTGAAACGCTGAGCTAATCAAGGAGCTTTGAGTGGAGCGAGTACATGAGCATTCATAAATTGTTCGTGCCTGTGCATTTTTTTTTTTTTTTTTTACATTCTGAACCATTTGATTTACCGTCAACGTATCAACAAGTGAAATTTGCCGTCAAAAAATTTACCCTTCACAAAGATTTGTATGTTTTAAGTTATTGCTCCAATTACTTCCACCATATATTAACTAAGCGGTATCTAAGAACTGTGAAAAGACACGTCAGTCGTCGGGATTTATATCGACTGCATGACGTATCACAGCTCGCGAATATCGTTTAGTGAATACGGGGTTACACCCAGGAACTGTTTCACCCGTGGCGGCAACTACATTGCAATTTTTTTTTGTAAATGTAACAGAAATATTCATGTAAAATTAAAGCTGTTTGTAAATTTGTACATTTACATGAAACAAAAAAAAACTGCATCACTACAAAATAGTGTTCGCAGTAATACTCGGTTCTGATTCTTACCCGGGCATTTATGCTTCGTTCTTGTTCCAGTACCTCCAATAGTTAAACATATTTTTTTTTTTGTAAACCGTTCATCTGAATAGCTTTCCAGTATTAACTGCGCACATTAAATAAGCATGATGCAAAACAAAATAAAGTCATATTGTTGGATATTCGATTATCTTTTCCAAGGTTTGAAAAAAATATATGCTTGAATGAAACATAAATAATAAAAAAATTAAATTATGCGGCAAACGTATTTCATACATGTAAAAATGTAAAAAAAATATACAATTTTTTTTTGTATCAACAGACTGTTTATAAAAGGAACGTTTATTTAGTGAAAGTACAGACATGTCGCACCCCGAGTACAAGACTATCGTAACTCAAAAATCAGTGCAATACTATCACAACTCATTTGCCATAGTCTTATATAATGTTTTCCAGAGTGCAACACTACATTATTTGAAATAAGTCCCGTAAAAGTGAATATAATATTGCGATAGTCTTGCAGTGCCTAGATAATGATATTTTCCTGCTTACGGTAAAAATATCTCACACAATTTGAGTAACGATAGTGTTGTACTCAGGGTGCGATGTGCTGTGCAGTCAGCACCGCGCGGAACTAACGACAGCCAGCATGAGGAGCCACGCGGCAGCTGCAGTGGCGACGGCGGCGGCGCTGTGGGTCGCCTGCCTCGCGCACCCTCTGGACGGAGCGGAACAGGACAACCTGCTGGAGACGGACTTCGGCTACCTGGGCGAGAGCGTGTTCGGGTACCCGGACCTGGCCACGGGTAGGCGGCCGTGCCCGCGTGCCGACACCTTCATCATGGGCGTCGCAACCGCGGGGGGGACGGGGGGGAGACACGCCCCCCCCCCCCCCCCCCCCAATAATAAAAGTCTTCAATTTCGTCCCCTCCAATAATATATTTAGTTTCGTAGTTATATTATGAATATGATTTCTGTGATGTAAAACCCATATGTTGCGCATGGTGCATTTAGTCCAATCGTGGTAATGTGAGCACTGCGTTTTTACAAATTTGTTCTCTGAAAATATTTTTTATAAAAAAAATAAATTATATATTGCAACCAAATATAATTAGAATATTTAGAAGAGAAAAATGCCTAAAAACCACCTTTTTGCACCTTCAAACCCCAAATTTTCCCGGGGGAGGACCCCCGGACTCCCTGCTTTTTTTTCCCAGGGGATGGATATTCCTCAACTAAATCAATTGCAGTCCCCCCAAAAAAATATATTCTTGCGACGCCCATGCCTTCATTCCTTTCATAACAATATTAAAAAAAAATTGTTTTATTAAAATATTACAATCTAACGCTTCTAATTTTTAGTTATACTAAAACATTGGTTGTTTGTAAAGTCGGTTTAACGACGATAGTTTAACGTGACAACGTCATAACAAAACATTGATGAAATTATTGCATACTTTTAGGAATAAAATTGAATCATTTGTATTGAATTATCGCTATTTTGTATGGATACAAAGAAGGAGTGAAATGAAACCTACAATTTAATTGATAAATTTACTTTTATTTGCACTCTTGAATTCAAATATGTTTATTACTTTAACGAAGAGATTATTTTAACTATAACTTTTATACATGTTTGCTATTAAACTTCTTCCAGTCTGTGTTAGTTCTGTTAAGGATAGGACGATGATAGGAAAAGTAGGAAACGAATGGGGGTGTTTCAAGTTTAATGTGCCTCGAAAAAGTCAAATCAATGGTTGTTCCAAACGAGTGGAAGAGAGATAGATGCGGCGCAGGCGTACAATGAGCGTAATGGGACACAGCGTAACGGAACAATGTGCGTAAAGGGACACTTTTTCGTGCGTGCAGCCGGCGTTCATCGATTTATTAGACGTTGTCACGTCAAAAAAAAAAAAAAAACAACTGGAAATGACTGTGTCGGGACAAGGCCGCAAGTTATTAACGTGAACACGTCGTGTAAATGGGGAGTCCAGGTGACGTCTCTCCCATCTTCTTAGCTTTCTTCCTCTACCCGGAAGGGTCTGGTCCGTTCAGCATATATATATATATATATATATATATATATATATATATATATATATATATATATATATATATTTTGGAATCGTTTGGTCTTGCGATTCGCCATGTGCCACGATATTGTAAAAATTATATTTTTCGCGCTATTCTTCGTAATTTTTCTTCGCAATTATTATTATTTTAAAACTTTTCGAACGTGGTTTAAATAGTTCGCTATTTTATGCACAAAATTAATTTGATTCTATTCGAAGTGGTTAGCGTGTGTGTCCAATATACGTAATTTTCAAAGTATATGAGTCACCTGGAATCGAAACTGGCCTAGTATTCGTTGTAACCTGCAAGTATACAAAAACTGTTTATAATGGCACAAGCGTAAACTCTTTCTCTAACATTCTCTCTACATATATGTGTATATATACACACACATATATATATACATATATATACATATATACACGCTACTCGAATATACTAAGCCCGGGCTATATTTTATATTGCTTATAATTGTAACATAGTTTTCGTTACAAGATTTCGTTGTCATAGAGTTTTTTCCTATGTGATTTTAATAACGTTACAGCCAATTTTCTTTTTTTCATATTTGTTTACTTTTTTCTAGTCTCAACTTTCAGAATCTGTGTCGGAATCTAAGTGGTTCGAAGCCTACTATAACTCAGTAGTCTCTGGATGTATCTAACTGTGTGAGATAACAAAACGTATGTTAATTTTTTTTTAACGTGATAACGTCTAATAAATCAATGAAAGCTGGCTCCACGCACGAAAAAGTGTCCCGTTACGCACAATTTCCCGTTACGCTCATTGTACGCTTGCGCCGCATCTATCTCTCTTCCACTCGATTGGAACAACCATCGATTTGACTTTTTCGAGGCACATTAAACTTGAAACACTCCCATTCGTTTCCTACTCTTCCTATCATCGTCCTATCCTTAACAGATTAACACAGATCGGAAGAAGTTAAATAGCAAACATGTATAAAAGTTATAGTTAAAATAATCTCTTCGTTGAATTAATGAGTGCAAATAAACGTAAGTAAAATTATCGATTAAATTGCAGATTTCATTTCGCTCCTTCTTTGTATCCATACAAAATAGTGATAATTCAATAAAAAATACGATTCAATTTTTTTTTTTAAAAGCATGGAATCATTTCGTAAATGTTT
The DNA here is from genome assembly GCF_032445375.1 of Bacillus rossius redtenbacheri. NCBI lineage: Eukaryota > Metazoa > Arthropoda > Insecta > Phasmatodea > Bacillidae > Bacillus > Bacillus rossius. Next base: position 342,959,630 of record NC_086330.1, on the reverse strand, counting down.
TGTTACGACGTTGTCACGTTAAACTGTCCGTAAACCGACTTTACAGACAACCATTTTTTTTTTTTTTTTTTTAACTTTTTCAATCCGATTTTCTAAAATGTTTGTATATTCCACGTGAAATATTGTATGTTCGGTGTTGTTGCGAATCCCGCGTCGCCCCGCAGGCGAGAAGGTGTTCAACTGGAGCGCGGAGACGCTGGTGAACCCCGAGGAGCTGGGCGAGTACATCGAGGGCGACATCCTGTTCCCGGCGGGGCTGGCGCGCAACGGGCTCACGGCCAAGTCCTCGCGCTGGCCGGGCGCCGTCGTCTACTACGAGTTCAGCCCGTCCTTCAGTGAGTGCCTAGCGACCTGCCCCTCTGCGGGCATTCGCGTGCTTCTTCAACACTGCACGTGCGCATGACTTGATGTAGGCTCTCGGACGTACGCCATTGCTACGCTCGTGCATGTCTGTAGAAGAAAGCTACAAAAAAAAAAAAACACGAATGACAGAAACACAAATTAAGCAAAAAAAATTGCTGTTTTCAGGATATAAACACCACACAAAATACTCCGCAACATGAATATGGTCAACAAAACAAAGAAAAACAAAGAAAAATGGACCAGCAAAACGAAAAAAAAAAAAAAACCCCACAAATGATGACAGCACAAAAATACCGTACCCAAAAATTCCTGTTGCGGAGTATTGTGTGGTGTTTATATCCTGACAACAGCATTTTTTTTTGCTTAATTTGTGTTTTTGTCATTTGTGTTTTTTTTTTGTAGTTTTCTTCTACAGACATAAGTACATGTTGCATAGCAACGGCGTATGTCCAAAAGCCTACATCAAGTCATGCACTCCCATTGCACAAATCTTTCAAAGATAATAAATGCGCATATTCTTCTGGTATTAATATCAGAAAAAAAATTTCATGTGAAAATAATATTAAGTAAAACAAAAAATATGAATTTATTAAGCATTATTACTAATCGTTTTTGAAAACTATTATTTTTCACTACGGTAATCTTGCAATTATATCTTTTACTTTCCTTTACTTTAACATTAGGTAATATATAGATAATAGCTTTAGACCTAATATTGAAAATCATCACATTTTCATTAGAAAACAAAAATATATATATATAATTTAAACAAACAACTTTTATCAGTCTTTACTTACACATTATTTTGAATAGAAGTTTTTTTAAAATAATAAACTTATTTTAAGAAACAATATATTTAATTAAACAAAATATGTTCTTCTCTTAAACGTTTAGTAAAATACTTTAAAATTATTTTCATTTTTAGTGTTCTAATAAATCAACTTAATTTTAAATATTCGCGTTCACATTTTGGAATGCCTAAAAATTGACATGTTACATCACTAGTGTGTATGCCAGCACATTCATGCGCCGTCCATACAAGAGCATTGCCATGTTTTGCCACGTGTTCAGACAGAACTCCTATAGGCCTTTTTAGTTAACTTCGCCTTGTGCGAGGCTATAAACAGTTGCGCATCGCGCCACTTGGTGCACCACTATCGGAGACGACTATTCCTCCGTGTACATAACATTTGCTTGGTTACTTTTGAATTGTAAGACTACGAACAGTATTTTTATCTCACAAAATGTTACTCGAAAACAAAATCATCAACGCCGTTCCAAAAAGTCAGAAAAATAAAACAGTTACAGAAGAGCGTAATAGCGTTGTATCGTTTTTCAACAGATCTTAAGTGAACAGCCAGCACTGTCGGAGTACTTGCTGTGAGTGACAAGTACGCGTTAAGGGAAATAAGATAAGTGGTTGTCAAGCATACCGTTTGCAATATGATAATGACATGTGCCGTCTAAGTGACAATTACCACCGTAATCATGTATCGTCACCGAGTGCACAGCTAAAGATAGTGGAACCACTACACAACGAGTTTCTCGGAAGGCGTCCAAACAAGTTTTATTCTGTCTACGTCCAGAGTCGCAAAGCACGATCCATATGATGATAAAACATACTGTTACCTTAATTCTGGTTCGTTCAAGCGTAGCGTTAATTAGTTTGACTTTACAAAGGTAGCGAATAAGCACAACCATAACCTAACTCGCGAGCCGTATTATAGAACGTATCCAAAACGTATCCCAGTAAGCTAACATATCGGCAAACGTTTTAATAAACGGTGCCTTGCGCGAGGCTAGAAACTGGTTTCAACGGATTCAAGCGGACGTTTTGCATCCATCGCTGTAGCTGTTACGGCAAAAAAAAAAATACTATTGATAGCAGCACCATCGCACAAATATAAAACCGCCTTTATAAATTTCTCAAGTACTTTTTAAGTTGCGATTATTACTCGTTATGACCATTAAAGTGTACAATACGCATTCCAGGTGAGTTTCGCTACCATAAAGTTTGATTTTCACACTGATACGCTTGGTACGTCCTCCGATGTTCACGAAAGTGACTAAAAAGGAGTTAATGGCGCCAGACGCAGGTCTACCTGCTGAATAGGCTTGCGGTCCAAATCTTGTAGGTAGTAGGTCCTAGGTTCTGATGTGTCAAACCGAAAAGTTCGGGACGCCAGTTCGTGATGAAACCTTTCTCGAAGATGCCTTTTCTGCTCGGAAATTCACACAATGTCACCGACGTTAGCTTTACGCTTTCGCTAATCTTTATTATTTGTTCTGGAAAACGCTGTTCAAAGCAAGTTATCATCCTTCGCGTTATTAGGCTTCATTACGAAATCACCGAAAAAGTGAAAAATTTGTTTGGGCAACATGTAGGTCACGGATGGAACACCAAAATCGGTTCTTCGAGAAATAAGAAAATGGCCGTATCCGATGAAAGAGTTTGGTAGCGGTGTATTAGGCACAGGTACATATTATGTTTGTGCATGGTCCCCACATTCGATTACGTGCCCTGGACACAGAATCGGAGACGGCCCCTCCCTGTCCCTCCAATTTTACAGTCACGTCATACATCATAATTGCATGGTTATTTCTTACTAACACTCTTTTTGAAATGTTATTTCAACCGTAAAATACAGGATATGATTATGGTTACTATTTTATAAGTCCAAACTGAGCTTTATTTATAAAATTATTTTACTTTAAAATAACTACAGCGAGTATGTATACTGAGATGTAAAATAAACAGGGCTGGGACCTGGACCCAGGGGCCATGTGCTTGTGCTATGCTCGTGTGTGACGCGGACAGGCGGCCAGGAGAGGGCAGTGGTGCTCGGCGCCATGGACCCAGGGGCCATGTGCTTGTGCTATGCTCGTGTGTGACGCGGACAGGCGGGCAGGAGAGGGCCGGGGTGCTCGGCGCCATGGACCCAGGGGCCATGTGCTTGTGCTATGCTCGTGTGTGACGCGGACAGGCGGCCAGGAGAGGGCCGTGGTGCTCGGCGCCATGAACCCAGGGGCCATGTGCTTGTGCTATGCTCGTGTGTGACGCGGACAGGCGGCCAGGAGAGGGCCGTGGTGCTCGGCGCCATGGACCCAGGGGCCATGTGCTTGTGCTATGCTCGTGTGTGACGCGGACAGGCGGCCAGGAGAGGGCCGTGGTGCTCGGCGCCATGGACCCAGGGGCCATGTGCTTGTGCTATGCTCGTGTGTGTGTGGACAGGCGGCCAGGAGAGGGCCGTGGTGCTCGGCGCCATGAACCCAGGGGCCATGTGCTTGTGCTATGCTCGTGTGTGACGCGGACAGGCGGCCAGGAGAGGGCCGTGGTGCTCGGCGCCATGGACCCAGGGGCCATGTGCTTGTGCTATGCTCGTGTGTGACGCGGACAGGCGGCCAGGAGAGGGCCGTGGTGCTCGGCGCCATGGACCCAGGGGCCATGTGCTTGTGCTATGCTCGTGTGTGACGCGGACAGACGGCCAGGAGAGGGCCGTGGTGCTCGGCGCCATGGACCCAGGGGCCATGTGCTTGTGCTATGCTCGTGTGTGACGCGGACAGGCGGCCAGGAGAGGGCCGTGGTGCTCGGCGCCATGGACCCAGGGGCCATGTGCTTGTGCTATGCTCGTGTGTGACGCGGACAGGCGGCCAGGAGAGGGCCGTGGTGCTCGGCGCCATGGACCCAGGGGCCATGTGCTTGTGCTATGCTCGTGTGTGTGTGGACAGGCGGGCAGGAGAGGGCCTGGGTGCTCGGCGCCATGGACACAGGGGGCCATGTGCTTGTGCTATGCTCGTGTGTGTGTGGACAGGCGGGCAGGAGAGGGCCTGGGTGCTCGGCGCCATGGACACAGGGGGCCATGTGCTTGTGCTATGCTCGTGTGTGACGCGGACAGGCGGCCAGGAGAGGGCCGTGGTGCTCGGCGCCATGGACCCAGGGGCCATGTGCTTGTGCTATGCTCGTGTGTGTGTGGACAGGCGGGCAGGAGAGGGCCTGGGTGCTCGGCGCCATGGACACAGGGGGCCATGTGCTTGTGCTATGCTCGTGTGTGTGTGGACAGGCGGGCAGGAGAGGGCCTGGGTGCTCGGCGCCATGGACACAGGGGGCCATGTGCTTGTGCTATGCTCGTGTGTGACGCGGACAGGCGGCCAGGAGAGGGCCGTGGTGCTCGGCGCCATGGACCCAGGGGCCATGTGCTTGTGCTATGCTCGTGTGTGACGCGGACAGGCGGCCAGGAGAGGGCCGTGGTGCTCGGCGCCATGGACCCAGGGGCCATGTGCTTGTGCTATGCTCGTGTGTGACGCGGACAGGCGGCCAGGAGAGGGCCGTGGTGCTCGGCGCCATGGACCCAGGGGCCATGTGCTTGTGCTATGCTCGTGTGTGTGTGGACAGGCGGGCAGGAGAGGGCCGTGGTGCTCGGCGCCATGAACCCAGGGGCCATGTGCTTGTGCTATGCTCGTGTGTGTGTGGACAGGCGGCCAGGAGAGGGCCGTGGTGCTCGGCGCCATGGACCCAGGGGCCATGTGCTTGTGCTATGCTCGTGTGTGTGTGGACAGGCGGGCAGGAGAGGGCCTGGGTGCTCGGCGCCATGGACACAGGGGGCCATGTGCTTGTGCTATGCTCGTGTGTGACGCGGACAGGCGGCCAGGAGAGGGCCGTGGTGCTCGGTGACGCGGACAGGCGGCCAGGAGAGGGCCGTGGTGCTCGGCGCCATGGACCCAGGGGCCATGTGCTTGTGCTATGTTCGTGTGTGTGTGGACAGGCGGGCAGGAGAGGGCCTGGGTGCTCGGCGCCATGGACACAGGGGGCCATGTGCTTGTGCTATGCTCGTGTGTGACGCGGACAGGCGGACAGGAGAGGGCCGTGGTGCTCGGCGCCATGGACGACTACCACCGCCACACGTGCGTGCGCTTCGTGCCGTGGTCGGGCCAGCGCGACTGCCTGCGCATCCTCAAGGGCGGCAGCGGCTGCTGGTCGGCCGTGGGGCGCCTGGGCGGCTTCCAGGACCTCAACCTGCAGGCGCCCAGCTGCCTCGCCAAGAAGGGCACCGCCGTGCACGAGCTGATGCACGCGCTGGGCTTCAACCACGAGCACACGCGCTGGGAGCGCGACGACCACGTGTCCATCTTCTGGCCTAACATCCAGCGAGGTGCGTCGCTCTGCTCGCCGCGTCCGATGTTCTCATATCATTACCATCACGGCTGAAGTAGCTTGGCTTCTGGGTTGTAGCCGCGTCCTTGCCAAATAATTCACCGACGTTTCGCTCGATATTGCAGTCGCCATCATCAGGGAGCAGTTACCCACTCACTGGGGCTCGCTCTTGAAGTTGCTCCAAGAATTTTTAACTGTGGGAATTGGTAACATGTGTAATTTATCCTCTGGAATCCACGTTGTGTACGGACACACAAGAACTTTCGTCGTATTTTTTGTAGTTCCCCGATGATTTACACACGCGAATTTTTAAGAACCTTCTTGATTAATGCAATGAGCCTCTAAACTGAAGAAACTCGTTTTCTTCCAAAGAAAACTAAATCATGTAGTAATTCAGCTTACTTCACAAAGTCATTCTGGTATATACCAAAACTTAATAGTTGGATTTTTCCTTCGAAAAAAATAATCCTTTCTTTTTTTTTAAAAAACTTCCGCTGACCAAAGACAAATAATATCGAGTAGGTAACTGCCCTTTATGATGGCGACTGCAATGTCGACCGAAACGTCGGTGAATTATTTTCCAAGGACACGGCTACAACCCAGAAGCCAAGCTACTTCAGACAATGGCCGCGAAAGCCTGAGAACATTATTATCACGGTTATTTTCTAAAGCTCTGCAAAACCGAATTTGCGCTCAGGTTAACGCTGGTTGCTGGTTGTTTCATTCTCTTGTCGTTACTGCCGACTAACGGCTATTCCCCGGAAATCCATCGCTAATAGCTCCGGAGCATTCTATGTTCCTCATCTAATAGCGGTAAAAAAAAAGTCACGCAATCTTGTGCGTGACCGTTCACACCTCGAAAATAACCTTTAAAAATTTATTCGGCGAGAAAGTTGCGAAACAACAACAAACGCAAGAAAGCTTTCGAAAATAGATTCACAGTGTTTATTTTTTCATTGATTTAAAGTTTATGATTCGTAATTATCGATAATGACGTATAATGTGTCATAAGGTTAATAATTTTTTATTTCCCTTTTTTTTTACACTTTGTTAACATTATTCACTTAATCAACCAGGAAACTTAGCACTCACGAAAGCAAGCTGGTATGTGAGTGCATCTAGTCACTTTAAATTACATGCGGTATTTTGACATGGAGGTTATAGTTATTTTATATGAGGCATTAGAATCATAATGGTTGCATCATTGTACAACAGATTTGACAATAAACAATGTATTGCACGGGATATATGTGTACATATAGTGATAACAGAGAGGGAGCAGCAAGGAGTTCCTAAGTATTGATATATGAACCACGTTGAGTCGCGCCATACACACACCGTCGCAATTTAAGTTCATAAAAAAACATTAATTAGTATTTATTTATTAGCAGAAGCCTTTTAAATAGAATAAAATGTGGTTACATAAATTATTTATAGAATATGAGCAGGCTACACGCAGAAACACAAGCTACGTATGTTCGGGAAGGAATCAACTTGGTCCATAGTAAGGAGCCATACCCGTGTTTGCCAGTAAGGATTTCAATAAATCATGGAAAAGTGAAATCGGGACGTTCCCATGGCGACTGCTGAATGGATGATCTTTCGCGAGTCCAGTGTCTCAACAATTGTGCCACCTCTTCCGTTCGACTGCAGTGTATATTTTTTTGTGTTGTTGTTCTTCTCTCGAAGGGCGGGAGAACAACTTCCAGAAGGCAAGCAGGAGGACCGCGGATGCGCTTGGAGTGCCCTACGACTACAACAGCGTGATGCACTACTCCAAGTACGCCTTCTCCATCAACAGCCAGCCGACCATCGAGCCCAAGGTGAGCGTCACCTCCCGTCACCTCCCGTCATCTCCCGCCATCTCCCGCCATCTCCCGCAATCTCCCGTCACCTCCCATCATCTCCCGCCATCTCCCGCCATCTCCCGTCACCTCCCGTCACCTCCCGTCACCTCCCGTCACCTCTCGTCACCTCCCGTCATCTCCCGCCACCCCCCGCCACCTCCCGCCACCCCCCGCCACCTCCCGCCACCTCCCGTCACCTCCCGTCACCTCCCGTCATCTCCCGCCACCTTCCGTCGCCTCCCGCCACCTCCCGTCACCTCCCATCACCTCCCGTCACTCCCGTCACCTCCCTTCCTGAGCGCCGTCAAAGAACGAACACGATCTGGTAACTCCTTGACGAGAGGCGAACAGCTGACGACCACCGAGTCAGCACCCGAGCAGCTGAGAACCTACTTCGCCGTTGAAAATCACAGTAACTTTAAGGACCTTCAACTGATAATCTGCCTCGAATAAACGAATGGTTCTTGGTAGAAACTTCAAAGGGATGGGATTCAGACTTGTGGGTTCTGTGTTCCGTTGCGGACAAGGCAGAAAAGAACCGTAACCACGTTTTTTGAATAATCATGCTAATGCTTCAGGGTATTCTCGTGAATTATTCATGTTGAAAGCAAGCGTACTCAGTACTTGTAAGTGTTCGGAGATATGCGTGAATTTACGTAGATCTCTGGATATTTGTAACTGGTGTTCTTTGTACGTTTAAGGCTTGCTCTCACACGCCATGTTGTTTTTTTTTCTATTTTTTTTGTTATTGCCTGTTTAAGGGATATTTCTTTTAATTCTATACATCCTTTGCATTTGTTTTTCTGCCACAAATATTTTCAACACTGCTTGTAACATTCAGTTTAATGCCATGAGTGTAAAAAGTCACGCAAGTGTTGATAATTACGAAGACTACCACGCCTCTTTACTTTCACGGTTATTATACTAAGTGAATATCTGTAGAAAATATTCATGGCAGAGCCACACATGTTAGGTTGATATCGATTTACAATTTTAGAAATAGCTCTTGAATAAAGGTAGCGACAAAACAATAATATGGTGCTTGATACCGAGCCTTAAGGTGGAAGGTTTTGATAGGTCATGACCTTGGAGGTTTGTCATCTTAAGCCATCCAGTGTAACTGTTATGCTCTTGAGGATGCTGTTATTTTGTGGTTCGTTTGGTACTAGTTTAAATTTTGAGGGAAAAAAATACATTTATTTGGCTTTACCATTGAAGGAAGCTTTTATTTGAGAAGTTTCAATGAAAAAAAAATTAATACATACAACACCCACTCTAGAGATACAGCATTTCCCTACGACTTTTTCTATCAAGTTTCAGAGCACACGTTCTCAAATTATCACTTTATTTAAAACACCACACTTTTTTATTAAGTTGTATTTCTGAAATGTAAATACTGCACGTCATTCGGTATTTTTTTATGTGCTGACAATGGTGTCGTACATAAATACTAAACTAAAAAAATCAGGCATCATAAGAACTTGGCGTTTTGTATTGTTTTTCAAGGCTTATTTTACTCAAATTATATTGTACGCACGCATGCAGTTGCTTGGAAGATCTACGAAACCGACATTACAAAGTTAAACCCAGACAAGCCCCACGTTGTTATAAATGTTTTTGAAAATCAATATATTGCAAGAATACTTAAGTGATTTGGTCCTGATTACATTGCCTGTAAGGTTAAGTGTGTGGTGAACATATATACTACACACCTTTTTTTGAAGAGAACGAAAAGAATTTGAGAACGGGAGAATCTGACATACTGCACCAATCCATATCATCTGCAGCACATGATGGTATAAAGCCTATTGGAGTGGCTCTGTGTTCTAAAGTTGAAGGAACTCTGGTTAGCTTTTAGTTAGCAAAACAAATCGAGATATAAAGAAACTAATGCCAGAATTTTGCTTAATATTTTCAAAGGAACTCGCTAGGAAGAATATTGCAATTTTTAATTGAAGTAAATGTAGTGAATTCAAAATTTAACACATCAACAATGTGTCAGACTTAAACGTCAATATAACTATAAAACGATGGGAAAGGGGGTAGGTGATTGATCTCATTTCGACTTCAATTATTCACATATTAAAGATTGCAAACACTCACTTCCTAACTTATTACCTCTATTGTATACATAGAACGTACTCCCCTGTATCTTTCAGAAATTTTTATTTTAACTAATTAAAACATCTTCCGAAAGTTTGCTAACCTTAAAATTTTTTCACATTTTCATTAACAGTTGGCTTTCAATGAACATGACAAACTTCTACTCCACATATTTTGAAGATAATGCGATATATTGGCTGAAAATCAGACGCTATAGAATAAAGTACACCAATGGACTTGGTAGGTAGGCAGAAAACGGCCTCATGTTATATGATCTCCTAGCAAAGCAAGGACGAATTACTTTGAATGTGCAGGTTTTAAGATATATTACATTGCCCCATTCCTAAGAAAAGTTGTTATATTTTGTTGTTATTTACTGCGAAAAAAAAATATATTTTTTGTGTTTTAGCTTAACTTTTTTTTTGCTGAGACAAATTTTTCTTTTACATTTGTTGATGATGATATTGTGTTTTGTGCAGGAAAGAGGCGTCTCTGTTGGACAACGGGAAGGTTTCAGCAAAGGAGACATTGAGAAGATCAACAGAATGTACTGTCGAAAATGATCGAAGAAAAGGTTTTTACGATTGCATTATGACGTTTCTTCATTTTTATGATATCTATTTAAGTTACAACAATATATCCATGCTTGTATTTATAAAGTTGAATGTTGTATGATAAACCAATAAAATATTAAAGTGTGATCAAAATATAATCTTTATTTTAACTAAACTGTATCCTACTTTGAAAATTAGCAACGGCATATTATTTCATATTATTTACAAGATAAAATTTGCTGCTGTTGTGAATTGAAAAAAGTAAATGGATAAAAACTTTTCTGGTTTAACATTCTCGACACTTAGGTAAAAATACTACTCACGGCTGTATAAATAACAAGTTAAACATTAAATTACAAAATATAGCTGTCACCTGTGTTAAGAAAGTGTAATTGTGCAGATTACTCTGTGTTGTTTATACATTCTTTTTTTACTTAAAGATAAATTATTCTTTTACTTAAGGTTTCTTCTCCTATCAGAGATTGGCGGTACAATAACCATCTCAAGATGTGATGTTCCAGCAAGGAAAGCTGATTCTGACGTGCAGTTGTACCCTTTCCGAATGTCCTTCAGCCGATAATTTCTCTTCCTCCTCCCAGCAGACATATTTTACCTTATATAGTTTCCATAGAAACTGAGTAATGCCTTTATGGTGTTAAATTCAATGATGGTGAAATACTGACATTCACCGCCGCGCGGTAGAGAGAGGGCAACGGATGTTTATAGCAATGTTGTTATATGCAGACGCCTAATGAATGACGAAACCGAATATCTTCCGGGATAAGAAGATTCCCTCTACTTCTTAAAGGATAAATGAACAGGTAGATGTTAGGGCATTATATCGTTCTTTGGGAAAGAAATGGTCCTAAAAGTAAGGCTAAAGAACCCACAACAGGTCAACGGAATTATAATGCAGAAGGCAACGGAAAACCACAGCTTTAAAAATCTGAAGGATATCCCTTTGAGTTCACATGGAACGGATGTGTTCAACGTAAAATTATCCGGAGTTTCTATTCCCACTTTCGGATGCCTTGAACACCACTATAACTAGACAGTCAGACATTTCTAGAAAGATCAAAGTGTATAGATAAATAACCTACTGTGAATATATATACATATTCGTCACCAATAACGGCAGCTTACATTGAGGTTTTTTTTTGCCTTACGTTTGTTCAAATATTAAACAGTTACTTTTTTAATCATAAACTAATGTTCCTTTATTTTTTTCTATAGCGAATTTTTGATTTATGCAAAAAATATGCCTGTTGGAAACCCATTTTTCATATCATATATTCCAAAAAAAAGGGCTAATATGCTTATTATAATTATTAATTAACAAAATGTAATAAATAAACTTGAATTAAATACGTTTTTAATATTTACTATTCTTCGTAAAAAAATATGTAAAAATGCGACAAATTTTAATTCACAAAAAATAACTTCTTGGTATTTTAGTTTGTGAATTCATTTTCAATAATGCGTGAATTTTAAACTGAAGAAACTTACAATTATTTCGTCGAGTGATCTTTATACACATACATATGTAGTATAGGTGTCTGCATGAGTGTGTTTGAATGTGTCTCAACCTGCCAATTTAAATGAACGATGATATTGTTAATTAACTTACTGAGTGACTTGATTGGTAACATTAACTTTTCTGAGTCAGAGGTCTTGCAAGAGTGAGGATTGGTGATGGTTTATATGACGGTGAAAGGTTTTGCTGAAGAGAGAGGCAGATTGTAGAACAATGAAGGGGAGAAGAGGGGTGTGCAAATGGGCTTGAGTGGAAGTTATGTTAAAAGGGGGCGTTTAAAGTTAAATGAAAAGAAGACTAGGAAAGCCAAAAAGCTTGTAGTATAGGTTATGTAAAATGACTAAAAAGCGAAGAAGAAGCATTCCACTAAAGTATCTCAAACCACTATCTACTAAATGAAACTCTACTACTGACTGATTGGCAGATAAAGCACACCCTAAACCAGCTGAATGTAGAGATTTAAAATTTGGAGGAAATGTTAATTGAGTACCCTATGGGTACCAAGGAGGAATTTATTTGTAATTCCATTCCTTAAGGGGTTCAAAGTAGCGGTAAAGCTTATATGAGCAAAATACCACTCAATGACTCATTCATCACAAATTCTGGGAACTATAAGACCTATAGACTTGAAATTGGGCAAGTATTCATTTTGCTACGTATACACCCGCTAAGAAAGTATTTTACAAAAATCAGCTCCCAAAAAGAGTCGCCGGGGCATTCCAGTTCAAAATTTCCCGTCTTTCAAGTATATGTTCTACAGACTTGACCTGATGTGTAAATCCCGGGCTGTGCTGGATACTTCTGTTAGTTGTGTTATAAAGTTAATAACAATGTCTGAGTCTTTAAATAATTCTTGGCTCTGGGGTTGAGACCACGTCCGAAAAAATAACGAAGTTCCCGACCTTCCAACAAATGTTGCAGCGCGTTCTAGTTAAGAACTCCGGCCACGATATACCTACGATCAAAATGTAGAACTGTCAACTGAAGAGGGATTACGAAAATGTTTACTTAAGAGTTAATAAAATACACAACTCAATAATATTTCCAATAAATATATGCAATGAAAGCTGTTCACAAAAATATTGGGTCGTAAACTGATACTCTACATTTGCTTAGAGTTACTGCTAAATGTTTATTTTTTAATACATTCGATTTGATGAATACGTTTGAAAGAAAATTTTAGTATTCCAGTTTTTGTCAGTCTTTGTTTTCTGCTTCAAGGCTAGTTTACGATTGAATAATTGAGCATCAATAGTAGGATGTAAAACATTATAATCATTTACACAGAGTCAACACGTTTTTTATTAACACGGTTTCTTGCCTGCCTGTCTGTTCGGTACAAATTTTGCAATAGATTTTAAACTAACTTCCCGATGAGCTAGAGACTTAAAACTTTGAAAATAGCGCAAAATTGGATAACAATGAAATAATAACTGTTTTTTTGTCAGTTTGTCTTTTAGGTACACATTTGTTTGGTTTTGTTTAGCAATGCACTCCGATTCGTTGCTTTAGGCTACGAGCAGAACAATACAGTGCTGCGGAATGCATAACGCAGTACTCCTAGGCGGTGCCTATATCAACGACCGCTACAATCAAAATGTTCAAAATCGAATGCAAAATTTCACACGAAAGACTAAAAATCATAAAATAATAATTTTTTTTTAATAAACGACATTTTTAAAACGTACAAAAAGTATAAAATAATTTATTTTAGCCTCAAACAGATTTATATCCCCATATAAATTTCTAACCCCATTACAGATTGTCCTAAAAATTTGTGATTACGAATTTTTATTGTACATGAAAATAATTGTAAGATTTAAAACGAAAAACGTGGGGTGCAAGAAATAGACAATATTAAGGAGTGTAGGAAGTAGCTTTTGTTAAGAGAACTCACTCAACAGTTCGTATCATTTGCAGTGCAATGAAATTGTGAGTGACTTAGGTGAACTATTCATGCTTCAATTATATATTGCATGCACCCCACGTTTTTCGTTTTAAATCTTACAAGTATGTTCATACCTATAAAAAAAATTCACAGACGGATGCCCTGCAGTGTCCTATGTAATTAGTTGTCTACGCAATTTCATAATAAATATTTTTACCATTAGCTGCACGTACTTAATCTGTAGTTTATAAGCTGTTTTATAATTTTGCAGAAACAAGGAGGTATTTATGTTACATTTTGTGACATCACAACCCAAAGGAAACACCACGGGGTGTGTTCGAACCGCGACGGCAGGCGTACATATACATCACGGCATTTACGCGTCTTTGTTAAACCCTCTGCGGGCCCCCTTTCCCCCTGCTCCATCCTGCAGTTTTGCAAGCAGATTTCCTCCCCTTCATACCACGCGCTCGGCGCACCAACAATACCAGCTTTATTTATAGAATAATGGATTAAGTAATTACTGGAGCGAAGAAGCCAACACCTGGGCGAGCCGAAAACCGAGGCGCACTTAATACGGCCCGATGATAAATCCTTTCCCACCTTCCTCCCTCCCCCTGAACCCCCTCCCCCCTCCACCCCACCCACGGCCTTCTTCAGCGGCGCGTGGGGGGGATTAACTCGCGGGCTCCGAGCTGCGCGTGCGCAGACCGTCTCCGCGCATGCGCGGGCAGCCGCGGGACCAGTCAGACTTCCCCCGGCGTCCGAGCAGGTAGCACGCGGCAGTCGCGATCCTGCTTCACGTGTTTGTGCGTTCAAGCAGACGTGAACAGATTAGTCTAAAGTGAATCTTAGGAGAATATCCCCCTCCTCGTAACTGATCGCAACTAAACTTATATACTGCTTGAGGCACATCCATTACATTTGGTAGCGTATTAAGGCCCCCGCCTACCCAGATACACATAAGGTGTGCGGAGATTCAGAAAAAAACTACGTGATTAGAAAAATGTTTAAGATATCCGAATGGGGGTCTGATTTTTCGAAAAGGTCGGATGAGTAGTTTGTATCCAAATTTGTTTTTCAAATTGTATTTCTAAAACAGTGAAAATGGCTAAAACGCATTTTCTGAATAACATTTTGGCATGAAACAATCTGTTAAGATTCCTGAAAGCAATAAAAGGACTTGCATTACACCTTCCTCTTCATTTCTCCACCATATAATGTCATGACAACCACTGAAATCCCATGGTTGCTCTATGCACGACGAGAAGACTGCGCGCTAGTTCAGAGCCTTGCACTTAGGGACGATTCCGCGCTTGAAGCATCAGCTAGCGTCACACTTATTATCCCACATAACTAACACAAATACATCCATGACTAGGCGGACACCTTAAGTAAAATTTTCCTCTACATGTTTCCTTTAAATTACGTAATATTTTGATCGGTGTAATCTGAACGTCATTTAAGATAAACTGTAAAACTTATTTTTGTATTTTACCTACTTAATCTAATTAAAATATTAAAATTCAGAATTTTTCTGTTAGTCAGTTTTTTTAAAGGATAAAAGTAAATTCTTAACAAAATGATTGGGATGAAAAATGTTTTAAAGAGGAAATAATTTTGATTGTAGAACACAACGATTGCTTTTGATTGCGGAATGCAAAATATTTGAATTTGATTTTGAAATTGCTGGAAGAGGGTTATTAGAGTGAAACGTATACCATTTTACTTACAAAAAAAGGAAGTTAAATATTTCCAACTAATTAAATTATTATATATACACAGAAAACAATCACATTCTAGTAGATAATGGTGCAGATTTGCGATTGACGCAGAAAAATAATGTCACTATATGCGAAAAAAAATTATTTTGAAGTGAAATGGAAGATTACACAAATAACTGAAAGGTGCTGTCAAGAAGGGCTATCAAAAGTTTTCATTTAAACGTTAGTTATTAGAACAAGGGAAAAAAAAACTATATTCCAGCACAGAAATGATACCTAATCGAGACCTACTCTTTCAGGAAGGAATGGTTGCGTTGAAAATAATTTTTGTAGCCTCCGCTAAGTATTTATTGGTATTCACTTTGCAAAATATTTCTTGCGTTACCAAAATTATTTTACAGCGACCAAAAATTTAAATTTTAGTGATAGCAAAATTTTGTAACTGATAAATAGTGTCGTATTTATTACAATTAATTTTCCCGATGTCACACAATATTTGGCAGTAGTATATAAATGTATGTCTGGCACCTGGATGCTGGGTGTGGAGTCGGAGCCGGTTTCCGCCATATTGGATTGTAATGTCACGGTGGCCATATTGGATGACCTTACCTTAACTTTGATCTTGACCTCAGCCGTCATCTTAGATTTTTCCGCCATCTTATAATCGAGTTTCCAACTCCCAAATGTTGCACTTTTCGTTACGATGGCATCACCATCAAGTGTCCCACTCCCAAACGTTGCACTTTTCATTAATGTAGAACCATTCGCCATTTTGAATTATGATGTGTCCACCATCTTGGACTCTAGAACATTCCACCATTTTTAATTATGACATCACGTCCGCCATCTTTAAAATCCGTAATCATTATCCGAAAAATCGGAAAACACATACAAAATATATTTTGGCTGCTACTTAACACAGGTGAATACCTGTAGTTAATAGTGACTAACTGATATAAAACGTTAAACCTGCGAACCCATCTGCGTTTAATATTGAATTCATTTTTAGGAATGACAAAATCGTGTAGTAATATTTTACATTATTAAATGATTAAAGGCTATTATGGCTTAGAAAATTGTTAACTACAATCTCTCTTTCTGTATCCAACTTTTCCCCCTGGAAAGGTCTTGGCACTAGGTTTCAAGGGACTAAATTGAAAGTTGTACCCGTGTACCGATAAAGCGACGGTAGCAATTTCAACTTTCAAAAGAGTAACAGCTTGTCCACGAAACTTTTGGATGAATTTTTTTTTTTTTCAAGCCTCCTGGGAGTCTCTTGGAAGCGTCGCAAATTGGCGATGGCGATTGAAGAAATCGACATGTGCAGCAATCGATCGCTAATTAGTAGCAGGCTCGGTGATTGATGGAGGGCCTTCACTCTCTCCCTACCACTCCCTCTTCCCCTTCTTTACTCCCCCCCCCCCTTTTCCCCAGCACAAGCGCTGTGGCGAACCAGTTACCACTTTATAAACTCGCTACGCCGCTTTGTGGCTGCAGCCGAGGCTACTGTTCACACGCACAATAAGCCAGCGAGTGTAAATATATTCGTTGCGAGGCGGCTTGCCTAAATATTGTCGCATACGACAGGCCGCAAAGTGGCGCCTTAAATAATGAAAAACATCACCTACCCACCCCACTACTTTTTTTTCAAGCTTTAAGCTAATTCCTCTGACGCTGTGGTTGGTTCGCGTATAAATGAACATTAATTTTTTTTAGGAACATTATTACATTCAACTCTGTGGAAAAAAAATCGTTTGGATGTCTAAACTATTTTTAATATTTCATACGTAGATGGTTACGAGTTGATACAAAAAAAGTGAGCGAGTTTTTCAGTACTCGTCAGTGATGTAAACTCGGTAACGAGTAAGTTCATGTGTACTCATGTTGCAAATAAACTTATAATACGAAACTCGGACAAGAAATTTAACGTAGAATTCTTTAAAATAATGGCGAACGTGATAAATATACCCAAACTGAATTTTAAATTGGACGCTAATCACACGTAGAATCCGCACCCATCGCCAGAATTCGCTGCCGGGGCAGCTACGTCGATTTAGAACCATTCCATTTGCAGACAGAACTTTTAAACTATGTAATGAAACGGCTCCGATAAAAGCGAAAAAGACTTGAGAAAATACTTGAACTCAGATAGGGACCTGGTTTTCGACAAGGAATTGTATTAGAATACTGCTCTTTTTGTTAAAATTCACTAAACATTTAATACTGCGTTTAACTGTTCCCATTGTCTCTATGAACGTCTCTTTAAAACGACATACCTACCATATACATACCTAATATAAATTACAGAACTTATTTATTAATACTCACTTTATACAAATAACTTTCAAGAATGAATTCGTATCAAAAATTATGTATTAACACAACAGGTATGTTAATACAACACCTATACAATTATTATTAAATTTATATATATTTATAAATTGTTTTTTACAATTTAAACCATATAAGAAAAGCCACATGGCAATGCACCTCGCTGTTAAAAACTACTGTTAAAGGAACAAACGGTAAAGAGCTGTGTGTTATATCCCTGTCTCCCTTTTCCTTTCTCTTTTCAAACGACATGGGAATGTTAGAGCTCGCAAAACGTTGCAGCACAGCGCCATCTGTAGGTCGCACCGCGCTCTTCTCCCTACTTCCTGTTACACATTTCCGTCGCATTTCAGTTCGCGCCATCCGCCACAGATGGCATCACCGTGATTATTAAACATTTAGGTTTCTTGAGTCCCGTCTTATTCACGAAATTACTCCCAGCAAATGCCGTATGCCGAGAGCTAAGACGTCACGCACCAATAATGTTTCCCAAGTGAAAAATATTGATAACTGACAATGGATTGCACTGAAAACTCCACAGCAATAGTAAATCAGGTTGTCTGGATTGGGACTCGAACCCATGTCCTCGAGAATGAGAATTAAAATCGCACGAAAAGAGCTGCAATATCCCATGACTTCATTCCAATTGTCATGTTAGTTTTTTCGAAACTCAGTGGTAAAACCAGGATTTGTGTTCGGAGGCTGCTCAGGTTTTGTTAGAAAACACAATTCGTAAGATACTTATATGCACAAACAGATGCAAATACACGTAGTTACACAAAAGATAGGTCTCACACAATGTTTACCAATATGCCTTTAGCTGATTATGACCACATATTTTGCATAATATGTTATATAAATGTATACATTAAATAATTTTAGATATTTATAAGTAATTATACTGATTTAAATTTAATGTTATACTTTTAAATTTATGTTTTTGTACGTTATTCCTCTCCGTAATTGGGTTCTGTAGTATACTGTAATATTTAAGGCATTGAAATGATTTTAATTTGGTACGTTTTTGAAAAACGACAGATTGTAAGCAGGCCTATTACTGAATTTCGTTTGTGCCTAATTAAAAAAATAGATACAACTAAAATTAATATCCTGGTTTGAAGATAAAAATCTTTGTAGCAACTGGTGTTATATTAAATACGTAAGGATATCACTGTGTAAAGTAGGTTTATATATATATATATATATATATATATATGAATCAGGAATTTGCAAAAGGTACCAAGTCCACTTTTTGAGCAAATTCATGTTATACGAGATTCCGAATGTCCGAAGTGTTCTCTTTGCTGTCAGCAAGAAAAGGAACCAAGTCCTGTATAAGAAATACTAGTAAATATATGTGGAACTTGCAAAAGGTCGACAATTATATGTTTTCTGTTGTTTCCCAACAATCTACTTATATATATATATATATATATATATATATATATTAGGGAACTCAGACCTCTTACGCTGCTGTTTCTTTTTTCTGGGAACGTCACGGTTGTTTCCATTGGCAGTGCGCAGTTCGGTTTCGGGACCGCAAATTGGGTTCGCACGCTCGCCGCACGCCACGCCCCACGCTCCACGCTCCACGCTCCACGCCCCACGCTCGCGCCGCGCGGGCGGAAGGCGCGTGCGGCGGTCCAGTTGCCACGCGCACCGGATTGTACCGAGGCCGGAAATGAGACGCTGCGGCGGACGGCCGGAAGCAGCCGGACGAGGAAATGACAGCCCAGGTGTGAAAGAAAAAACTTTCCAGCCAATCAGCGGGCGGCGGCGCGCGCGGTGGGCGCGGGCAGAGATTGTCCGCCACGCGCGCGCTTTCCTATCGACCAGAATCGATTCTTAAATAATCTATTCATATTTTAACTTCACCCGCTAAACACAATAATTCTGAAACGAACAGGCCATCGCACTGCCTAATGTGAAATCACTGAAAGCAACCACAGGTTACAACACTTCAAATACACTTAATAAAAAAAAAATTTCCCCAGGTCACACAAAGGTGCCATAATAAATAGGTATTAAGTTAAAATATTGAACTGCACCACTTAAATGAATTCAGTTTTATTTCTTTATATTTCACTTTCTTAATTTCTATTCTTAGACATGTATTACAAATGTAAAAAAAAATCTACAACTTTGTTTCCTTCCTCTCCTATGAATCGAATTAATAATCGTTTTATCATTCGATTTTTTTTACCAACATTAATTTTTGTGGGCGGTATCACGTCACGCGTGGACTCAGCAAGAGGCGGACGGTTGTCACCTTTCAACTCATTCTTCAGTATACTTAACTGACACGGTGTTCAACTTCTACACAGCTGGCAGGGTAAGCCGGGGCGATGACGTCACCAAGGCGTAACGAAAAGTGATACGCTTAGAGGGTGACAAAAAATGCAGCGCGCGAAGCTATGCATAATATTTTAGCCATCAAAATTCATGCCTTAATCACAGCTGTAGTCAGCAGTGTTCGATGGCATGTTTGCAATATAGCACACTTGCATGTTTGCTCACTCGCATACTTACGCACTCGGATACTTGCATGCATTCTTATACCAGGGCGTATCAATAAGTAATTCAAATAATGTAAAACACAATATGAAACTGAAATTATAGTATTGACCATTTACTACTTTCCCACATAAATTCCACGCATGTTGAGGCTTTGTCCCAACGATGGATCAGTTTGATAATCCCGGTCTCATAGCACTCCGTCTGTTCGAAAAGAACCACATACGCACGGCCCTTTTGAGTTCGTGCTCGTTGCTGAAACAATTTTACCGGTGACTGAAGAACGCTCTCGGTACGTGAAATAAAGAGATCTTGCATTGCGCCCAATCAATAGCCTCTTTAGTTCCCTTTTTTAGTAAATAATTTAATTTTTACTAGTTGTTTTCCTACCTAAAAATTGACATGTGTGTTACTTATTGATACGCCCTCGTACAATCGCCCGTACGCCTGTGTACTTGTACACTCGTGCACGCGTTTCAGATATTCATGTACCCTACAAATTTACTATCCCTCTATGAGAGAAGTTTCACTTCAAACGGGATGGCCACGCATTCATTTTTAAATTAATTTAACTTCCTTAAAGAAAGATAAAAAATACTTTCACACAAATTATAATAGTTAGTCGCAGAATTCAAAGCCGGTTTCAAGTGGGTATTTAGGCCGAAGTGCTAAAGTTTCAATCTCATTTTTCGTTTCTAATTAGAACTTACGTATGATAAAATAAGTTTTCTGGAGAAAAAAAAAAGACATTATTTTCTGAACACGAGATCCCATACATCACTCATGAAATCACACGTAATTTATTTCAGGCGGACTTTGTTGAGATGATTCTATATTTCTGAACGAATAAAGGTTTCAAGTACACATTGACAGTCATTGATGTATATAGCAAGTTCACTTGGGCCAGACCTGTGAAATCAAAAAATGCGACCGACGTAACCAAGGCCATGATAGACATTTTGCTTGATGGAACGTGTACCGTCGCACCTGCAAACGGATCTCGGCAAAGAATTCTACAAAGTGACCTTCAAAGCTTCGATGAAGAAGTTTGAAATTAAACACTTCTCTACTTTTAGTAATGTCAAAGCCCCGGTTGTCGAAAGGTTTAACAGAACTTTGCACACCAAGATGTATCGACAGTTCACAGCTAACGGAAATTACAAGTGGCTGGATATCTTGCCGAAACTAATAAGCGAATACAATTCCACGGTGCATTCTAACATTAAAATGAAGCCTAAAGACGTTAAGGATGATCACTTGCTTCTAACATGTAGAAGAAAGATCCACGAAAGCATAAAGCTAACGTTGGTGACATTGTGCGGATCTCCAAACAGAAAAGCGTCTTCGAAAAAGGTTTCACTGTAAATTGGAGTCCCGAACTTTTACGTTTGATCCATATTCGCAAATCGTAGCCTAGGACTTACTACCTCGAAGACTTGGACCACAAGTCTATTCGTGGTAGCTTCTATGCCGAAAATATTCAGCCTATGATGTATCCTGATAAATACTTAGGGAGAAGATTCTCAAACGAATAAATGGACGATGGTATGTCAATTAGTGGGGCTTCCCACCTCGTTTTAATTCGTGGTTAGCATATGCAGAAATCGAGAACCGCTAGTAATTTCCTTGTTTTTCTTTTTGTTCTTGTAGCAGAGTAAAAATTATGTAATATATTTTTATTTGTAATTTTGTTGTTTTATTTCTAAACCTAACATTTTATGGTAATTTTTACTCAATTAAGTTTTTTTGAATGAGTCAAGGATCGAACTAAGGATGGAAATAGATCAAGCCAATCATTATTTTAAAAAGTGATTTTTTGATGATTTTTAGAATTTTCCTCAATTTTCTAGCTTAATAATTACAGATTTTCAATATGGCAACCAAGACGGCTGACAAGGTGGTGGACGTCCTGGCAATAAATAATTAATGCACTCTAGCGGGTAAAATTTAAACTACTACGCCCTCTATCAGATGAAAACAATATGTCGGTACCAAAATGGCGACCTCAACAGACGAAAACAAGATGGCCACCCGGACGTCATACTGGCTGATGTATAATCTGCCTTGGCATTGGGGTTGGGATGTCAGTCTGCCGGTGGTTTCCGTGGAGGAATGATCCATTGTCATTTTTAATAGAATGACCTTACCGGGTTCAAACCTAGTCAATTTTATAAATTGTATTATTAAAACTAAATTAAATTAATTTTCTTATGAATTTTAAACTTTTCCCCGAATTTATAACTTAATATTTATGGATTTTCAAGATGGCGGCCATAACAAAATGTGCAACGGTGACGTCATTATTTTCAAAATGGCTACCGTAACTAAAATTGCAACGTTCAGGGATTTTGGCGCTAGGTAACTCGCCCTCTTCGCTTCAATCTCCAAGGATTCGCTGGTGTCGCGAACCGACTCTGTCGCCTCTGCCGCAGGTCGGTGCCGCCTTATATGCTTACCGGCTTTACCATGGAAAGCGTCTTGTAGCTTTCAGAAGTAACGTGTCATCAAGGTCCATCGACTTGACTCTCGAAGATGCAAGAACAATAGCGACCCAGTTACGCCACTTCACTTGGCGGGGCTCTGGGGACCTGCCAAACGCTCGATAGAGACAGAGAATTGTCTGTATTCCATGGGCCAGAAAGAGGTCCACTAATGAAGGGTCCGTGGACTGGTAGGACTGGCAGTGAAAGAGAGAGGGGCGTGAGTTTCCTGGATCACAATGGGGTTTCCCCCAGAGATAAGAGCATCCAGCGCGCCGTTCCAGCCATCTCTTCCCGCCTCGTAACAGTATTTTCAACAAAAATTCAATATTTAGAACTTAATATTATTATTTAAAAAATTCTTGTTTTTGGGAGTCACACACGCACATTTTTATGAAGAGAAAAAACCTTTACTGTTACAAAAAAATTCATCAATTTAGTACTTGCGAAAATAATGCAATTTCTTCACGAACGCGCTAAGCAGGGTCTTCAAACAAGTTAAGGCCAAAATTTATTTAAGTTTTACCGAAACATCTTGATGGGAAGTATCATCCTACAAATCGGTGAAAGATAAATTACAAAAAAATATATATATGTATATGTATATATATATATATATCCCTCCTTCCCTAAACACATTTTAACATAGATAAATTTTAATTTTAATTATTATAATGTCAATGTTTTTGTTTACAGAGAGCTCAAGAAATATTTAATACGTCGTCTGGTGATTACATATTATAGAAATTAATTTTCGTATGGATAATTTTTACGCTCCGTGGTATAAGTTGGTTAGCTTCCATTTTTTTTCTAAATGGTTATATTATTTATAAGATTTGGTTTTATCCTTGTTTTAAATAGACGGAGTAAAATGGTACAGTTATTGTGAATATCAAATCACAAGTGTGCCAGTTTTACCGTAAAAAAAAAGTGGAGGCTATGCAAGAATATTTAAGGCTGCAAGTCCAGCATCCTTGAAGATGTGTAGAGAAAATAAAATTCAAGGAGAGCACAAGGCAAGCCATGTTGGGAGGATACTTTGAGGCAGCTTATTTAAGTGAAAAGGCATCGAACACTGAAACCTTTCTACCTTCTTGCCCTACAATTCCTCATCACTAACCAAAACTAACAAGAACATGCTTTAATTTTCAAAACATAATTTTAAGGTCTTCTCACTCTTAATTTTTGTTTTAAACATGAATATATTTTTTTTCGCTAGCCAGACAGCATAAATATATCCATTAGTTAATCGATTGATCTGTTTCAATCATTTACACTTCACTTACACTTCTGTCTGTGGCACAAGCACACTGCATTAATAAAACTTCAATACGACATATCCTACCTATGTTTCCAAATAATATTTAAAAAAAACACATTTGCTTTAATGTTTCTAATTATTACAGTTTGTGAACTGGATGCAACTTGCTATAAATTAAAATGCTACTATTTGATTGGAATCAATGCATTTCATATTTATTGTGTGTAACATTAAACTTTACTAAAAACGTTACCCATAAATATAATTGCTCACAGCAGAGAAAATATAAATGTTATATTGCTATTTGACTTTAAAAAATAGTTAGTAATATTAAAAAAATATAAAACATAAATATGTATATATGTGTTTTTATTTATTTTAATTTGTAACAAGCTCATCGACAGATGAAAAGCCATAGGTGGCAGGAACCATACATACTGTACACAAAAACATGAAAGGAAGAAGATTACAAAATTATGACACATACATAGAAATGATGCAAATGTAACGTGGACAATGATAAAAACAAAATACTGAGACAAAGAACAACTACAATAAAGTGAAACGGGAATAATTACTAGAACCAAACAATTTTGGCATCATAAGATACATAAAATTTTTAAATATAAACTTGTAATAGTAAATTGAATTAATATAGATAGGTATTTTTTAATATTTAGTAATGTTTTTATAATTGGTAAGGAATATAAACTTGATTTTAAACACATTTATGTTTCTTTATTAAATAAAAGTATCGTATTTGAAAAAAAATGATTAGTTAGTATATTTAACATACGGATATTAGAACAGGGTATACGGATAATAATGACAGTATACTAATGACTATTAAAGGTAAGATTTCCAATGCATGTATTTTCGATCAATCAATTACAATCTAATTTATGTTAGAAACAGTTACTTACAGAAATTGCTTCTAAGATGTCCCTTATTGTAAAAAAAAGAACTTAGGACTGAAGGTAAATCTATATTGTGTTATTTTGTTTTTGGTTTATATTATTATTTATTTATTTTGTGTTTTATCTACTTTATCGCTCTTAGATTTATTTATATTTTTCTAAGTATGGAACCATATTCTAATTTGTATCTCACCAAGAAAATATAAAGACTTATCATTTAATGTATATTATATCCATTAGTACTAATATATTTGATAATAAGTTTTCTATTGGCATTAGCTAAAATGGATTTTATGTGATACTGAAAAAAATTGTTATCAAGTGTGAGTTTAAGAAAAACCAATTTAAGTATTTACTTATTAATCTTAGATTTGCAAGTTTTTCAAGTAATTTATTATGATTAAATTTTTTCAAACACATTTCCTAAAACAAAATAACTGGCAACTACCTGACCTCGCGATATTACTTCAGCATGGATATGGTTTAGAAAAGTTAAAAATTAGTAATTTTTGTTTTCCCAGTTCTGAAACCATCCCTGAGAGCTTATTTTTAAATTTGAAACTAAGAGTCTTAGAAACAAATTAATCAAATACTTTTTCAAACCCATTTAGAAATTATATATACCTATAATTTAAAACTTTAAGTAATTTACTTTTTATGTATTGGTATCACTTTCGCAATTTTCCATTTGCTAGGGTATACGCCGCTTTTTATGCTTGAGTTAAAAATATACTGCAGGAAATGAACAAATAGGTTTGGACATCCCTTTATAATGAAATTAGGTTTACCATATGGACCAGTAAACATAGCCGTAAAGGTTTTGATACCCCAAAGTACAAGGCTCTCTGAAATATTAAACATAGGGTTGGAAAATTCAGTTGTGTAAGTTGTTGAAAATTTGGGATGTTATTAGAGGGAATACAGACACTAGAAAAGTATTTTTTTCTCCAAACAGTTGGCAATAGGTAATGGTTCATTAGCGACAGTTCCATTTATCATCAGAGATAATTGTTGTTCATATACATTTCTAATTATTTTCACATAGCGCCAGACATTTTGGATTATGTTTAACACTAGCGTTGCCCGGGCTGAACACAGGGTGAAGAGGATTTATTTTTAAATCGCATGTAGACAGTAATTTTCTTTTTAATTGTGAACGTTAAGTGTACAAATTTCATCAAGATTTGAAGGGGTAGAAAAGGGCGATGTGGAAAGGTGGAGGGGCGAGCATGTTTTGTTAAAATAAGATGTCAATATTAGTGTTCTCATTGTTAACGTCAAGTGTTCAAAATATCATCTAGGAGGGATACACTACTGATTTAAGGGGTAAGAAAGGGAAATGGTGATTGTTTATCGTAATCAGTGAACTTTTCTTAATCGGATGTTGACGATTAATTCCTTTTTGTTTGTACGTGAACTATTCAAAATTTCACCAAGGATAGTCAATAATCTGCTTTAAGGGGTAGTAAAGTGGACTGGGGGTAATTATTACTAAACTTCATGTAGCCAGGACGAAGTGTAGGTTTATAGTAATTTTATTTTTATTTTTAACATTAAGTGTGATACATTTCATCAAGGATTGAAAATTTCTTCATTCATTCATGTATTCAATAAACCTTTTTATGAAAATCAGATGTAGACAGAAATTTCCATTCTCTTTTTATCGTCAAGTGTGCAAGATGTTATTAAGTTGTACCAGTACTATACGTTAAGTGGTGGGAAAGATAGACGGGGGTGGTTTTTCAAAATCTCATATAGATAATTTGATTTGATGAGGAAAATTTTTGAATTAAATGTAGACAGTTAATTTTCTCTTAACTTGAACGATAAGTTTGCCCAATTTCATGAAGAAGTACCATATACGTCTTTAGGGATAGTAAGGGGATTTTTTTTCGAAATCTCGTTTATACAGGGAAATAAGAGGAAATCTTTTTTTAATCAGGTATACTCAGTTATCTTCCTCTTAGTTTTAACACCAAGTGTACAAAATTGTATAAAGAAATACCACAATCCTGATTAAAGGGTTGTGAAAGGGGTTCGGGTTGGTTTCTGAAATCTCATGTGGACAGGAAGATGAAGGTGGCTATTTTGAAATCAGATAAGCAGTAAATTTCCAGTTGTCCTTAACATTAATTGTGCTTAATTGTATTTATATGTACTAACATTAAGCCAAGGGTATAAAATAGGGTATGGTGTGGTTTTCCAAAATCTCATATATACATTGACCTTACACATTTTCATAAATTATAAGCTGAACAGTAATTTTCTTCTTATTTTGAATACCATTTGTGCAAAATGTCATCAAGAAGAACCAAATTTCTACCTTGAAGTGTCGGAAAGGGGTATGGGTGTGGTTATACATTCCTTTTTTTTAATTAGTTGAAGACAGTAATTTTCCCCTTAGTTCAAACACAAAGTTTGCTCAATTTCAACAAATTGTAAAAAAAAATTATGTTTTAAAGGGGTGATAAAATAGGATGGGTGTGTTATTTTTTACTGTAGAAAGTTACCCACCAGTTATAGGCAGTGATTTTACACTTATTTTGAATGCAGAGTGACCGAAATTTCATTAAATAATGTTTAAGTTTTGTTTTATGGGGTAGGAACGGGGAATGCGGGTGGTATTTTTTTTTCAAAATCATATTCAGACAGTGACCTTCCTTGCATTTCGAAGGTCAAGTGTGCTAAGTTTCAACTCAATCGGATGAACGATGCACGAACGCATAGAAAACGAACACAATTGAAAATAAATACACATTCATTTTGATATTTAAGACTAAAAAATAAACTCTATTAGAATGGGGTAGAACGCTTACCCCTGACAGAGCTAGGTGTCGGCTATTGGTATAACCAGACTTAATTTTTTTCTAGATGCGCCCACTCACGCAACTCTATTAAAAATATGTATCTTATTAAAAGTTGGTAAAACGCTTACCCCTGACACAGCTAGGTATCGGCTATCTGCATTACAGGACTGCTTTGTAAGGTCCCCGATTTCTCTTGTTTTCAGGCGCAGTAACTCACGCCTGAGATTTCATCTATTTTTTACAGATTACGCTCCAGATCTATCCAACAAGGGCCGTGAATATTTCCGGGATAAAAAGTAGCCTTGTCACACTCCGATCCATAAACTATCTCTATGCCAAAAATCATGTTGATTCGTTGCTTTGCTGCGTAAAAGGACCAACCAACCAACAAACACACTTTCGCATTTATAATATTAGTAAGGATTGTTGTTTATATTTTGAAGCCAATATCTTTTATCACGAGTAATGCGTTTTCTGAGATAACATAGCATAATAATTTAGGTTCATATTACGTTTACATAACTTATAGTGGTATTTTTTAATGAGTTGCTTAGAGTACCAATGTTGATAGCTAGTTGCGGTTTTCTTTTTTTAATATAATTAATTATAAATGTACAGTATACAACTATTGTACTTGATCATTGTAAATATTGAAATAGCATTAAAAAACGAAGGTAGTATTCATCCTTCTTGTAGTTTATTAAGGAAGAGTATACATGATGGTTATCGATTATATTACTTATCAAGTTTGATGTTAGTTGCTATAGATGGATTTATTTGTCTTCTTTGACGAACGGATATATAGATTTTTTAACAGAAATAAGCTGTACATTAGTTAAAAAGATGGCCAATAATTGTGTTGTGTATTGAATAGAGCTGTATTGAAAGATAATATAAATACTTGAAACTAAATTAATTAATGCCTGAGCTTTAGATTATTTGTGGTATTGAAAATATTAACTATGTGCTTATTAAATTATAAGTATATGATCTTGAAAATTTGCAAATTTATCTGTAAGGTACTTAGGGTGAAGTATGAGGGAGAATATAAAGGTTTCCAGGGTTAAGAATTTAGATTGTGCAAATTTATTTTAATGCAGACAGTTCCATAACATTGATAATCAAATCTGTTTATTGGTAACATGGTTTTAAATTGTTGTTTATTAACTGAATTTAGTACACGATCACCTATGTCCATTGGTGTCATTTTTGAATGCATGTCTGTTCAAAAAACTTGATAATTATCATTGAAGTAGTGAGTTTTAATACTGTACTGTATAAACCATGTTACTGTAAGGCAAATAATGCCATAGTCGGTATGTGATAGGTTATCAAACAATTCAACTTACTTAGTTCTTATTCCTCTAACAATTTGATAGAAAATGTCACACTCACACAAATTCGATTAAGAAATATAGGCATTACTCCAGACACCGCGTAGTATAAATGTATATTGTAGCTAGTTTTACGTATTACTGCTAAATGCAATCTTAGGATAAGAATATCCACTATATGAATATAATATGAAGATCTCGGACATTCAGATAAGAGATATGATAGCTAGAACAGTATTTTATGCCATGAAACAAGGTCACTGTGCTCCTCTAGACACAACTGTATGATTAGAACAGTAATAAAACCTCTTTCACATCTTCTGTCGTAGCAGACGACTGAGGCCTTGCAGGTTTTGTTACATCTTTAGGATTGGAAGCTTGATTACTGACTTGATCATAACCAAATATTTTTTCATTGAGGAGTCTAAACGAATCTCAGTAATTAGGTAACCAGTGGGATAGATTACATTATTTTTAAGCCTATCATAGTCATTTTTGTAAATTGCATCATACTTAAAACTAAGCATGTCATATTTGGTCTTCATTTTAACGACCCGAAGATAAGCTACGTTATGTGATGTCATCTTCAGTATCTGAAGAGGTCAAATATGGAAACAATTAACCTTTGTTTTATTGTTTGGGGCTGGAAAATGTACTCAACAAATTTCTGACTCCAACCTGCATCTCTTACTTCTTTCCGGTATGTTGGACTACCTTTCTGGAGGTACCTAACCTAAGCAAATCCTTCTTCATACTCCTGCATTTTCTTCGCTTCCTTTGTTTTGTGCGTAACCGGAGAATCAACTTGTGCTTGATGACTTTGGACATCCTTGAAGTTCAGCTGTCAATCGGCCATTGTTTAAAGCCCCACACGACACCCATTTTTTAGAAGTTTTCATTAGCGCGCCTGCTCTCGTATATGTTGCATTTCAGCGCCACTTCAAGATGTCTGGCTCTGGGTACACAAGTTTTCATACATATATGAAACATATATAAAATACGTGAATAGGAAGCATTTTTAACATTTAAAATTAAATTAACACAATTAATACTGTGAAATATCTATATTAGCTGTCTGATTAATGCAATATTATAAGTAAATGGGAAAAAGGAATGATTTCATTTTTATCTGCATCTAATGTAGAGTCAATACCTTCCGATTTTCAATGAGTTTTAATGATTTCATAAAATAAATTACAATTTAAAGATTGTTTTGGCTCATATAATGACGCGATCGTTAGCTTTAATAAAACTAACCCGAGTATAATATTTCTAGAAAGAATATCAAAATTTCTTAAGATGAAACACAGTTTTCAAGGGTTTATATTTAATGTTTTTCTACCTCTTTCTTATACGACCCAGGCCTCCCGGTAAGGCTCCATTTATAGTACTAGAGCCCTGAAAAAGTAAATGGTCATATCCCTTCTAAGTCTAGAGCCGCCACTGCCTGCTAGCCGAAGGTTTTCACGTTTCGGCTGAGGTACTGCAGTAGAAATGAACTGCGACAATTCACTTCTGGTGTCATTTAACAAAGTTACGTGAACACAATTCTCTTTCCTTAATTCCTCCTCTTGTGCTGTTAAAATAACAAGTTTAGAGCAAAATTTTTTTCCAGTATATGTTTAACACTAGAATAGCCAAAACTGTTAGACGATACCTCAGCTGGTGAACCAATTTCACAGGAAAATGAACAAACACATCTTGAATAATTTGTTTAAATCAGAGCCATTTGAAACGGCTGATTTTATTCTAAAGCCACTGGCTTTACTAGAATTAGACTTAAGCTGTAGAAGAATTTGAATCCGTCGTATGACATTTGGGGGAAAAATAAATATTCTGGCCGTTTATAAATTTTAAGATAGCCCGATAGTTCAGCACATTTTTCATGGAATTTGGCTGTTTACAAACGATATATATTATTTGTTTTAAAGTTTTCATTTGCAGTTATCTCAATCATCCCTGTTACCACTCAACAACGTGTGACTTTAATGTAGCCAGACTTTCGATATTTCAACTAACAATATTACGACAAAAAATTTCAACATATAAAGTCTAACTGACTGGGATAATAACATAGCAAAGATTGTAATTTGTTTGTTTAGCTGCAGTGCACGGTATATGGTATCATTGAAACTAACTTCACGTTATTTTCGTAAAGTATCTTTGTAAAATAAATTTTTATGGTCTGTGAATAGTTAGAAAGGTGTGTGCTACATTTTTTAGCCTAGTTTACCATGAAAATGAATGTCTATAAAAAGGCTAACTATCGTCAAATGTTATGTTCAACGGAAATACTGCCGGGGTTCTGTAAAATCAACAAAAAATAATGTACAGCTCTATGAAGTCAACATGACAATTGGTAAATACTACAACAAGATACACAACTCTATGCCGATGTTTAATCAAGCAATTTATCCATTTTTATTTAATGCGCATTGAGTGAACTTTGTGAATAAATGTGTACTTTTGAACTTATTGTGTTTTGGCACGTACACTTTTTCCAAATTAACAAATCATAATGTAACCAATTGTATGTTGTATGTATTGTTAGTGAACCACTTACATAATCATTAACGGTAAAATATTAAAAATGTGTTGTGCTGCTTTTTAAACTTTTAATTTATGAGAAACTAATAATACTAGATCATTTTCCATAGAAATCTTTCGTAAGACAAGGGATATGGCCGCACCTGAAAAGTTCAAACGTGCCAGAAAGAATATAAAAAAAGACACACAGCATTAATACTAAAATAAATTCTTCAGTAAAAACATTTTTTTTTCAGCTGTACCGTTGCTTCATGATATTTAAACAATAAAGCGTGCTTTTAAAAATGTATTTGTTTAGTTTGCTAGGAGCAACTTCTGATTGGGAAATACATGTTATAAAAAACAGGCAAAATTTATCATGTGTAAGATGTTTTATAGAATTACATATTGTAAGTTGACTGTACAACATTTAAATAGGCCTACGTCATTTTTTTAAACTATTAAAAAATAGTTTAATTCACGACAAGACAGGGTGCATTAATATAATAATCTTTATATGTTAACAGTAACATAGGTTATGTTAAGCAAACAGCGTTGCTGCAGTCTTCTGAAAGGTTTCATTTAATAAGCAATACCATATACATGTTTCAGAAAATAATATTTAAGGGATTTGTAATAAAATTATTTTGTAATTTATTAAATAAACATATCGCAAAAATCCCCAACAATTTATAAAAACGATTTTAACTTGGAATTATTAACTCTGAAAATACGTTTAATATTTTCAGCCACTACGCAGAGGCTAAGTGCGTCCTATTAGAATTAATTTTGAGCGGTATGCACTAGAATAAAATATAATATCTGTGACTATTCTCATGAGATTCCAGAAGTTTTCTAAAGATTAAAACTACACAATTTTTTTAATTTTTATATAGCTAGAAGTAATGGTTTGACTCTGTCCTGACTTTCGTGAATGGATAATTTTGTATCTAAAATAAATTAATGTGTGCAAATTGAACACATTGTCAACTTGAATACACTTACGGATGAAAAAAAAAAGGTTAGGCAAACTTACTTACAAAAGTTTCTCTTGTTTCTTTTATTATTCGTAGAAAACTTAAATGTATATTAATGTTATTTGCCAATTTATATGTTAACCAAGGAGTGAACAACTTGCGCATTATTTTGTATAAATTAACTTCAACCATCGGTACTCTGAAAGGAAATACAAAAAAAAAATTTGTAAAACGAATAAAACCACATTTGTTATCTCTTTCGTATAGAAGCGCGCGTTGTGGGCTTCTTACACCTGCGGTGAAGCGTGGCTCAAGGTGTAACGCAGTTGAAGAAAAGGCATTGTTAATTAATCCCAGGAGGGAATTGTGTCGCTTGGTCCATTATCACCCTCTCCCGTCTCCCCGCGGGCCGCGGGCACAATTACGTTCCGATACTTGACCGCTGCACGCCTGCCCACATAAAGTACCCCCTCGACGGAGAAAGCGGGTGCCGCAGGGGGGTTGGAGGGGGGCAGAGAGGAAGAGGGTGGCATCCGCCGCTCAGAAGAAGTCCAAGGGGGCGTGATTCTATCCTCCCATTGGCTGGAAGAAAAGGAAGGCGGTGCCCTTGCTTGGAGGAGCCTCCCCCCCATCCCACGATCTTATCAGCGGGGTGGCAAGGGGGTTGATGCCAGAAAGTCTGCCCCGCGGTCCATCAATAATTCCTCCCCTCCACCCTCCAACGCCTACCTGTGGAAGGTAGCCACCCCCTTCTTCGGGACCAGGTGCGCAGAGTCGCCCTGGGGTGGGGGTGGGGGGTTCAAAGGGCGGGGCGATGACTCATGGCACGTGACCTTCGGGGGCAGTTCATTTCTGTTAACCTCCCCTTCCCCCCCTTCACCAAGAGGTGTTTTATCACCCGTTACCTGCTCGTGCCGAACGTAGCAATTAAAAGAAACCGGACCGTCGTCGTCAGCTTGTCGCATGGGTCACTACTGCACTTCACACTTCCGCGCTATCGATTTATTAATAATTTCCTGTTGCTGCCCAAAAGTTATTCAGAGCACAAATGTCCTTTTTTTTTTTTTTGCTCAATATTGCGTTAATGCTTTACAATTTATAATATTTTTTATCATTCGAATGAAAAATAAAACTACTATTTTCAAAGGAGGCAATATCTTGGCTTTGGTTAGTTTGTAACGTGGACACCAGTTTACATTATTAAAAGTTTAAAATTTTATTTTTAATATCCTCAACACGTAAAATGGTATGCTATAAAATTACGGTACAGTTGAACAAAAAATTTACAAATTTAAAAATTCTGTATTTAATTTGTGCAGTAACTTGTGTAGTAAGAATTTTATTTTACCAGTTAATAAAAATATTTTTTGACAACAGTTTATTTTGTATTGTAATTTTGTAAATTTGTCCACATTCTGCGACTCTGACTAAAAATACCAGTGTTATTAATGTATCGCACGTCTTTCGTTTCAAATATTTAAAAACAATTTTGCAGACCTCCCTTTTTTAGCATTGTTTTGACGTACAACTTGACTTTAAAATCTTTGAACTTATTACAAATTTAGTTAATTTATTAATTAAATTATTACAACTTATTTTTTAAATTAATTTAAAGTTTTGATGTCATACTACCAATATTCCTCAATGAATATGCGTTTGTAAGTCCCACACAAACTGGTTATAATTTGTTTGAAATATTTCACAAAAGAAGTAATCGACATATTGTACAGTTCGCTGGCTCCTAATACTACTTTTAGGGCTTATAAACTTACTAAAACAAAAATATGTACCACATGCGTGTGGCAGTCTATCAACGTGTCGATTTCTTGAATTTTTGAATTCTTTTTATTTATCATTTTCAAAGAGTGAGGTAGGTAGATTAACATTATTTTATGAAGCAAACAAATATAATTTAATCCTCATATATATTTGCATTTCCAAACATATTTAGTCAAAACAGTTGCTTAATCACTCAAAATTTGAGGTTTTATGTACTCGTAAATAAATAAAAACAGAACTTCACAAGCTTGTAAATGTAAAATCTACAAATAAATTAAGGTATGAAATCTGTTGAGCGTTTGCTGTTTTCGTCCGTAAGTAGGCTTCACTAAGTAGTATTGAGATTATGAGAGTTCATTTCAGAGACAAATTAACTGCTACCCACTTTTAAAAAGTTTTCTTTGTGATCCTTTATATTAATTTATGTTGTCAATGTCAATTATTAAGTGCTCGGATTACAATTTCTTTGTCGTCACTTCCGATAAAAAAAAGGTTTTGTTGGAAGATTTTGTTGTAAATCTTGTCAACTAACTAGAAATATATAGACACAAAACTTAACCAGTGCCGCTACGGTATAAAACCACGAACAATAAGGTTTATCTCACTGGTATAGTCTGTGTCATACAACTAGTGTGTACTAGCGGTACCCAATTCCAAATCTGTTACTTGATAAGCATCACATGGTGTTTGTTTACAAACACCGTTGACATAACAACAGCGTTTGTGAGTACCACTAGTTCTAGCTACGTTTTAAAAATAAATTTTTAATTTGATACAAGTTACATAACACATTCTATACCCTGAAAATCAAGATACGTGAGTGAAGAGTGTTAAGAAACATTGGAACATTTGATGTTTAGTAATGTTTATAGTCGGGTTTACACACACAAGAGTGATCCATATTTTCATTCCATGTTATCAAGCAAGGCAGACGAAAACTCTTTAGGACCTAGGTGCAACATTGGTAAATACATTTAACAAAAATGCTGATAATGCTATGCCAATCTTTTTAAAAAAATATGAACAAAGTAAACATGAAGTAAATTTATTACTTGCTTCGCACGTGTAGATACTGTACATAATGCGTCTATAATATCATTGGGTATTTTTTACTCGTTATAAAACACATTTAGTTAGGGAATTTACACTAAATTCCATTAAACTAGATAACGAATGGTGCCGGATACCACAATAGCCTATGTTTAAAGCCATTGTAAAGTTTAAATATTACTGAAACTTTATATGTGTAGAGTTTTACTCCGCGTGAACCTGTAGAAAAAAATGTAGACGTTTCTCTCTAAATTCAGTTATAAAATATTGCACTATTATATGGAAATATAATATTTAAAATAAATATAAAACAACTTTTTTTTTCATTTCAAAATAAATGTGGTTTTACAACAGCGAAAAAAATCTTTTTATATCGGTCCAATAGTGCTTGAGTATACTTATTACAAACTCACGATATCTCTTTATAATATTAGTATATAAATTTGGACTTGATACGTGTCATATGGTTGTCTCTTAAATGGACAATTTTGAAATCACTACTTAGTTTATTTCTTATTTTAAAACGCGTGTGTGTTTGGAATCATAATTTTCTTTGGCCTAGTGTCTGTTTTCATGCATCTATCACGTGAAGTCATGATATTTTAGAAGTACAACCCGATGAATATTGTGCTGATTCTTACTTTAGTGTTTCTAAACGAAATTGAATCAATTCTTTACATGCTACGAATTTAAACACTGCTCTTTTTTAAGACGTTGGATATATAAATAATGTATCTAACACGCTAAAATATCTTATTTCGGGGAATGCATTAGGCACTAAACATAGTAGAACTAGCAACGGAGAGGGTGTCGAACGTATGTAAATAACCTGGTTTACAGTTTTCACTCTCAGTCTATTTTCGCCTGACGATGGGAGAAGATTTGAGTTCCCGAATCGTTGCAAATGTTTTGTGTTTTTCAGTGCTGTCTTCGTTGTGTTGACCAGAAGAATACGTTCTGTTTAATCGCTGAGTTTGCCTGTACGTCACTGTGTTGTTCTTACGTTGTCCAAATTATCTGTTTAGCATCATCGCTGGGTTCGTCTGTTTGTCGCTGTGTTGTCCGAGGTCGTTTTCGTCTGTATTTTATGTTCTCGTCGCAAATTTCTCGGCATTGTTAATCCACTGTGTTCGTCTGTGCTGTGATATTTTCCTGACTAGCTTCTTCCGGGAATTCTCTGTGCTCAACATTATCAAATATGTTACAGTTGATTGTAATTATTCTAAATAAAATATTATCTTGAACATTTGTATGAAACAGATTTTGATGAGACGGATAATTTCTACAAGTGGTTGAAAAACAGGCGTTTACATAGATATAAATATTTATATATACTTAGCCGTAATTAGGGGGTGGCAACAAGGTGGCAAATGCCATCCCAGAATTCGCCAGCCTAATATTTAGCCACCCTATTTTGAAGTAAAGATATAAATAATTTACTAACAACTATAATTGAAAGCTTTAAAAAAGCTTCCAAACCTAACAATTCAATTTAATTCTAGCCCCCCCCCCCCCCCCCCCCCCCAATTTCCCGGGAGAGGACCACCGGTATTCCATACTCCGCAGACCCCCAGTACGCTTTGCCCCCATAGTTCAAAAGCTGATATTACTTCCGTACAGTACACTATCAAAATACTATCTAAAAAACTATTGTCTAAATCTAATTTTTATACGACAAACCAGTACCTACTGCAAGTGGCTGAAATAATTAGGGTTGAAAGACAAAAAAAAATAATAAATCTTTTATTAGTTATTCTATCAAATGTGATCTAAGCAATATGTAAAACTTTTGGTAGAAACAGTTTTGATGAGACGAACTATTACTGCAAGAGGTTGAAAAAAAGGGGTTGAAATAAAAATAAATTTCAAAACTTTTATTATTCTGTGCGCTATTAAATTCGTTCAAACTTTTGTAAACCTTCTAGATATTATCTTAAACCCTGATACGAGAAAAATTTATACCATCCTTTATTAGAAACAGGGATGAAAAATAGTGTTTGAATATCAAAAAAAGTCATGACTATCTTAGAAGGCGTAGTATGAATGTCGTTCTAAGCGATGCATTGAATTAAATTCATACGAAACTAATTTGCTACATAGAAGAGAATATGTTCAGAAGATCATTTTGGAATATTGGAGAACATATATTCAGTTATGTAACATTATGTTCTCAAAAGGTTCCAGAAGTTTCTAGAATGTAGAAGTTTCCAAAACGTTCAAGAAGAAATAAGTACTTTGAAATTTACCTGTGTCTTTAGCCTATGCCGAAAGATTTTTTTACTTTTTGTTTTCATATTTTGCCACAAAACATCACGAATGTAAGTCCAGTATTTGCCTTAGGCCACTTAGCCTACAGTAACAAGTTTGTCATAAATTTATTTCTAATTATTTTTTTAAATTAGAAAACTTAAAATTGATCCAAGGCGTTTGTGCCTATAATTACTTATTTCTGAGAGATTAATAATTTTGTTACAAGTTTCGATAGTTTTTGACATATTTTACCTTACCCAATAAATACAAGTACATATAATTCATATTAATAGCTGATGTTATCTACAAGTAAATTACACTTTGTAAGTGATACAGGTTATGAATATGGTTACGGACACATTTGTCACGGGCAAGTTTTGGTATACTTGTAACTGACAACAATTAATCTCGAATACATGTTAATACTTGCTTGTGACTTGTGATTCTTGTGATTGTGGTTCTGGTATTTACAGTTGGTGTAATTTAACAGAAATATTTGTAGAAAACCAAATTCAGCTACAGGTTTCCATAAAAATACACGAATATAAAATTGTTATTACAATAAATAAAATTAAACTACACAATTGGATATCTAGATTAAATTACACATACCTGTGAATTAAATCAGTGTCCTGTTTTTTTGCCCTGCACTTGTAGATACGTCATTTTAAAGTACAAAATATATGTCTGAATTATTTTACAACTTTTTCGGAACTGCAAAAAGAAAAAGAAATAATATATTTTGGAATTAATACCAACAAACCTCCCAATAATTTATACTAGGTCAAAAAAAAAAGTTTAAAAATACAAATGAGGGGCGCTTGCAATAGATAGACTAATAATAAAGATACAAGCCGTGACTGATGCACCAAACCACAGTGCCTGTCAATTTCAATGTAACGCCATTTATAGGTGAAGTTCTAAACTAAACTATTATCAGAGTTGTAGTTAGCTAGTCGCCGTGAGCTTTGCTAAGCGGACGAGTTTCCCCAAGGAGAAGGATAGGATGTTGCCAGACATTACTATATGACCGTGTGGTGGACATTTCTCCTAGCCCTGAATACGTGATATAGGCACCACCTTCGAGTAGAGCGTTATGCATACCGCAACACTGTATACTGTTCTGCTTGTATCCTAATGCCACAAATCTGGGGGCTTTGCTATAAAAAAAACCACCAAACAAATCTGTGATGAACAAACAAATTGAAAAGAAAGCAAGTTAATACTGCATTGTCATCCAGTTTCAACTCTCTAGCTCATCAGCAAGTTAGTTTAAAATCTATCGTAAAATTTGTACCGAACAGACAAACATACAGACTAGAAAACGAGTAGATAAAAACGTTGCAAAATACTTCAGCGCTTGTAGGTGAAAAATTACACTAACGTCGGTGGAGACACTGTTGCCACTTACAATTTGCATCAGCACTCCAACATTTTTGCTCGGATACACTGTTAACCATTTTCACCTTCAATTTACGAAGAACGGCGGTCACAAGTTAGCATGGGGATCTGCGTAAATACACGGACACCGAGTTCACTTACTTTGAACGTGAATACAAATGAATTTTCTTTTAGCATCTTAACGAAACATTCAAAATAATGGGTAGGACTGCAGTAAGAACACTGTTATTTTGTGCGCGTCTGTGTTTGCCTTTCTTTGGAACGTAACACACAAATTAGAGTCTAAATACGGCGTAGTTTCTACGAAGAATCTGTCACTTGAAATGAGAGGATATTTTCCTTTTTTTTTTTTGACGTGACAACGTCTAATAAATCGATGAACGCCGGCTGCACGCACGAAAAAGTGTCCCATTACGCACATTTTCCCGTTACGCTGTGTCCGTTACGCCCATTGTACGCTTGCGTCACATCTATCTCTCTTCCACTCGATTGGAACAACCATCGATTTGACTTTTTCGAGGCACATTAAACTTGAAACACTTCCATTCGTTTCCTACTTTTCCTATCATCGTCCTATCCTTAACAGAACAACACAGATTGGAAGAAGTTAAATAGCAAACATGTTTAAAAGTTATAGTTAAAATAATCTCTTCGTTAAAGTAATAAACATATTTGAATTAATGAGTGCAAATAAAAGTAAAGTTATCAATTAAATTGTAGATTTCATTTCACTCC
This sequence comes from Bacillus rossius redtenbacheri, assembly GCF_032445375.1. NCBI lineage: Eukaryota > Metazoa > Arthropoda > Insecta > Phasmatodea > Bacillidae > Bacillus > Bacillus rossius. Next base: position 342,920,103 of record NC_086330.1, on the reverse strand, counting down.
TTTGTATCCATACAAAATAGTGATAATTCAATAAAAATTATTCAATTTTATTCATAAATTATGCAATCATTTCATCAATGTTTTGTTATGACGTAAACCGACCTTACAGACAACCAATTTTTTGTTGTTGTTGAATTATTGGTTGAAAAGTCCGTGGTTGTAGTGTAATATCTAACAGTGTAGTTGCAAAGAGGCAAGTATCAATCAGCCCTTCTTCGGGAGGGAAGCTCGCCTCTGGACCAGCCCCCAGAGACAGCGAAGATGGCAGGAGGTGTCACGCCACCAAGATGGCGGAACTCGTCGGTGACGTGACTCGGAACGAAGTCCGCCAACCATTGCCTGTAATGCGGGAGTAACTACTGACGCACCGGCCGATGCAAGATCTTCCCCGGTAGCGGGCTTAACATTTTTCGTTCTTTTCCCTGCCCGAGGTCGAACTCCACAAACTCCGCAGTTACACGCAGTTCCAATAGTTGTTGAGGACTGAGGTCCCACTCGATGCCTTGGGAAAGTGGAGGGGGCGGATAACTCCCAGGGTCACCGCTGGGGTGTTCATTGCATCCGGACATTACGGAACGGGACTCAGGGTACCACTTGAACGCACCTGTTCTAGCGTCCATACCGTTAGAGCTCAGTTCGCACTTTCACTGACTTTTCAATTTTCACTGACAGCAAGTTGATGTCGGGTGCTCAACGGATTTTATTGAAAATGTTTTTTGTCGTTGGCTTATGGTCATTCGCGTGTCGAATAACACGTTTGTCAAATGCTATTACTAGCCTTCACGTGCGTTCTTTTTTCATGTGACAGTATCAGTCCACGCACACAATATTCGATACATTTTTATTAGAGTATTTTTGCATCAAAAACTATATTTATTTTGTTTTTCTATTGGATAATAATACAATACGATGTGCACAATTGAATAATTCAACTTAACAACTTGTTGAAGTGAAACCTTTTTTTTAGTGGATAGGATAATTCTAGGCAATGACTCATCAGGGCGTATGATATTTACAACTACCAGGAATGTATTACTCGTTAACAGAAAGGGGGAGGGAGAATATCGTTTGCCTCACTCCTTTATCTGGTGTACCTAAGCGTTAGTGAAGCGACGCTTCAGTGCTACATTTTTCGTTGCGCTAAAAAAACGACAAAAAGTCGGTTTTAAAATTTCATCTATCTTTAATTAGCACTGATAACATGTCTATAGGTGTTTACAATTGTGTTCTTTTTTATTGAAACTTCTTTACAGGACCACCACTCCTCGTGGGCACAGCCCGCTAGAAACACGGCAACAAACACACTCGGGTCTTCTTGCGTACTTTATCGATGTGTAACTGCTTAGCTCTCGGTGTAAGGCGTATGGTGGGAGTAATTTCGTGAATGCAACGGGAAATGTGTAACGACGGTGTTGCCATCCGTGGCGGATAACGCGAATAAAAGTTTACAAAGGCAAAGTGAAACAAGATTTTAGTAAAATTCGTGTACCAAATTTTTTCAAGTGTTTTTTACGATGAAACTGCTCCGGCAGCGAATTATAGTGGCGGGTGCGGAAACAACGTTTCATTCGCGTCAAGAGTACTTGTTGGAAACACGCAATTCGGGTATATTTATCACGCTCGGTATTATTTTTAATAAATCTGCGTTAAATTTCGTGTCCGAGTTTCGTATTGAAAATGCATTTGCAACATTGAGAACAACGTGGAAATTGCTCGTTGCCCTAGGTTGGATGTTAGATCGATCTCAATATTTTTTTTTTTTTTGACGTGACAACGTCTAATAAATCGATGAACGCCGGCTGCACGCAAGAAAAAGTGTCCCGTTACGCACATTGTCCCGTTACGATGTGTCCCGTTGCGCTCATTGTACGCTTGCGCCGCATTATCTCTCTTCCACTCGATTGGAACAACCATCGATTTGACTTTTTCGTGGCACATTAAACTTGAAACACTCCCATTCGTTTCCTACTTTTCCTATCATCGTCCTATCCTTAACAAAATAACACAGATTGGAAGAAGTTAAATAGCAAACATGTATAAAAGTTATAGTTAAAATAATTTGTTCGTTAAAGTAATAAACATATTTGAATTAATGTGTGCAAATAAAAGTAAATTTATCAATTAAATTGTAGATTTCATTTCACGCCTTCTTTGTATCCATACAAAATAGTAATAATTCAATAAAAATGATTCAATTTTATTCATAAAAGTATGCAATCATTTCATCAATGTTTTGTTATGACGTTGTCACGTTAAACTATCGTCCGTAAACCGACTTTACAGACAACCAATTTTTTTAGTCCAGTTTTATCGTTCAAATGGCTCGTTGCAGCGCGAAGTGCCACTGGTACCGCGCGCGGTCGGAACGCGCCCGGCAACGCGCACCACCTGGCAACGCCGCGTACCGCCCGCGGGGGCAGCTGCTAGTGCCGCCGTCCGCCGACAGAGCGCAGCTGGCGCCGCGCGCGCGCGCGCTCTCCCGGTAATGAGAGGTGTCGGCTGGGCCCCCGCAGGTAATTGGTCGTGTTACCGCCCGTGTTCCTTCGCCCCGCGGCTGGCGGAGAGAATGGTCAGTTGGCTGGGGAGGGGGAGGGGGCAGGATTGTGCCGGCAGCGCGGGTCGTGTACGGCCCGCGGGGCAAATATTGACCCCGTCCGGCAGCGGCCGTCCGCGCTTCTCCTCGGGCACGTCTAACTACAGTCGATCATTTCGCGATGCTGCACTCTGTTGTTTTGTATTGTACCGTAAGGAACCAGCAAGTTAAAAAAAATTATACAAGTCGGCCATAAAAACCAAGCAAAATATATATCCACTAGCTGCAGTACCCGGCTTTGCCCGGGCTGAACACCGGGTGATATATTGTCCGCGAGTTACAGCAAAATGGATAGCGATATGTCCAGTGTGGTGGACATTAAGAAATGACACATAATTACTGTTTGTGTATCTGTGACCTATGGTTTTCTGTTTACCCATGGCGATCGGTTGAAAGGTTTAGAAGTTGATGCGCTACAGCGCCATCTAGCGGCTAGTTACAAAAACCTTCTCATAAAGCACCTTAGCATAAAAACCTTCTCCATGATAAAAACACTTCGATGTGCCAACTTTCATGGCGATCGGTCAAACGATGTAAGAGTTTATCGACGACATACATGTCAACATCCAATTTATATATATATATATTCTTATATTTCGAAATTTTGGGGGCTTTCACTTTTGCGGAAAGTGGATGTTCAGGACCTCGAATGGTTTGGAACACTCCATCTCGAAAGAATAGATAATTGAAATTCCTGAAATTGTTGAAATTTTGGGGCTTTGTTCCCAAGAGGGGGGCGGGGGGTTCGAGGACCCTGAAAGGCTCGAAAACACTTAAAATCGAAAGAGATAGATTTTTCAAATTTTTTAAACTTTCGAAATTTTGGGGCTTTACCCACCTGGGGGGGGGGGGGGGGGGGGGGGGGGGGGGGGGTTTGACGTTGAGGACCCCGAATGGCTCGGAAACACTCCAAATCGAAAGAGAGATAAAGGAATATAAGAATGTAGGCATTTAATGTACTCCTATCTACCATAATAACAATATTGACAAATAGAAAGCTTATTACCTACCTATGAATAATTATCTAAATAAATTAATAAATAACTCTATGTTTAAGAATTTACGTACATACATAATATTAAACTTCAAACTATACACACCAAAAAAAACTAAGGATGTTTGTGAAACTATATTTATTTGTCATAATGTTTAAAACATTTGTAGGATTTCTTTATAGGCCTATGTAAAACTGTGGTGGCAATATTCGGCTTATACAAAGGAGTATAGAAATTAATAGAGACATCACTCCCTATACACACCACAAATCTTTGAATTAAGTATAATAAAAACATAGTCCAAAATGAAACAAAAAGTATAAATAACAACTAACTTGACAAAAAAATTATACAACTGGAATGACAATGTTAACATCCGCCTGAAATTTAATAGAAGTAGGTAGGTAAGAATATATATATATATAAGAAATTAAATGAAATTAAAACATACATAAATAAAATTATCTCACTCAACCAAACATAATGTTTAGTATGAAATAAAGGAAGATGGCAATTACACGTAACTATTCCAATTAATAAAAAAAAATCAACTTTCCTGAAATAGTTAAATTCAAATTTTTCAACAATATATTACATAATTGATAAATATATCTGGTATTCGGTCTCATCAGCCCTAAGACTCTTGACGCTCAGTAGATAAATTATAAACACTAAACCAAACTCCTTGCAAATAAGTAGATAATGTAAAAAAAAATAACAATATTGACAAATAAAAAATATTAGTAGGCCCTACCTACCTATGAATAAATTTCGAAGAAATTTATAAGTTTAAGAATTTATGTACCTACATAATATTAAACTTGAAACTATCACACACAATAAAAACCTAAGAATGTTAGTGAAACTAATTTTTCTTATTTGTCATAATATCTAAAATACGTATGTTTACAAAATGAAACAGAAAGTATAATAATGACCAATTTGACAAAAAAAAAGTTGTATAAATCGAATGACATTGAAAACATACACGTGAAATTTAAAAGAATTATGAGTGCCCTAGGTAGGGAGGAAAAATATATATAGAATAAATTAAATTTAAAAAATGGGTGCGTGTACTTAGGTACGCGCATGTGAAGTTATACTTCTTTGGCATCATTAAAAAATAGTTTTTAATTGCATGCAAAAATATTGCGTGGAGTCCCTCCGCGTGGAAGAAGTGAAACTTCGTAATGTGGAAATGAAAATAGGAAGGGGTATAAATTGATTTTTAGTGAAATCATATTGTATCAAATGAAACTAAAAAATAAAGGAAATAAATTTGTAACGATTCATAGATTGATCTTCAGAGAGAGAGAGAGAGAGAGACCTATTGAATGTCTATAAAAGTAACTTTTTTATGAGAGCAGATTTTCATGAAATAAATCCTGAAATCATTCAACGATAAAACCTGTTTATTTAACTAAGCGGACGGGTTCGCCCCAAGGAGAAAATAACGCGGCGAGACCTCGTGGACAAAGAGAAATGACACACTCACTATTTATGTGTCTATGAAACATGATTTTTTTCTGCAATTTAAATTGTAATATACAAGTACGGTATTGAAAATTGAAACAAATATGGCAACACTACAAACTGTCAAGAGCTTTTTTTTTTTTACTCTCTACTTAGTTCCTTACAATAGCAAAAGGTAACGTAGTGGCTTGAAAGCTATTGCTCGGCAGACATAGAGGAATGACACTAACAGTTTGTATATCTATAACACACATTACATTTTTTAGTTTTTTCTTAACTCAGAATCGAGATAAAATATCCAATTGTGAATCTAAACCATCATTGAATCCCCGTGGACTCACACAACAAATTTCATCAAAATCGGTCCAGCCGTCTAGGAGGAGTTCAGTGACATACACACGCACACAAGAAATATATATATATATAAAGATATGCAGACGCACACGCTAAAAATAAATTATAAAAGGTACCAAACCACCGAGCATTCAATTGGGGAGATTTCTGGATAGCACGGGATTAAAAAAAAAAAAAAACTGAAATAATCATACTAGACCGGAATTCCTATGCGTTTTACCGAAAACTTTCAATGAATCGATAAATAATATCAAGTCTCAATTTTTTTTTCAGAGTCACCCCCCCCCCCCCCCCCCCCCGCACTCCTCAAACCACACACACTAACATTTTTCTTTCGTTAATGTATCGGATATGATAAAATTTTGAGTAGGTAATATTAAATCACGTTTATGACCAAATGAACTCGCGCTATTTTTAAATTAAAAAAAAAATAACAAAAAACTAATTAAGTTTTAGTAGAGCCACGGTTACTTCAAGGATTCGTTGAGTAGCAAATTAGACTAGAAGCACATATACACATCTTGTTCATGTTGGTGACTGGACTACAGTGCCCTTGATGACCCTGAGATGGTCACAAACAAGGAGAAGATGTGGTTGCCCGATCACGTGTAACCCGTCCAAGGAACTGACTTTGTTGTGGACCAATGAACATTCTAAAAAGGCTCGGATACATTTAGTCAGCTTGAGGCTACCCTATAGTGAAAAGAATCCGCGAAATATTCGTGGCTCTAATTGATGTGTAACATTTCAGCTCTCGGCATGCGGCATTTTGTAGGAGTAATTCGTGAATGTAACGGAAGCCGCATGGAACGGAAATGTGTAACCACGGTGCTGCCATCTCTGGCGGATGGCAGGAACCAAAGTTTACAAAGCTAAAGGAAAAGTTTATAACATTAACTGTTTAATTATTTTTAACAAAATGGGCAGTATTTTCATAAAATGCCTTGTCAAAAATTAGGTTCAAAGAGGGGGTTTAGTATTTTTTTAAGTTTTTTTGTTTTTTTTTTTATCGGAGCCGTTTAATTATACCGTTTAACCTTTCACTTTACAAATCTAACGATTCGATAGTAAACGTAGTTTCTCCGGAAACGAATTCTAGTGGCGGGTGCGGAAACTAGTATAATTCGCGCCCAGAAATGTAATCGAAAACATAATTTGAGTACCTTATCACGCTTGGCATTATTTTAAAGAATTCTAAGCTAAATTTCGTGTCCGAGTTTCGTACCTATTATAAGAGTATTTGCAGCATCAGAACAAATGCATTTGCTTTGGTATAGCGATGTCAGATGTTACACGTCTAGTTTTGACAGACTGGATCACTTTTTTTTTAAGTGAAACTTCTTTGCTGAAGGGTTTACAATTGTTGAGCGTTACCAAATTTCCGATCGGATAAGGAGAATAGTTAGGTAGGTGGTGGGGGAACCGGTAGAGAATACGACAGGGGAGATGTAGATATGACACAGCACAATAGCTCACTAGCACATTTGCACACTAGCCCACATGAACAATTGCACACTAGCAGACTATAGCATACTTGCCCGCTTGAACAACTGCACACGAGCTCACTAACATATTTGCACACTTGCATCCTTGCATACTTTACACTTGCACAATTGCATCCTTGCATACTTTACACTTTCATAATTGCATACTTGCATACTTTCACACTTGCATACTTGAATACTTGCGTAATAGCATAATTGAGTGCTCGCATACTGCATTATTGACGTGACAACGTCTAATAAATCGATGAACGCCGGCTGCACGCACGGAAAAGGATGACTCATTGTCCCGTTACGCACATTGTCTCGATTCACTTTGTCCCGTTACGCTCATTGTATGCTTGCGCCGCATCTATCTCTCTTACACTCGATTGGAACAACCATCGATTTTACTTTCATCGAGGCACATTAAACTTGAAACACTCCCATTCGTTTCCTACTTTTCCTATCATCGTCCTATCCTTAACAGAATAACACAGATTGGAAGAAGTTAAATAGCAAACATGTATAAAAGTTATAGTTAAAATAATCTGTTCGTTAAAGTAATAAACATATTTGAATTAATGAGTGCAAATAAAAGTAAATTTATCAATTAAATTGTAGATTTCATTTCACTTGTTTGTATCCATACAAAATAGTGATAATTCAATAAAAAAAATTGGTTGTCTGTAAAGTCTGTTTACGGACGATAGTTTAACGTGACAACGTCATAACAAAACATTGATGAAATGCTTGATCCAGAAGAAAAGAAAATATCATATTCGGCCTGAGTCTGAGCCGTAATAGGTTTTTGCAACCAAACCATTTAGGCATTAAAAATATTATATTCTTTGAGGAAGAATTTTTTTTTAATTTTTCAATCTTTTGCATGATAAATTCTACCTTTGCATACTTTTATGAATAAAATTGAATCATTTTTATTGAATTATCACTATTTTGTATGGATACAAAGGAGTGAAATGAAATGTGCAATTGAATTAATAAATTTACTTTTATTTGCATTCATTAATTCAAATATATTTATTACTTTTGAAATGTTGCGTGCACCATATTAATTTTTACAAGTACAAAAAAAAAACTCCGCAGCTGCCGGGTTTTGAACCGACAACCTTTAGGTACGGTTACCACACGCCCACGAGGCCATACTAAGGTAATGTAGTTTCAAGTATTATTATATAAATATTTATAAAAGCTTTGGTCACGGTAGGGGAATCATATGAACACGATTTTATAACAAATACGCATTCCAAATACACCAAACTTATTTAAAATGTGTTACAATATTTTTTAAAACATTGTGCAAAAGATCCCGGGTGTAATTTGAATTATTATGTGTAACTGTAAAACACCATAGTTGGTTCAAAACGTATTTGAATTTTCAACATTACTTTTAAATAACCGTACCGATTGTGCTGAAAATCGGTGGACGATCGTTAAATTACATAATATTAATAATTCAAACGACGAAAATATGATTGAAAAGTCAAATCGATGGTTGTTCCAATCGAGTGGAAGAGAGATGCCACGCATGCGTACAATGAGCAAACAGAACACATCCGTAGTGGGACATCCATAGTGGGACACTTTTTCGTGCGTGCACCCGGCGTTCATCGATTTATTAGACATTGTCACGTCAAAAATGATTCAATTTTATTCATAAAGTATGAAATCATTTCATCAATGTTTTGTTATGACGTTGTCACGTTAAAATATCGTCCGTAAACCGACTTTACAGACAACCAATTTTTTTTTTTATCTGCAACCTCAGCCAAAGATAATTATTTTTACTATACCTAATAATATAACAAGCAAGAAGTTTCACTTCTGTCGCACGTGGACTCCATGCACAATATATTTTTCTTCAGGTGTTTATCAAAAAATGTGGCAGTTGACTGACGGCTCGCGAGTGCTCTGGCGGCCCCGGGACTGCCTCGCGCCGTGAATGCGAAAGAGCGCGCTCGTAGGGAGCCACGCCATGCGATACGCAAGCCACGCACGTTTCCACAACAGCATAAACGTCTAGAGTCACATGCGGAATTCATTTCGGAAACGTGGGTCCGTACGTTCACGTGGGACGTTTGTAAAATCGGTTGGTTTTTGTTGTATATATGTACATATGTGTTAGGGTCGCGTTTCTGAAAGTGAAATTTCAAAAGATACTTTGCAGTCCTACCCCGTATTCAACTAAAGGTCTAGTGCAATTTTTTTAAAGCGAAATATGCGAAATTCTCAATCCACACACTGCTATATATTACTATAAGTTTACAGACTTCTCAACGAAAAAAGCTATTGAAATACACAAAGTGGTCTTCGTAGTTCCAGCTAGCTAGTTCATAGAAGACACCTATCACACCGTATTCCGACCACCGAGTTTGTGAGATCCGTCGTAAACAGAATAAACACGCCGTAGACGCAAGTGGAGGTTTGTTTCTGTAGCATTTTACAAGTTTTTTTATGTATTCATAACACTCTGAAATTATCCGTGTGAGTTCTCACTGTACCGTCTACGTACAATAGGTGGAGCGTGAGTCGTATAATACCATATTATAATTTCGCTATTGAATTGTTGAAGCTTTATACGTATCCATGGCAACGGGCCTTAGCATTGTTTATACCTTATGCGTCTCTGTAAATTTTTATTTTACAATTCGAGGTGCTGTGCGATAGTGATCAGCGTGTAGACTGCCGAGGTAAAGCACTGGTAGGGCTACATGGCTTAGTATAAATAAAAATTAACTGCAACCGAATCGAAATCGTGACCAAAATAATACACTGCTTTAAGAAATTATAAGGTACCTAAGTAATTAGTAATTGGCATATAATCATTAAAATAAAACATAAAATACTGTACTTAAGTGAAAAAAAGAAACCATTCACATTGGGCACCTTATATATATTTATTTCTAAGTCCAGCCACACCAACCTAAAATAAGTTAATTTAAATTTATTTATTTTAAATGGAGATAGGCACCACCAAGGAGATATAAAAAATACCATGACATATTGTGAGAAACCATCTCAGCATTTGCATAAAAATATTTCAGAAAAAGTTTTAAAAAAATCAGGATACATTGACGTGAATGAAAACCTGTGGCATTCCAAATGTGAGAACAACGTTTTACCGAAAAACTTACCAAATTTCGTTACACTATGTCAAAACTCGATTGTGATTTATTCGTCCGAATCATTCCTTTCTTTATGTTTTTGTTTGCTAAAATATCCGTTGTCGAATTTATATAATACCCCAAAGTAGTAGACGAATAAACTGGCATAAGAAAATATAATTATTTAAATAATTTTTATCCCTGTGCAATTTATTTGGTAAATATTTGTATTCAATTCGCCTTACTGTGATTTTTTTTTCTTTTTGCTATAATGAAGGGGGGAAATATTTAGGTTGATGAGTAGACGAGCATCTAAATAAATTTCTTTAAATCATGTTCAGCCCAAAATAACTGATTTAATTAGTATACTAAACTGTAATTCTTTTCCACCACTGCGTCAACTGGTTTTACTTACAGTAAATTTTATTGAAGTATAAATCGAGCTAGTCTGATAAGTAGGCATAAAGTAACCGTAGGTAAATATTACTTACGTTAATTTACCCAGCAGTAATTCTCAAAGCGTGACCCCCCCCCCCCCCCCTTCCGGAAGATTTCTGGGTGCGCACTGTGGTGTACCACATAAATATGTGTCCAGATATAAAAGTAGATATCATTACTCTATTATTCCATATCATTACGGATGTAACTCTCTCTTCGTTAATTCATCATTATTATTTGTTATTTGACCGACTCCACAGGTTTTGCTCTAACAGTGATTTAGTTCAGAACCGCACTGTTGTCGCTCTTTACTGTTTGTAAACAAACCTTGAGTTTAACATCTGTAAGCCATCAGTAGACTCTATTATTATGTCATACTTATCAGCAATTTTTATATGTTGCGCCTATAATTATAAATATGATTTTTAACGCGCCCCGACTTCAAAACGTTTGAGAACCACATAGTAATTTTTTCCTTTAAATGAAGTAGTAATATTAATGTAAAATTACATATATATGTAATTTTGTACATTCACTTAAAATCAACTGTATAAAAATGTTCGTAATAATACTGGCTTCAGATTCTTAACCGGGCATTTGTATTCTGTGTTGTCCCAGTACCTCCGATAATTAGGCTAAAGTTATTTGTAAACAGTTCCCTGAATAGCTTCCCAGTATTAACTTCACACATTAATAAACATAAATTAACAAAATAAAGTAAAATTATAAAATATGCTGTTGTATTTTTGCATGGTTTCAAAACAATTCTTAAACGAAAAAAAAATATGTATATGCCTTTATTTTTTATGAAACACTCAATATTATCTAAAAAAAAATTCATATGTGCAAAAATAACCGTAGCAATGTGTTACATAATGTTACAATATCTTTCTTATGGCACTACAAACTATTTTTGGAAACAGGTTTCCAAATTAATCTTTTGTTAAAGTTCAGAAATTTTAAATTTTCTGTGCGAGCAAGCAGCGTTGAAGGAGACTCAGGAGGGCGTGGTTCTTTCAGACCGGCTCTCGAAGCAACAACCAATCGGAGCGCGGGGAAGTGTCGGCCACAGACAGCGCGAACACAAAGCATAAGTTACACGGCCCGTGGGAGATACAACTTCTTATGCTGGGCCCCTGTCGCAATAATTCAATTTCCAGCTTGAGTTACGTGTCCTCCTCTCCTCCCCCCCCCCCTTTTTTTTACCAACCTCATTTTTATCAGGACCCAGATTCAACTGATGCAAATATAAGGTAATGCCTTTCACTTCAGGGTAACCGCGCGTGGAGTATTCGAAATTTATCACCGAAATCTATTTGAAACAGACATATTTTCACATTTACGACTGAAAATTTTTTTTTGGCCTCGAAAACAAATGTACCAAAGAAAGAAAACTTGCCTGACGGTCTATACATCACATGAAAGTAAATATTATATGCATAAAAAAATAAGTTGTAAATGTAGATTTATGTTTCGTGATACCGCACTGGACAGGGAATGCTAAAAATAACCATGTTTAAATTTTTGTGACAGGACTACACAATACTCTTAACTTAAGCTAAAGTAATATATAAAAAAATAATATGTTAACATAATATTTAAATTAAAAATAGTTATTTTTAAGTATTCAACGAAATATCATACGCGGTTTTTAAGATGGGTGCATAGCGTTTAAATGATTGAGATTTAAATGTTTAATGAATACCAATTAATGATATTTATATTGTGTAGAAATTACTTGATCGTCGTGTTCCAAACGCTTCGCAGGACCCTTTTAAATTTAAGTCACTTAAATTTGCGACAGTACTTTCCAAAATATTAACAGACGAATAGAAATACTTACGCAGTCGAGCTTCAATCGCGCCTGCTGCGTCGAGGGGAGTTCTCGATGACGAGATCACCGGCCAGGGGACTGAATGTCCGTCACTGGTAACGACCTTGAGCCAGCTCGGTTTCAGCGCGGGACACTGTACGGCAGGCCCCTTGAGAGGCGCCCCTCCCCTCTTCCCCTCCACCACTAACTCCTTTTACCCACCGACACGGGAGGGACGTCGTTGGAGAGGACTCACTTTGAGAGTCTAATAGATGGCCATAAAGGTGGCCTCATCAACAATGCACAGATGAATGGTTAATGCCACCCCCCCCCCTTCCCCCCCCCACAGGTGCACCACCCGACTTGGCAACACAGCCCCCCCCCCCTCCGGCTCTTCATGCATGTTTCAGGCGACGGTGTCCAAAAGTGGGGGGAGGTGGGAGGCAAATGGCAACGTCGCGCTCTCTTGACGGACATGCAACAGCGCCCCTTCCTTTTTGACGCGTGCTTCGAAGAAGCGTGCGTGGATTATTCCTGTAGGACATTCTCTGTATCTACCCGCTGTTTTAATCAAACTATAGAAAAAATAATGACCATAATAACCGTATGTACGACTTAGTTTTCTGTTGCCTATTTTACTAAATAAGATAACTTCATTGTATATTTTCTGTTGATCACAGTACATTTCTTTTTAACCTACAAATATATTTGATTTTAATTGCCATTGATAGCTTTACGACGTGGAATTCAACTGTTTGCAACACGTTTCGTAACAAAAGTCATAAGTTGCTTTCGTGAAATGGACGATATGACAGCGCAGTCATGCGACATTGTGGTCAATTTTATTCTGTACTTAATCATTAATCCCGTACATCATTATAAAAAGACTCGATTTGACTAGAATTCCAAACGGGACTTAAAAAATGAGCCACAGTAGCTTGCAATACAACTTTTGATCATATAGCTATTGGCTTTCTCGAAAACTACTGCAACGATTTCCTTTGGATCTCAATAATCGCTGTTTTCGAGGTGGGTCTCAATTGCACAAAAAATTTTTTTTATTGAAATGTTTGATATTAAAATGCAAAAACGCAAAAGTAAACAAATGTTCACTCTAGAGATATGTAAACCTTGTAAGTTACAAATAAATGGAATGAAGCCCATTTTCATTGAACATTCTTATTATGTATTATTGTTGAATAATTTAACACGTTCGAAGCGAAGATTGGAAATCAAGATATTTACTTGTTATGGCTCGGCATGGTACAGCAGATAGCTTTGGATACTTATTGAAGGCTATGTTCATGGACTACTGTAAATATTGTGACATTTGTAGTCACCAACGTGGAATAAAAAGCCACTTCCTCCTGGCCATTATGGACTGAAGTCCGTTGGCGTTATTAAATATTAAATGATAGCAAAAAAAAAAGAAAATTTAAGATGGCAGGAACTGATACCACGGACAATGTGGGAAACTAATAAGAATTACGTGAGATAAGTCAGCGAACCTGGTGGCATGGAGTGTACCTACGTTTTTTGTACAGTATGTGTTTAAAGTGCGTGAGACTAGTGACAGTGTATATAGCCGCATATAGCGGCGTGGAGTGGAAAATAGCTATAAAGCAATGCAATAATGTGTCTCGCGCTTCACTAATGCTAATTGACCAGTTACCCATGTTTTCCTATTACGATATTTGCCAATACTCCTTAAATAAAATTGGAAAATAAATTAAACGCCTCTTATTACATAGCAGGTTTTAGTTAAAAAAAACAAACAACAATTGAATAACATCGTGATAATTTTAATTTGCCTCCCGAAGCGAAATGAATTAAATGTTATAAACAGTTATTACAAGCATGTGTTTAAATACATCGGAAAAAAAACGTACAGGATAGATTTATATTATAAACTTAACAAAACTTCATAACAATTAAGAATAGTGAAACTATGAATTTCATTATCTCAAACCAGACAATATTTTACTGGTGGCTATCGAATTGGGAGATTGGCTATTTTTTCAGTGGTAAGGACTATAGATTAGTAACTCAAATATCCAGGGTAAGATTCTCGACCGAGTTTAAAGAATTTTTACTTAGGGAAAATTTCATTTCCTGGTTCAGGTCTTTCTGCTTTGTAGTACCACACCTCCTCGCTGACAAAGTCACCTGCCGGCGTTTGCGTGAGTCCTTTAAATTCGTTGGTAGTTACTAAAGTGCTGTAATGCATAATTCCACACCTTCATATCCTCAATCAATAATTGTAATGTCTTTTCAGGAAGAACATCATCTATTTGTTACAACCTGCTTTAAATATTCTACCATCCACCAATCTCTACGATTGCCTCTCTATACAACCTAATCTAGCACTTAGTTATCAAACCATGGATGGCTTTAAATACGGATGTAATAGAAAAGTACTGACTTTCGTGTTTTATTCACGTGTATCTAAAACCAAGATTATTTCACGGATTTATTGGGTAGCAAAGTATACTTGGAGTACATTTACATCTGCTTCAAGTTGATGATTGGACTACAGTGTTCTTTACTCGCCCTTGGTTTTAAGACCGTTACAAACAAAGAGAAGACATGATAAACAATCACGTTAAACCCGGCAAATGATATGACCTTGTTATCGACCAATAGGATTGATTATATATAGGCAAGTTAATGAATCATCAAAATAATCGTGGAGACATTTTTACCACACAAAGATGTGTAAATTATGACTAAGGCAGCAAACTAAGAAATGCAGGAAAGAGTTGCTTCAGGAACTTCCTGCGGTAAATGACCTGAACTTCACGCAGAGATGAAGTAGAAGACGCGAAGAGGTATCCAACTACCAATTTTCCGTTTGGACACGGAGCGACTCCACTTGAAGCAAATGGTGGCTGCAGGTGCGCACGGGCAGATGTTGTTGCTAGCACCGGTCGCAAGCGGCGCTGCGGTCGGCAAGTGCACCCCTTCTCACCCCTCCACCCTCCCTCGGCAAACCCACAACCCACCTAGCGAGCACCGCAGGGCTCAATTCGGCGGAGTAGTTCAGCTCTCACCAGGGACCAGGAACACGGCCATCTGTATGTGCGGCGCGGCGCTTACAAAATGTTACTCATGTATATTTGATACCGCACTTTTAGTACGCGGCGAGGAGAAACACACTCGTAAAAATTTAGTTCCCCCTTCCCCCCTCCCTCCCTCGCGCGCTTTTTGCCGCTGGATCACTCGCCATTCCCCTCCCCTTCCCGCCAGGGCCACTCCCCTTTGCCGGTCCATCGACTTGTCCCCTCTCCCTGAAACCCTCTCCAACACTACCCAATCCCCCACGGGTACCCCAGTGTAGCGAGAAAAAACGTCAACCCACCTCGACAAGAGCGACAAGGCACAAGGTTGTTTCGCGGTCAAAAACCAACAGTTTGAGTTTCATCCTCCGTAACATCTCCCGCGCCCTTGCGTTGCGCTGCAGAACCTCCGGGTGCCTGAACGTGCGACAGCAGATATCACTAGCGGAATGGCGATCTACAGCTAATGGAAGTACTTTCTAGAAGAAAATATATGTCTTCGTGAAAATTTAAAATATCAGTCAAGATGACTGAACATTTTTGGTTAGCTGAGTGAGGTACGGGGCTGAGGCGGTGACTATGCTGGGTTGGTGGCCCTAGCCGCTGGTCATTGCCGAAGCACTAATACCTTCCCGATCAAACAAGAGGGAGTGATCCTTAGCCGTTCTGTTTAATTTATATAGCTCTGGAATGTAAATAAATCGAACTGGAAATTTCTCCCACCCTACCCTGATAGGGCGCATATGTGGGAGGGGACCGTGAGAATGCCGGCCGTAAGTCGGAATAAACTGAACATTTTTTGGAACTTTGCTTAAAATCTTCTTATATTTCATCGCTTTTCGCTCCATCGCTAACCTCAAATTAAAACTGACTAGTAACTAATGACATTGAGATATGTTCCTGATTATGCTATGTAAAAATGAGAATATTTATGATGATAAATATTAAAGCTAAGCATTTAGTATTTCTGGTAGAGAAAAAATGAAGCTGCTAGTGTTAAAAGATCATGCAGTTATCCTATGTATGTAGCATCAATGATGGTTCTGTATAATTTGATTTGATTATTCTCGGAATGGACTCTTACAAACCATTGTAAGTCTCCCAATGCAAGTTATGCATAGATATAGGAATTGTCAGGAGAGTGTATGCTTGGCGTAGTGGAAGTTAATTCTTCCTCATCATCGTCCCACGACACCCAAAACATTGCAGAAATTGTGCTTGACCACACTTTATGGTGGTTAGTAAGTATGAATCAGATCTTTTGTCATTAAACAGTCACTTCCATAACATATAATTTTTTAAAACTGTTTCCAAAATGCGAACACTACAGTTAAACCAATTTTTTTGGATATTCTAAAAAATAGGCGCAGGCCATCAGCTGTAGAAAAAAAATCAGATTCACATAATACCCATCTAATAAATTTATGTACTGTCACCTCCTGTAATTACCTTACAGTTTTTGTAAGTGGCTTTAGATATTTTGCTTATCGGCACTGTATTTCAGTTAATGGCCAAGTCGAGCCCTAGTTGTCATATCAGGGACAGACAGAGAGAATTGGCTCACCATGAGGTACTTCACCCAGACAGGGACAGATCACACACACAATCATTTACCATATGTAGACTAGAATTGTTTTGTTGAAAAGCTGGGGCAGGGCGTTTCTTCGTCAAGAGAAATACATGAAGTGAAGACACAGGATGTCACTGATGTACCATTTTGCCATCAGAGTGCCCCTGATCTACCATGGTGAAATAAATAATACATTATGACTTTTCAAACTATGATCCCACCATTATGAAAGGCAAGAGAACCAATCTGTGAAAGGTTCCCAAAGAAGAAGTCCCCAGCTACAGAAATATCTGTCTACAGAACATTATAAACCATAATTTTTAACAGTTACATTTGTTGCCGAAACAGTTGTATGGCACCAATACCCCATCAGTTAACTCTTTATATATTAACATACTCTATACAATATGGTCATCGATGTTTGATTGAAAAATCCATTATTTTTACTTAGTTAAGGGGGTAATTCCGATGTCACTATACAAAACCATGTCACGATGTGTATACTATAGTTAGCTGAAGAAACAAAGAACCGAGATACATCACTGCAAATTATGTATTGCCACTCGTCGTCAATTAATGCCTCCAATTTTGAGACAATGCTCGTAGATTTTCACATAATTGCGCTAGAATATGTCAGTGAGTTAATATAGGCTTGGTAAGCTATGACGTGATCCTTTATTAGTTTAACCTGCCTTTATAGACTGAAATTTCACTATGTATGTAATAGATCAAGGTGTTTCAATTTGATTCAGTTAAGGTGTTCTGTGTGATCTGAATTCCCCTATTCCGGCCAATTTAAATTCGGTCTCATACAAAACCCTCAATATGGTCCATAACAAAATTCATCCTAGCATTGTATAAGGTGTCGGTAGTATGTATTGGCCGGTCCTGCGCCTGGCGCCGGCGCGTGGTGTCGGTGTCGAGCCACATCTCTGATTCTGACGTCACGACGGCCATCTTGGATAAGCGTAACGGGACAAGTATATCACGGCGGTCATCTTGCATGACCTTGACCTTGACCTTTGACCTTGACCTTGACCCCGGCGGACATTTTGGATCCGCCATCTTGGATACCGTCGAGTTGGTTTCTGCTGTTTGTTCCTAGAGAGCGCCAACGTCGCTCTGTCTCATCACATAAGGTCGATGTTCCATTACCTACCAGAGCTATTATGGTCCTTATCGTCATATTAAATTTATTTTTTATTGCAAAATACATTGGAAGCACTGTGATTCGAACCAGCTCAGCTCTGATCTCTAGGTTGGAAAACATACGCCTTTAACTGCTCGGCTATCGAGACATTTACCAGACTGAGAATTAAATAAGGTACATAAAAATATAACATGCATATCGGGACTTAATTTTTTTTAATTTTAAGTAATAAAAGCACTTCCTGTTCGAGACAGAACCACCATCTTGTATTAAGTCGTAACTGTTGCAATTATCGTTACGCCCGCAATCATTAAAATCAGCAATTTTTATGTTAGAAAATCAAGAAAAATTTTAAAAATCATAAAGAAATAAATAATCGAATAAAATAATAAAGATCTCAAAAACCACTGTTGCAGTTATCGTTACGGTCGCCATATTGGATTATATAAATGTTGCATATTTCGTTACACCCGCCATCTTGGTTGAGTACCATGCCATCATTACACTTTATGTTACGACCGTCATATTGGATCCTATTAATGTTCCAATTACAGTTGTGGTCGACATCTTGAAATTTAGACGCCATTTTATGTTATAAAATCGGGAAAAATTCCAAAATTCATCAAAAAATTAACTTAATAGAATTCTGATTGATGATATCGATTCCTGTTCTTGGTTCAAAACCGATGAGGGCAAAAATTAAAATAAAAACATCAGATCCTTACTCCACAGAAGCCACCTACAGACTTACCTACCACCAACATCAAGGTATATATCGTCAGCAGGTATAACATCATTTCCACCATCTTGTCTTCATCTGCTGGAGACCACCATCTAGTTTTCGTCTGCTAGTGTGTGCTGATACCATTTTAGTTTAAGATTCTGTTCACCATACCTTTAACCTCGTCTATTGACCATGAAATTTGACCTTGACCTTGAAATTTGACCTTGACCTTGAAATTTGACTTTGACCTTGACGTCCATCATGGATCCGTCATTTTATGTTCAGTACATGCTACCAGGAGCTACAGCCTGCTAGTGGTCATTACCACCATCGTGTTTTCGTCTGCTGGAGGACACCATCTTGTATGTGTACTCGTCTTACCATAATGCTAGTTTTATTCTAACCTGCTACAGTGCAGTAATCATTTATTACTACTGAGGTACCTGCCATCTTGAAATTTGGCCGCCATCTTGAAATCATGTAATTATTTAGCTATAAATGCGGGAAAAATTCCAAAAGTCTCCAAAATAATCAATTATTAAATTACAAATTGTATCGATGTACTCCTATCCACGTTTAGATTCTCGATCAGTGACAGTTGTAATTAATTATTAAATTTTAGATTCTGTTTTCCATTACCTTTCGAGGAGTTTATTAATCATTCACTCTACGAAAATCAACTCAAGACAATATACCTGATCAACGAATAAAATACAGTGCCGATTAGCCTAACATGAAAGTCTCAATTTTCAATAATCTGAATAACCTATAAGCCGTTCATGTACAAAGTCACACATACAGGTCAATTGTCTTCAGACTAAAAGACCGGGTCATGGCAATATCAGACATTTAGACCATGAACTCAGTACACACTAAAACGGAACGTACACACAGTACACACAGGAAACAGAACGTACACACAGTACACACAGGAAACGGAACGTACACACAGTACACACAGGAAACGGGACGAACACACAGGAAAAGGAATGATCACACATACAGTAGCGGAAACACAGGCTTAGTTGAAAATCAGAATACAAGAAATAAAAACATTAAATTTTTACTTTCAATATTTAATTTATTTCTCAACATTACACAAATACAAGTAAAAGAAGCCATTATTGTATGTAGCCAGCTTTCCTCAGTTCTTTGAGTATTAAGGATATTTCTTTGATGCACGAATAGTTTCCTGCACAAAGCGAGACATGTAGAAGTCTTAGCCGGTCAACCAATATGTTTGGATCTTTCCATGATGTGTAATCAATCACTTCTACCACCATCTAACTTGCTTGTTTATTATACATACTTTTAATATCACAATCGTCCCAGTGATCATAATAAGAATTATCAGATTTATTTATCATAACACGTCATTTACATCGTTTCGGTCTCAGGACACCGCCACATTCTTTGATATTGTCAGCTTTAGGTGCTTCATCACAGTCTATGCCTTTGTCAACAGCCTCAGAGTCACTGTAACAATCACTGTAGAAGACATCCTCTTCACCCAGATTACCGCATGAATTCGATATCGATGATGTCGAAGTGTCTTCATCGTCTTCTTGCTTCCTTTTTAGGAGTCCATCATTTTTACAAAGAAT
Organism: Bacillus rossius redtenbacheri; assembly: GCF_032445375.1. Classification (NCBI taxonomy): domain Eukaryota; kingdom Metazoa; phylum Arthropoda; class Insecta; order Phasmatodea; family Bacillidae; genus Bacillus; species Bacillus rossius. The sequence continues at coordinate 342,899,727 of NC_086330.1, read as the reverse complement.
GGAGGATCTACTGAATATAGGCTTGAATGTATTCTCACTTTTCACGGTGTTGATACTTCTATTAGTTTCAGTCTTCCCGAAGCCATCATTATCCTTCAATTTATGTTCTTCGTCACGATCGGGTGAGCTAATACCATTACGCTCAGGACAAGGAAAATTATTGTCGTAATGCAGATCACTCTCCTTTAGTCTAGTGGATCCATTGATGTCCTCTATGCCGTAAGCAGGCTTGGCTTTACATGGTCTATCATGTCTGTTTAAGCTGTCAATTCGTGTTAACAACCTGCTACAACGATTACAGCTTAACATTTTGCGTAGTGGGTTTTTAGCACAATCATTCCTCTCATGACGTCTAGCATTCATTCTCATGACAAAATACTTGCCACAGTATCTACAGCGGCTTCCTTCCGATTCAGCTGCAGATAAAAAACCATGATCCATGGTAGCTTCTGTGACTAATGTTAGATACAAACTGACAGTTTTCCAATTGGAACCATTTTTAAATATAAGTTTTTTAATATTTCATCAGAGAGAGTTAAGTTATCTAATGCAAAGCAAATTGAAGCAAGTAGTTCTGCTTGTCAACAACAGATGTCGACACATTTTTGCTTGCAGGTAAATATAATTTATTTTATGTGGTATGCGGGATGCTCACTAATGATCGCAAAAGAAGGAAGGCTTCGCTAGACATCAAGGAGAAGGAAGTTCGTCCTTCGTGATAGTGTTTCTCTTCCGTCTTATCAGATATTTTTGGACCTAGTAATGTTTTTTTTAATCCACCTTATAAAAAAATGTTGTCAGTTCTGATTTAGTACCAGATATTAACAATTTATTTGCATCACAGGATAAAATGACATAACTCATTAGGTAAAAAGTCGTTAATGCGAAGATCAATCTATCATCTGTAACCAGAAGCACTCGGAGAAAACCATCAGATGTCTAGTCAGGAATAATGAGAAGCACTAAAAGAGAACCATCGAAATATTGTCAATAATAATCAGGAGCACACGGAGAAACCACCACAATATTGACAAGAATAATCAGTAGTCCACGGAGAAAACCACCATAATATTGACAAGAATAATCAGTAGCACATGGAGAAAACCCCCATAATATTGACAAGAGTAATCGGAAGCACACGGAGAAAACCGCCTCAAGTTTTCTTTGACATGAAATTACAGAAAAAATTAAAATAAAAATAAAATAAATACAAAGAATTCTGCTAGCTTGTAAACTTCTCATTGTTGTGCAAAGTTAGAGTTCTAGTACAAGCCACTGTCACTGATCAAGAATCGAAACGTGGACAGGAATACATCGATTCAATTTGTAAATTAATAATTGATTTTTTCGGAGACTTTTGGAATTTTTCCCGCATTTCTAGCTAAATAATTACATGATTTCAAGATGGCGGCCAAATTTCAAGATGGCAGGCACCTCAGTAGTAATAAATGATTACTGCACTGTAGCAGGTTAGAATAAAACTAGCATTATGGTAAGACGAGTACACATACAAGATGGTGTCCTCCAGCAGACGAAAACACGATGGTGGTAATGACCACTAGCAGGCTGTAGCTCCTGGTAGCATGTACTGAACATAAAATGACGGATCCATGATGGACGTCAAGGTCAAAGTCAAATTTCAAGGTCAAGGTCAAATTTCAAAGTCAAGATCAAATTTCAAAGTCAAGGTCAAATTTCAAGGTCAAGGTCAAATTTCATGGTCAATAGACGAGGTTAAAGGTATGGTGAACAGAATCTTAAACTAAAATGGTATCAGCATACACTAGCAGACGAAAACTAGATGGTGGTCTCCAGCAGATGAAGACAAGATGGTGGAAATGATGTTATACCAGCTGACGATATATACCTTGATGTTGGTGGTAGGTAAGTCTGTAGGTGGCTTCTGTGGAGTAAGGATCTGATGTTTTTATTTTAATTTTTGCCCTCATCGGTTTTGAACCAAGAACAGGAATCGATATCATCAATCAGAATTCTATTAAGTTAATTTTTTGATGAATTTTGGAATTTTTCCCGATTTTATAACATAAAATGGCGTCTAAATTTCAAGATGTCGACCACAACTGTAATTGGAACATTAATAGGATCCAATATGACGGTCGTAACATAAAGTGTAATGATGGCATGGTACTCAACCAAGATGGCGGGTGTAACGAAATATGCAACATTTATATAATCCAATATGGCGACCGTAACGATAACTGCAACAGTGGTTTTTGAGATCTTTATTATTTTATTCGATTATTTATTTCTTTATGATTTTTAAAATTTTTCTTGATTTTCTAACATAAAAATTGCTGATTTTAATGATTGCGGGCGTAACGATAATTGCAACAGTTAAGACTTAATACAAGATGGTGGTTCTGTCTCGAACAGGAAGTGCTTTTATTACTTAAAATTAAAAAAATTCAAGTCCCGATATGCATGTTATATTTTTATATACCTTATTTAATTCTCAGTCTGGTAAATGTCTCGATGGCCGAGCAGTTAAAGGCGTATGTTTTCCAACCTAGAGATCAGAGCTGAGCTTGTTCGAATCACAGCGCTTCCAATGTATTTTGCATTAAAAAATAAATTTAATATGTCGATAAGGACCATAATAGCTCTGGTAGGTAATGGAACATCGACCTTATGTGATGAGACAGAGCGACGTTGGCGCTCTCTAGGAACAAACAGCAGAAACAAATTCGACGGTATCCAAGATGGCGGCCTCCAGCAGAACAGAAAAAAATCAAGAGCGACGCTGGCGCTATCTAGGAACAAACAAACAGAAAGAAAGTCTACGGTATCCAAGATGGCGGCCTCCAGTGGAACAGAAAAAAATCAAGAGCGATGCTGGCGCTATCTAGGAACAAATAACAGAAACAAAGTCGACGGTATCCAAGATGGCGGCCTCCAGTGTAACAGAATATAATCAAGAGCAACGTTGGCGCTATCTAGGAACAAACAACAAAAACAAAGTCGACGGTACCCAAGATGGCGGATCCAAAATGTCCGCCGGGGTCAAGGTCAAGGTCATTGTTCAAGGTCATTCAAGATGATCGCCGTGATATACTGGTCCCGTTACACTGTGTCCGTCCCGTTACGCTTATCCAAGATGGCCGTCGTGACGTCAGAATCAGATGTGGCTCGACACCGACACCACGCGCCGGCGTCAGGCACAGGACCGGCCAATACATACTACTGGTGTCCTAAGGCATCTTCAAGGCTTACTGTTTGATTGAAGACCTTTTCTCGCAATGTAACCTGATGTATGATTCTCTGCAGATGTCTGCCAATAGTATCACTTTAATCGTGAAGGCACCATTTACACAGTCTGGTGGCCATTAAAGAGCATATCATTGCAAGTTTATATATTCATATATGAACCAAATTATGTCTGAATTGGACGACTCTTTCTGGTTATGTGGTTATGGATGTAATATTAAGCAGACAGGCGATTTAACACCAATTCATATTCGAAAAGGTGTGTAGACATGTTAATACTTTTCTTACTTCGCTTCCAGTATGTGTGTGTGTAACCCTGGCCATATGTATGTTTCCCCGTTTTCAGAAATGCATGATAATTTTTTTTTTTTTAAGTTTCACTTCAAAAGTACTCAGATAACGAAGTATATAATTTGTGGCTATACATATAGTTGGCAGCGAAGTCATTAAGGGGGAAGACATATTGCTGGGTAATAAATCGGTAATGGCCTTCAGCGAGGTACAGATCCGGTATTTTCATGAAGTGATGTGAGGAACTCACAGGGAACTCGAGATCGGGAAGGCCGGTCTGGATATTTAACACAGGTTTTTCCAATTGTTCGCTCAAGTTTGCCATCTAGCCCTGTCCTTGGACAGTCATGTTCCGTGTGTCGGTGTGTGTACTTCGGTGTAGAGGACCATGACGGTCGGGACCTGAAAAAGCACGGTGCCAGGGCGTAACTCTCTGGCAGTAACACCAGGTGCTGGTTTGACAGATGGACTGGTGGAGGGGGGGGGGGGGGAGAGAACGAGGGAGTCAGCGTCGTTTTTATTCACGCCATTTTCAATGAAGGGCTCGTGGCGAGCTTAACTAGTTGTCGCGGCGACGAAACTCCCCCGACGGCGCTCAATAAAGCCCCGCGAATTGGGTGATCACGGGGGCAAGTTTACTGGGGCAAGCGTCGTAACGAGCCGCTGCATTATTTAGGTCCGAGCCGTGGTTCTGTAGAGGTGGGGCAAACAGGTAGAAGGGTGGTGGTTGAAGTGGCTGCTACAAGGGGGAGGGGCAAGCAAGGGTAGGTATTTTCGTTGGCACCGCGAGGGTGGAATAGCTCTCCGCAGGCAATCGCCACCTGGGCGTATCGCGCCAGTTGTTAAGCGAGGCGCATCCCCCGCCTTCGCGACATCTCCCCCAGACTACGTTCTCTCCTCAAACATTCATGGGCGAAACCTCGTTGTCAGCCGCGGTTAATTAAAGCAGGTTAACGTGCGCGGGGCGCGTGTCCTCTGGGCAAGACCTAGGAGCAAGAATTCCTTCGGAACTATGATCAGCTCCATCAGCAATTCAGCTCCTTTCGGAAACTTGCTGAGAACCCGCGGATGTGATTAGTTGCGGCGGGGATGCTCAGCACACTCCTGAGATTTCGCACGATATGCGTCTTGTTCGTCGAGCGCACACCCCCCAATTCTGACTATCCTTCCCTCCCCATCGGCGACTTGCTTCTAATGGAATTGCTAAGCAGACTTGCGAGGAGGCGAAGATTGCGTGGCGGAAGTTCCTGGGTGATCGTGATCGCTAACGCGAGCCACTCACGTGACGAGAGAGGTCGAGTCATCAACAGATGAAGACAAATGATGCCGCAGAACCCTCTTCATTCAGTGGGAGGTTACACAGTACAGAGAATTCGGGATAGTGTTCTTTAGCTAGCTATATAGGAGTCTAAATCTGACCAACAAACTTTAGCTATACAAGTTCATTAACCAAATCTGGTTTGAAATCATTTGTTCGATTTGTGGTTTATGGGTGATTCTCAAGTCTGGTATAAACCTTATAATTTGGAGTTGAACTGATTTATGGCAAATAATAGAGAAAGTATTTTAAATGAAACATTAAATGTCTGGATAATGTTTAACTGTACAAAGTTCAAATAACAACACAAAACTTGTAGTAAAATAATTTCATTTAAATACTGGGGGCTAACAACACCCTTATTAGTCACATATTTTTATAATATGTATGTTGCTACCCCAATACTCGCGTGATAAAAAAGGAGAGTGTTTGGGCTTAGAGATTTTAACAAGTTTTCGATAGATTTTTTTAGTACTACAAATTGATTCTTTTCAGATCATGTTACTAGTAAGTTAACTGAGTATTCTCATATTTACGAAAATATCGTTAAGTTTACGAAGATACTAGATTGGTATATTTTGTGTGGCTTAAAGCTGCCCACCTTACCGTGTCTCTAGAAGGCCGTCTGAGCTTTGAAAATTCGACCATTCTTTAGAAGTTACTAAATATTTTCCTGTCGGGCCTGCCTGTGAGCTCCGGTCCAAAAATCGTGATTTAGATGCAACACTGTTTCCAGAAATCACTTCAAGCAACTGCTAGAATGGTTCTTTACAATAGGTGAAGTCAAATTCCTTCCCTAAAATCCCTGAGCTATGTAATTGTTACCTTCTCTAATCACCTCGTTAAAGAGACGTTAAGACGAATTTAATAAAATACATGTTTTGACAGATCATCGTTTGTAAACAGTGCTTCGGAAAGTTTTTAACGATTTTTACATATGCACGAGTTGTGCATAATGTGTGCACTACAATTGTTTCAAATATATTTTAATTTTGAAACATATATAATTACCGTTAAACAATTAATTTTAAAGACACTCGGTTTCCAATTTGTTTATATTTGTAGTAACATTAATTGATTCATACTATTTTGAACACTGAAATTGGATGGGAAAATTTGGGACAAAAATCTATTTAATTTTTAAGAATCAATGACAGGACAAAAATGGTCTAATCGATTTCCCACTTCTTCGAACAAAATTTAAGAAACGTTACATGCACCTTTATGTGTGTAAATGTATTAAATGCTCGTTAAATTGTATTTAAGTGATTTAATATGATCTCAGGCTATCGTAACCCTGATGATGTTGACTGTAAAGGGCAACGAATCGTCAATAATTTCCAAACCAATGAACTGGTTTTAACTTGAAATTCAAGAAGTGGTTGTTAAACATACTGAAATGATTATTACCAAACATTCTTCTAGATAATTATATTCAGATTCTAGAACATTACATTATCAGAGGTACGTAGAGCAAGTTTATGTCTTTTGTTGAGTGCAATATTATGATAGAGTCGCGGCTGAAAGTTACATGGTTAAACGTTACACTACTAATAAAAGATACAAAAATAAGATAAGTGGTTAAAATTGTTTTACTTTTAACCCATAGTAATTAATAGATCTATTTTATAATGAACTAGAATTATCTTTATGAAAATATTACCAAGACTTTTATTAAATAGGCCTACGCTATGTCTAGTTATATATTAATAAAACATATTTTGGTCTTATTCTAGTAAGGTACATGTTATTTTTTAATTTAATATATGTAAATAGTAATGTATTGTGTATGCACATACATTGCACGTATGTTGTGAGTATATTGACGTTTTTCACATCCCGGAGTTTTCTACGGAGCCAATATATTTTTTTTTTTAAAAATTGATAAACCGCGCTGCTGTGTGCACTGCCTACAGTGCCCGTAGATATGATAAAGCACGTCCTAGAGCAAGTGGGATAGTTCATTCCAGGCAGGTCCTTGCGAAGTCCTACAAGTGATTAGGGTCTTGGGTTCGGTTCCAACAAACCTACACTTTGATTTTGTTTTGTAAATGCCAAATAAACGAAAACAACTATATCACTAAAAAAATGTTCGCAGTAATACTGGCTTCAGATTCTTAACCGGGCATTTATGCTTTGTGTTGTCCCAGCAGCTCCAATAGTTAAATTTATTTGTAAACAGTTCCCCGAATAGTTTCCCAGTATTAACTGTGCACATTAATAAGCATAAATTAACAAAATAAAGTTAAATTATTAGATATGTTGTATTTTCCATGGTTTAAAAACAATGCTTGAATGAAAAAATAAATTAAAATATTAAATATACTATGCGCCTATATTCGTAAGAAAAACTCAGTATTATCTCGAAAAACATATTTCATATGTGCAAAAATAACAAGAGAAATGTGTTGCAAAGTGTTACATTGTCTTTCTTATAGCATTACAAACTATTTCTGGGCAAATGTTTTCCAAAGGAATATTTTTTAAAAGTACAGAATTTTTTTTCTGTGCAGGAATCACTCTAATTAATAGCGCAGTGTTGGCGTCCTAGTGGTTTAGAGCCCACTATAATATTGTATAATATTTTAATTTTTAAGATCCTGTGTACACTGCATAATCTTACGACGTAAGACCCTAGCGAAAAAACAAAACAAGTTTGGCAGAATCATTTAACGCCCACAGTAAAGTAAAGTCAACACTTATTATAAAATACTTAAAAATACCTATTCGTCTTGAAGAAAACTAGTTGATTGCCAGGTTTTTTTTTTCATGAAACAATGTTAAAATAATGTCTAAGCCCTACTTGTTGATTTAAAACATTTATATGCGCATGCGCCAGTGCTGGTTTTCGCTGAATGTAATTGAGAAACCTCGAAACCTTGACAAGAAACACAAACACACAAAAAAACAAGTCAACATTATCCAATGTAAAATTTTAAATGAATAGACAACACAGACATACAGTGCAATGATAATATCAGTCATAAATTTTTATTATTGCCAGCGACGACTGAATCCACACACAACTTATACACAATAGTACAGCGTGAAATATTTTTTTAAGGCAAGTAATTTTTATTTGAACATTTGTGGTTATCATTTATTATTCGTTCTTGGTAGGTATATGCCGAGGTCAGCATCATCATTGAACCTGCCCATAATTTATTTAAAACAAATGTTTTCCAACAATAACTGTATTTTCGGAAGTTGCGCTGACAAGTGACGTGACTAAAGTTGACGTACCGAGGTCGCAGTCTGTTTTAGATCTGTTAAACACACAAAATCACTCACCAAGATGTGTTTGAATAATTCAAAGAAATATCTCTGAATTAAATTTTGACGGAAAATTTATTTAGTTATTTAATTGCGTAACTTTTAAAACAGACTTGATCATAAGTGATTTGCAAGAATGTACTATGGTAGGTGAGGAATGATTGCTACAGTGCAAACTTGTCTATCTCATTCAGGCACAGTTGTATAGCTTAAAACATTACCGTTCAAAATTCGTACCATCTCACTGACTATAAAACATGAAATATCCACCTAAAAACTTTGGGAGGAATGTTAAATGTTTTACTTTAAATTGAGTATATCTGTAATGTATTTATAATATAGTTTAGATGGTGTTCCTACAAAAGGGAGTAATAATATTTTGTCCTTCTACTCCTGATTTTATCATTCCCTAGCGATAATGGTTTGTTTTATCACAAATGGATTCAGACAATATATTTAGATAAAAATTATATCTAAATACGTCTGCGAAAAGTTAAACCTTTTCCTTGTTTTATATAGACGACTAAAGTTTCAGGATTATTATATACATTTTATATAAACTATTTTTTCTTCGTCTACGTTTAAAAATTGAGTAACCATTTTGACTATAAAGTTTAATTTTTTTTCAGTAGGCATCTAAAATAATAAATTGAAAATTGTTTATTTATTTCGCGTAAGTAGTGAATATGAGTGAACTATTTATAATAAATCAATGCTTATCACTGACTGACTAACGCTATAACATAGCGTCTACCTGCAGAATACCTGTGTTCGGCGGGAAGTCGCCCACAAGGAGTCTGAAGCCGGCATTCTGCAGTCATCCGCTCTTACTGGTTAACACACATTTATACTTTCATATATATTTTTATATGGGTTAAGAAGTGCATTTAAAATTTTCACCAAAACGTGGCACCATAAGTTAAATTTGTGATATTTTAATTTTTTTTATTTTTAAATTTGATTAATTAACTTCGTAAAGTACACAGGTAAATACACAGTTTATCACTCAAAATCAATTATGATTACGTGTGCATGTCGTTACAATTCATAAAATGTTATTGAATGCGAAAAATCACACGCAATGCAGTTTTTCATGAGGTTCTTCAATGAAAAAAAATTATTTTGTAAATTGTTTTATAATTTAATATATAAGAAAGAATTTTAATTTACACAAAATTAAAATTAATGTATATATAGATAAATATGTTGTGTATATTAAATTAAATTGTTTGCTATAGTCATAATTTTTCAACGGGTTAGTAATGACCAGTGATGAGTAAAAAAAACATATTAGTTGTCCTAAAAAAGCTCGTTACGAGATGAAAAAAAATAACAGTTTAGCCTATGAAGAGAGCATACCGTTATTACAACAACGGTTTTTCGTAAAATCGTATGTTACGCAAGTTAAAATGTTTTTATTTTCCTCTCCCCCCCAACCAAAACGAAAACAAAGTCGTAAAAAAATTACCTGTGCGGATATTTTGCACGGCCATTTCCAGAATTAAATGAAGCGAGGCAGAGGGAGAAACAAATGAACGGGCATTATCCGCGGGAGCGCAGAGACGCGAGAGGAAGTGGTCCCTTGAGGACGCGAGATGTGACCTCCCTGCCATAAGCTATGGGCGGCTGGATGGCCAACTAATTACAACACGTAATGAAGACCCGCGCGCCTACCTGTGGGACAGAACATTTTGAAAAATAAAAATAATAACAAGCCTATTGTTATTGTTTTCCGGGCACTTGTGGGAGTTTTCCAATCCGCAGATGTGTGGAAAACGTTTTTTTTTTAACAGGACGGAAAATTTCAGCTGTAGGTTCATCACAAAAAAGAATAAGTTGAAAGCATAAAATATGAACTTATGGCCTAAAGTGCTTTCCCAAGACTTTGAAGTTGAAAATGAAAAACTGGGATAGCATACAATTCACGCGGATGAAAACCACCTCCATAACCCGAACAGTTCCGAAGTTTACCGAAGTAAAATTTAGGTTCGGTCAGTATAATAAATAATAGTTCTTTATGTTGTTTTTTTTCTCGAGAGGATAAATTAAGTTAGGAACATTCAGCGTAACTAAAATTAAAGATGAATTTTTTTTTTCACGAGCCGTCTGAAACCTTTTTGGAACTGCGGAACTGTTTTCAAACAGTATTTTTAGAAGTGGTATTGGCAAAACCGTGTGTTTTCAGAGCAATGTTTACACATGAAACGCCGAGTGCAGATTCTCTGTAACACTCAAGGGACACTTGCATTGCACCTTTATGTTCATGATGTTTCGGTTACAGCTCAAATGTCACAACTGTCCTGTGCACGACGAGAAGACTGCGCGCCAGTTCAGAGGTGACACCGCGCTATAAGCACCAGCCAATAACGCACTTATCATCCCGCCTCACCAACAAAATTAAAGTGTTAACGCGCAATTTACAAATCGCTCAAGATTTATCAAAAGTGTCTGATTAATAAAAGCATTTAATGTTCATTGCACTGGCCTATTTAAGATTCGTTCCATGTTTTAGTCTATAACGTGTATTGTTTGGACAGCGAAAACTGCTAAAACGGGTTTCTTCACAAACTTTGTTTTAGGAATGAAAAATTCAACACACGGTATTGTAGGTGGTATAGGGACGTGTAGGGAGTCTATTTGAAATATTCGGTAGTAAAATGATGAGTTCACAGGTTCAAATCCCATTGAGGTACGTTAGCGAAGCCTGCACGTCAGTCCGGTGTCTGGCGCGTAGAGGCGAAGAGGCGTGCGATTCGCCAGCCAGTGTCGCCCTTAGCGGCCGTGCACTGTTAGAGATCGTGTTCCCGACCAGGCGGACACCTTAATAAGCCCTCCTAAGTTAGGAGTGTATGTGTGTTAGTGACGCGGGATGATAAGGACGACGCTCGCTGGCGCTTCTAGCGCGGTGTCGCCTCTGAACTGGCTCCGAGATCTGAGCAGTAACCATAACATCATAAAACCGGAGAAATGCAGTTAAAGGAGTACCTTTTGTAAGTTCCTTAAGTACTTTCAAGAATCTGTACCAGTTGTTTTATGTCAAATTATTACTCTGATAACACGCAATTTTAGCCATTTTTACTCTTCAACAGCCACCACTCGGATACCATGAATAGTTATCAAATCGCGTGATGTTTAAACTGAGGCTCTGCGCGCCGTGTGTGCGCCCGGGTAGGCGGGGGCCTTAAGAGCCCCGCCCACTCTGGCACACACCCGGTGCGCAGAGCTTCAGGAAAAACAACGCGATTTCAAAACTACTCAAGATATCCGAGTGGGGTCTGCTTACGAAAAGCATTTAAGAGTTCGCTTGAGGGCCGAAAGGTACTTTTGATTTCGGATTAAGTTTTTAAACTGTATATTTTTAGAAAAGTGAAAATGGTTAAAACGCGTGTTTTCAGAGTAATTTTTAGACGTAAGACAACCGGTACAGATTCTTGAAAGCACTTAAGGGACTCGCATTACACACTTATCCTCATTTCTTCACCATATAATTTAACGGTCACCGCTCAAATTTCACAGTTATCATGTGACGACGAGAAGACTGCGCGCCAGTTCAGAGCCTTGCGCTTAGAGGCTATACCGCGCTGGAAGCACCAGCGAGCGTCGCGCTTATCATCCCGCCTCACCAACACACATACACCTGTGACGAGGCGGGCCCCCTTAAGTGTGAAGTTTCACAGTTCCAGCACGCGTGGCGGCCAATAGCAGCTCCCGGACCGCTGCCGCCTGCAGGTGGGACGACCAGGCGCTCCGACGACAAGTTCCAGGCACGTCTTCGCCGCCCGAGCAGCCTGCTCCTTGCCCCTCCCCCCCTCGCTAGTCACGTGGGACTCGTGTGTATCCATTAGAATACATTATACATATACACAGCCGGCGGGTGGGGCGGCGAAGACTCGGCGGAGGAGGTTGAGGCGTCTACCCCCGCCGGCCTAATCGATAAATGTAGTCCGCTAAAGGGGGTTGAATAGCCGGGGTGGTGCGAGCCCAGGGGAGTGACGGACGAAGGGCCAGTCGTCTCCGGGCGCAGCCTCACAGGGATCCGACAGGGCGCTCTGTAACCGCATCTCTGTCTCCTACCACCCCGCATCCAACCTTACATCGCCCGTCGGTGAGCGGAACCACCTTCTTCTTCCCCAGTCCATCGAGGCCCCGCGGGTCGCTGGATCGAGTCCCGTCGCAAGCAAAATGCTCCTTCTCCACCATGCCCCACATTCCTTTTGGTAGGAGTAATTTTGTGAGTGAAACGGAAGTGTGTAACCACGGTGCTACCATCCGTGGCGGATAGCGCGAACCAAAGTTTACAAAATCCAAAAGGAAACTGTTTAGTGATTTTCAACTAGATGGTTAGTATTTTAATCCAATTACTCGTTGAAAATCAGGTTCAAAACTGGGGTTTAGTATTTTTTAAAAATCTTTTTCTCTTTTATTGGATCCGTTTCATTATTTAGTTTAAAAAAAAATTCGGTCTGCAAATGTAATGATTCATTAGTCGACGTAGCTGCCACGGCAGCAAAACCTGCTTACGCGTAACATGCTCCAAGCAGCCTCCGTGGCGCAATCGGATAGCGCGTTCGGCTGTTAACCGAGAGGTTGGTGGTTCGAGCCCACCCGGGGGCGGAAAGAATTTTTTGTAGTTTCCTGACTGTGGATTCAACAGGTCCATGAAATTCACTCACATCTATTTGGACTTGAACTTATGTATGTAACTTTTCTTGTAAACCTCTTTATTTCAAATATATCTTTACTACTATATAAAAAATATTTACTTATGGTTAACTCTCTTAGATAAAAAAAATTAAAATGATGATTTCTGCCAGCAGCCACTATGAGGGAAGGATCAGTCGCTATTTTTTTAATATTTTTTTGTCCTCACCGTGTTCGCACCGTGGACTCCGAGTTCCATGTCGTAAATGTATGTTTTTTTAAATATTTTTATTAAATTTTATTAATTGAATTGTTTTATGAATTTTAAATTTTTTCATTAAAATTGGAAAATAAATAAAGATTTTCAAGATGGCGGCCGTAACGGAAATTGCAAGGTACATCTTAATCCAAGATGACATAATCCATGATGACGTCAGAGGCTTATCGGAGGCTGTAGACATGGATGCTTAAGCCTCAATATGGACATTTCTAGCCGCTGGGATTTTTAGGACTAAAAACGGTAAATTTAACCTTGAAATGGGTATTTTTCCCTCGAAAAGAGAAATTTTTAATTTATCTAAATATTTGGAATTTTTTTGGCGTGATTTTTTTTTTTCCAAAAAAATGGCAATTTTGGCGAATTTTGAGGAATTTTGGGCAAATTTTGACAAATTTTAAAGGTCAAAGTTCAAGGTCAAATTTAAAGGTCAAGGTCATCAAAGATGGCGGTTGGCTCCTCTGGCTCCTCCTGCGAGCGCCTGTGCCCGGAGGAACTATTACATATTACTATGGACCAGTATTCAATATAAAGTATAAGATTTATAAACACGTATAGAATTATTATTTGAAAGTAGTCTTTTTTCATGTGTAACATTTTAGCTCTCAGCATACAGTATTTAATAGGTGTAATTTTGTGAATTGAACGGAAATGTGACATCTGTGGTGAATGGAAAGGAAAAAAATATATATAGAATTAACTGTTTAATTATAATAAATCTTTATCGCTTTTATCGAAGCGATTTCATTGTATAGTTTAAAATTTAGCTCTGCAAATGGAATCATGTTATAGTCGACGTAGCTGCTCTGGCATCGAATTCTAGCGGCGGCAACGGAAACTGCATATGTTTCACGTTTATAAATTTAGTTTAAAACACACTTTGCGCGCGTGTGTGTATGTATATATATAACTCAGCATTTGAAAAAATTCTGCGTTAAATTGTGTTTCCGAATGTCATATTAATAGTGTATTTGCAACATGAGAACATATGGATTTGCTGTTTGCTGGCGAATGATATAACACACGCTCACTTGTTTTATTCTTTTTAATATCTTACATAGGTTCAACTGTAATAATTCAGCTCGTGTTAATGACAAACCAAACTACAGTAACCTCGTGGGATAACATCTTGCCAGTGTTAAGAAGAATGCAGGTCGCCGCTCTACCCTCTGGCTCTGGGGTAGAGCGCCTGACTTGTGACTTGTAGGACCCGGGTTCGCGGCTCGGCTCCTCCAAGGCGAATTGCCTCAGGCAGATGGTGGCATTTGTCTGAAGGAATACAATCCCTTGCGACAAGTCGGACTACCAAAGAGACGCTGGGTGGAAACAAGAAACTTTATAGGGTGGCTTCCAAATGGGGAGCCCGTTCCTTTTCTAGAGCTCCACATGCGGAGGCCATCCGGGGGTTTCTCCGGGGTCACGGATTTTAGCAAAAAATATATTTTAAGGGTGAGAAATCATTTGAATTGCTAATTATTACTATCGAAACGTCGTCGACGGTCATAAATACAGGGATCGGCCATATTCGATGGCGTAAATGATGGAACGACCATTATAAAAAATTATGATAACATAATTTATATATTTTTTCATTTATCATACATTCATTTATCATTTTTTTTCAAGACACTGAATTAGTAGAATAATTGAGTTAATAGATTAATTGATACAATTTCTAAATGCAATAATATACATTCATACGGGAACCTCACATACCTACAATAGGTACAATACCATAATATTATAAACACACAAAAAACCTAAAAATACATGAAAAATTACTGATCTTAAAATTTATTTATTAAAATACTGCCTACCTAGTTAAACATCTTTAATAAATAATACTTCATAGTTTATGCACACGTTTGACTATATTAAAGGATAGTTGTATTTTATAATGTTTTATTTTTACCTACATTGCGAAACGTAATTAATTTAATAATGCTTTAAGTAATGGACTGAGCTAAGTATTTAAAAATATTATGGCAATATTATAAATAAAAAATATTTTCGTAAAGCACACTTTGTATGTTCAAGTAATCTGCAATGAAAAACATTTTCCTCTGCCGAGTTATGAACAACGTCCCTTTAGTTTATTAACCACGCACTATAACCATTACGTTACGAAGGCTGACGGAAAATAACTATTTTAGTTTCACTATCAATGTTTTATTTGTCACACCAATACATTTGGTTCCATGTTCATAAACGTGGATACGTTATTTTCCTATGAAAATTCATTGCCTGTTGTTTAACGAACCAACATGTTTGTAGTAGAAGATAAATTATTTTAATAAAAGTTTTTATGATTTTCTTCTTAAATATACTATATAATATATATTAAAATGCGAGCTATTTCTATGTGCCCATAAATACGCAAACGTATTAAAATTAAAAACGTTATAATAACACAACTATCATTTAATATTTTTTTTTGTAATGTAAAGGCATCTAGTGTGTGCAAAAACTTTATAGTATTAACAGTTTAGTGAATTTCAACAAGATGGGCTGTATTTTAAAAAAAAATCCGTGTGGAAAATCCGGTCTAATGTCGTGGTTTATCGGAGCTGATTCTTATATTTTAAAATTTCCTTCTGTTTTGGCATTCAGTGTTACAAGCATAAATAAAAGAATTAATTTATACACAATGTCGTAAATTTTATACAGGTTGTTATATTAATGTCTAAATTCCAAGATTCCAAAAATAATTGTGGCAATTGTTGCCCGTTGAGATAAATTTCTCGTCTCGCTCTTATCCACGGAGTCTTAACATGACAGGTGCTGGGCTTGAACCGAGGGAACTAGCCTCAAGCGAGCCTCCTCAGCTGTCACTTCGAGGAGCCTGCGTTGGTTAAATGATGTGGAAGTGAGAATTATTTATTTATTTATTTAGGTATTTCGTTAGAGTTTAAGATGTTTATATCTTTAAGTTTTATTTTTTTTTCGGGCTTGGCACCGACTTAAAACCGATCAGTAGATAGCACATACCAATGATAATATTTTATTAAAATTATGGGCATTAGTTTTGGAAAATGATAATTATTTTGCGTCAAAATACTAAATTTAATTAAAGGTTAAAAAGCTACATAAAAGCTGTGGTATATCTATATTAATATTTGAAAGTTACTGCCGAGCATTGAACCCCGCGCCTGTAACTGTAACTGTAAAGTTGCAGTTATGTTATGTTCTGTAAATAAGTACACGCATATATACAAACACACATTTATAGTTATATTCTCGTCGTGTGCCGAATTGATTTTACCCGACCCCTTCCCTTTCCTTGCTCGTTTCCCCTGCCTCCTAAGGCGATGCTAACGATAGCCAGTTCAGGCCTCCACCACTCATCTTTCTTAGCTGTGTTTCATTCTTCTCCTCTCTACTGCACCCCTTTAACTATCTGTGTACTTTAACTCCATCATTTTCCTCGGCAGTCTCTCTTTTCCCGTTCTCTGTACGAGGCCATGCCACTTCATTCTTGCTTTTTCGAAGATCACTTGCACCATCCCATTTATGATCCTGCCTCGCCTCGTAAGTGCCAACATACTCCTCACAAACTCCATACACAGTGCTCTGTTCTTTCCAGCATCTATCTTATCTGCAGTCCAGGTCTCTGCTCCTTAAGTGACTGTGGGCACATAGTAGGTATTGTACAACACTTGTTAGCATTTTCATGGCACCTCCATCTTCCATGCGAAATCCCTTAGACACCTGTAGAATGCCTTCTCCCTCAAATACACTTCCTTTTTTATTGAAAGGTTTCCAAGTATTTACACGAGATTTCTAAAAACCTATTCCAACCCCTTCCCCACCTTTTATAGGATAATAATTTTGCATACATGTTTTCTAACCAATCATCGTACGGAATTCAGCAGCGTGTGACTCACCAGCTAGTTTGTCATTGGTAACGGTCGGTACCCGAGACAGTTTATCTGTTGCAGTCGATATTTTGCGATGAAGGCCGATAACGAGCGCGAGCGGATAGTCATCCTATAGCGTCCGCCACCCTTCCTCTTGCCATCTTTTTTCACCCCTTTCCACTTTCCCAAACAAAGCGTCCTTCCCGTTCGCTCTGCGTGATACCAACCCACAAGGGTGATTAGCGTTCTGTTCCTGAAATTCCCTCTACAATGATTATGTTTTTGTAGTCTTCTCGTTAATCACCTTGTAAATTAAAATTATAAAAAAATAACAAAACAAAACTTTTTGTTTATAACTAACAATTGTATTTCAGTATAAATATGTTTAACGCTCTTTACAATTCCCAGCCTGTAGGGGCTTAACTTAAGCTTCTCCGCTGTTTCGTGAGGAATCTTAATCTTTGTCTAATGCGGGACGTTCACTTGAGTATTTGCGTTGCTTTCTTTTCCAAAGAGTGGAATTTTTTTTAAGAGAACTGTTGCGGGAAGTTCGTGAAAGAAGGATCAGTTGTCTAATCCGCGGGACATGAAGGATGGGAAGCAGGTCTTCCTCCGACGCGAGGGGACGCGAAACAATACTCGGGGAAGGTTTGTCATCGCGAGGTGCGGAAGCGATCCGCGCTAGATAAGCCTCGCAGCGGGAGGACGTCTGCGGGGGAGACTGAAGAGGGAGGCTGGGCACGGGAGAGGTCTGGACCGCCGGCAGTTCTGAGTGACGCGGCCGGGGGGAGGAGAGATTATGCCCGTCGCGTCGCGCGCAGACAATGCGGCGACTCGCGGTGCGAATTCAGCGAGATACCCCGGGGGGACAAAGCCAGGTGCGTGCGTCTCGGGCGAGTTGGTCTGCGCTCCAAGACTTCCAGCAGGACACTCCGCCCGTGTTCCCGCCTCTAGGCTCGCCTACACTAGCCACAAGAGCAGGGGATTGGACAGTGTAACAGTTCCGCAGTGAGCTCGCAAGGTAGTGGCTACCTGCAGTCCCGCATTCCCCGGCTTACTCGCCAGCGAACACATTCGGAACACCTACTTGCCGCGATCACTTCGATCACTGTATGTGAATGAATGGGTTCTAATGTAACACTACCTATTGTTATCCTGTTTTGGCAACGCCGGATTTTTTAAGTACTTATTTAGTATACCTATGCTTAATTTTTGTCATCTTTAAATTTAAATTTTGGTTAAATTTTTTTAATGATCATCTCTTATTTATTTATGTATGTTTCAATTTCATTTAATTTCTTATATATATATATATATATGTATATATATTCTTACCTACCTAATTCTATTAAAATTCTGATGAATGTTAACGTTTTCATTCGAGTAGTACAATTTTTTTTGTCATATTGGTCGTTATTTATACTTTTTGTTTCATTTGGACTATTTTTTTTTTTTTTTTTTTACTTAATTCAAAGATTTGTGGTGTGTACAGGGAGTGAAATCTCTATTAATTTCTAGACTCCTTTGGATATGCGGAATATGGCCACCACAGTTTTACATATAAACAAATCCTACAAATGTCTTAAACATTATGACAAATAAAAAATAGTTTCACAAACATCCTTAGTTTTTTTTTGGTGTGTATACTTTGAAGAATATTATTATGTATGTACGTAAATTCTTAAACATACAGTTATTTATTAATTTATTTAAAAAATTATTCATAGGTAGGTAATAAGTTTTTCTATTTGTCAATATTGTTATTATGGTAGATAGGAGTACAGTAAATGCCTACATTCTTATATTCCTTTATATCTCTTTCGATTTGAAGTGTTTCCGAACCATTCGGGGTCCTCAGCATCACCCCCCTCCCCTCAGATGTCAAACCCCCAAAAATTTCGAAAGTTGAAAAAATTTTTACAATCTTTTTCTCTCGATTTTAAGTGTTTTCGAGCCATTCAGGGTCCTCGAAAAACCACTCCCCCCTTCTGGGAACAAAGCCCCAAAATTTCGAAAATTTCAGGAATTTCAAATATCTATTTTTCTAGATGGAGTGTTCCGAACCATTCGAGGTCCTGAACTTCCACCCCCTCCCCCCCCCCCCCTTCCGCAAAAGTGAAAGCCCCAAAATTTAGAAATTGTATTAAAATTAAGTCATTATGAACTAAAGTGTCAGGGCCATGGTGGAAAATTTACCCAAAGACGTCTTCTCCATCAAAATTGTGGAAAGAGGGGGGGGGGGGGGAGAGAGAAAAATGCAAAAACCAAAACTTTCAAAAAAATTCAAATTTGTTTTAAATATATATTTTTTTTTCGATTTGGAGTGTTTCCTAGCCATTCGGGGTCCTGAAACTAACCTCTCCCCACAAGGAGTCAAGGCCCCAAAATTTCGAATTTTCAAAAATTTCAAAAATCTTTTTTCTTTAGATTTTGAGTGTTTCCGAGCCCCAAAACTTCGAAAATTTCAGAAATTTTCGAATATCTGTTCTTTTTCGAGAGATAAATAGAGATACATAGATATGTATAGACGTAGATACAGATATATATATATATATATATATTTAGAGAGATGGATAGATGATTTGTATATGTGTAACTACTTCAAACATATTACAAAACAAAACTGAATGAGGCATTGCAATGCATGCCGAGCATTAGCTAGATAATGGAATCTTTTCAATATTAGTAATCTCTTATTTTTCATATTTTTTCTATAGTGCTTTATATAGTCTATATTACATACAGACCACCAATTTTTAGATATATACTGGTAAATAACTATACAATGACAGAACGTCTGTCGGGATCTGAAAGTGATATAAATTATTTTGCAGACTTGACATTCAAATTAAGAAGACAATTACTAACTACATCTGATTTCGAAAAAGGTCCCCCCCCCCCCCCTGTGTTCAGCCCGGGCAACGCCGGGTACTGCAACTAGTAAATAAATAAACAAAGAAAGTTGGCGAAACCAGGTGTCGTGGGAGACGCGAGGGACAAGATTGTGTGGTGAAATATCACCGCAAACCATGCCAATACAACATGTAACACAGGAATGCAAGTTAATACATCATTCAGCACCGAAATGTAGGCCTAAATAAAAACTTGAAATCAATCTGCGTTCTGACGAAACTTAACTCAAATTACAAAAGTAATTGTATTTTACAATGGAAAATTCTTTGAAGGTAGTTTATTTATCATGAATTTTATACCAATATTTATAACAAAATGTTTTGAAAACCACTAAATTCCCATTGTTTGCTCTTACATCTCTTTTTAATAAATACTTTGGCATATTTTTCTAACACACAAAAATTTGCCGATATATTTGTATTTTTCTGAGTAGTTCTGTTTTAGAAATCGTACATCATGTATCATTAAAATGAGACAATTTTGACAAAATAAGTACTAAGAAATATTTAAGTGACTTATTTGTTGACTAAAAGACTATTTTATTAATAAAGGCAATGTATTAAATAAAAAACAATGATACCAAAATCTCCTGTTTAAAAAATACCTATGAATAAAACCATTAAATCTGGTCACTCTATTCATATCACAATTTATGTCCGGATTTCAGTGCTTTGTTTGATATTCATTAATAGCCTGGTCAAACAGCTGCTTTACATTTAATAACTTTCTTGGACTGTCAAAATCCACACAAAATAAAACGTTTTGAAAGGCTAAATTAAAATTAATGCAGTTTTCTGAAAGTAATTAAAATCATATAATAAAGTAAGTGGTCGACATAAAAATATTTCTTCTTTCTCGTTCATTTTATTCTCCTTATTTTTATGCCAGAGTATCTTCAAAAATATATCTTTGTCAGTTATATGATAATCCAAAATAACGCAATATTAATATTTATTTATTTAATGAAAGTTAGCCAATGAAAAATTCTACAAATTTAACAGTGTTTATCGTAAACAGGAAACAATGATCTAAAATGGTACGTCCACTCCGAACTATCTCTACGTCTCTTTAACTGTCGAAACAGAATCAACGCATCTGCATAGCCTTCAAGTGATCGTTTGGATCGCAGAAGACTGCGTCACATACGGTATAATTGCACGTGACGTGTTCTGTTAACTTCTTATCGGTGTCCGAAGTTTAGATTTCATTTGGCTCTAAACCCCAAAAATGCGGCCCGTCAGCGAAGTCCAGTCATTCTAACAGTCAAGGTGAGGGTCAATAAATAAATACATAAAGATCCCTGAGTGCATCATAGGGTTACGCACTCGTAATTGAGAGGATTTAAGGGGCGCGACTCTGGGGTGGCCGATCAACTAATGAAATGACAAGTACTGCGGTCTTTCCCTCTTGACAATTATTCAAGAACTTCAGAGTGAGCTGGTGATTATAGGTTATTAAAAACCAATCTCTTAAAAGGCGCAAGCACAAGGCGAAACGAAAGATAAACCAAAAATGCAGAGGATTAGGTTGCTTTACTACTTGCTTAGAATACACTGTTAGGGCTTAGATACACCAATATGTCCCCTAATGTTTACGAAAGTTACTATATGCGGATTTATGTTGCTGCACGTGGGTCCAACCTCTTGAAGACTTCAGCACCTTTCATTAAACCTTACGTTCCATACATGAAATTATTCCTACCAAATGCTAACATGTCTACACATCAGAATTTTTATTCTGAAATAAATAATATCGTTTGTGAAAAATAAAACAAGTCACGTGTAAAGTATTTACGCAAACGTGTTAAGGTTTTTATGTTTGTCAGCCAAATTAAAGGTATGTAAAATTAAAAAAAAATTGTATTTATCATTAATCACGCAAATGTAAATTAAGCCACAATATCCGATAAATTATTTTTTTCACTTAACAAAACATTTACTTGAACAGCTGCAACCGAAAACAGTTTTACTCCAAGCAATAATTTGCTTTAAGTAAGATGCGTTGCTCTAGAACAAGGTTGAACCTGATAAAATTGCAATTTGCTTTTGTTAAACTCGTAAGAATATTTTTTCTAACCAAACACGTTTAGTCGAAAATTCATTTAAATAATAAATGCCATATTATTTGTTGGCAAATAATCAACTGAATATATAATTGTATCCAATAAATTTAGTTTGCAGGAGTTTTACGAAATGCTACACATTTTATGACTGGTATTTTATTCCACTTAATCAAATATTATAAAACATATAGTTTTCTGTGTTTCAACAAAACAACTTATTGACTGGCCAATGATATTTTATGTCACACACAGACAGCGGTGTTCATGACAATGAAGTTCCCCAGCTTCGATTTGTGTACAAAGAAATAGAAAATTGACTTGATGTAGGCTTTTGGACATACGCCATTGCTTAGCAATGGCGTATGTCCAAAAGCCTACATCAAGTCATGCACTCCCATTGCACAAATCTTTCAAAGATAATAAATAGAAAATTGCTCTACAGACTTGTTCTTGGAACGATTTCGTCACTGCAAGAAATAAAACTGCCAAAACCAATTCATGCTGAATTTTTAGTGAGAAATATATATGTATATTATTGGTTTCTGCTGGTATACTTGAAAGAAAGCGAAAAAATAAAATCCTAGCTCCATACATAAATTTTTTTATCTACATTTACAAATATTTGTGGTTTAATCATACTCAATTTCAGGAATCAAGTCTTTTATTTGAACCAACCAACAGTAAACCGAAAAATGCATGTGCGCCATTAAAGAACTGTTCGTATTTGGGTGCGAGAAAGTAGATATCGTTAAGAGCCTTGCCACGCAAGACAGCCCGTGAAGGTGCAAGATGACACGAGTAAAATGGAAAAGAGAGACGTCGGCGCTGGTAAAACGAAGCAGAGGGGTGGGGAGGGGGGAAGGGATGGCAGGCACTTGGGCCGGTGCAATGAGGGATGCATGGCAGTCGCGGATGACATCTAGTGGCGGGCAATTGAAACAAACGAGAGGCGCGCTGTAACAGATGCCCGCCCGCCTAGTCGACGGGGGGTGGGCAAGGAGAGGAGGGGAGGATTTATCGGCCAGGTGGCCAGGTCAGCCTGGTTTATAGCCGCCAGGGGTGACCACCGTCGGGGTATGCTGCAGGGAGGTGGCCAAACTGCGAACTGCGGGCCCCAACAGCCAGGTGTACCAAAACACAGTCCGCGGCCAGTTTCACGTCTTAGCTCTCGGTGTACAGTATTTGGTTTGAGTCATTTCGTGAATGCATAACAATCACGGTGCTGCCATCTGTGGCGGATGGCGCGAACCAATGTTCACAAAGACAAAGGTAAACTTTGCAAAATTAAATATCTAATGAATTTTAACAAGATGGGCAGTATTTTCATTTAAATTTCTTGTTAAAAAATAAGGCTAAATCCTGGGTTCAGTATTTTTTTTTAGACTCTTTCTCTTTCATCGGAGGCGTTTCATTATGTAGTTTTAAATTTCGCTCTGCAAATCGAATGATTCGATAGGCAACGTAGCTGCTCCTACTGCGAATTCTAGCTGCGGATGTGGGAACTAGGTGTGATTAGCGTCCAAAAAAGTAGTTGAAAACACATTTTACGAATATTTATCACGCTCTGTTTAAATTTTAAAATGCTACGTTAAATTTCGTGTCCGAGTTTCTTATTATGAGTGTATTTTCAACATTAAAACACTAGAATTTACTCGATACCGAGGTTAGATGGTACACATCTTGGGAAAAACTGAAATACTTTTTTTTTAAACTATATCCTATCAAGACCAAATCAACATGAAATCAGGGCAATCAGTGGAAGAGTTATTTGTAGTTGAAATTAAAAGATCAGCAAAAATTATTTCCCTATACTATAATCAAATATTTGCCAGCCCTGGGTAAAAAAAAAAATTGGTTCACGGAGAGAAAACAGAAGGTGTTAAACGTGTACGTAACCAAAATGGAAAGTGTATCTTAAAACGTGCTGTTTGTATTCGCTGACACCAACTCTGGACAAAATGGGTCAAATATTTCACAATGTTGTTTTTACTGAACTTAAGCATTTCGAAACCATTTAAAAGTGCTCGAATTGAATGAAATACACTAATATCAGCCGAGGTAGGATACAAATACGCCTAGCAACCCTGAACATGGTACTATATGGCGCCCTAAGTTAGAGTACTGAGGGAATTTTATGATGGGGAGAAACGGAAGTGACCTGATAAAACAATTTCAGACTTTGTGTTAAGTCCCCCACGTTTACTGCTACGATGCAAAATAAGGCGTTGATGCATTGCCTAAATAAAAAGTAAAAAAATCTAATATTGTAAGTTGTCACAATGTATGTAACAAAAAACACTTTAAGAATTTTTTGTAAGATATTGTAGTCAGTTATTACAAAGTAAATCAACAATGACATTGAAACGAAGTCATTAGAGACTAAAAGGAAAAAAAAAATACTGAATACGTTAGACCTGATGAACGAAACAGCATATCGACAACCTCAACATCAATTACGGTTATTTTTAAAACACATCATTTTTAAATTTTATCTAAGAGAGTTAACCATCAGTAAATTGGTTTTTATATATGAGTAAAGATATATTTGAAATAAAGAGGTTTACAAGAAAAGTTACATACATCAGTTCAAGTCCAAATAGATGTGAGTGAATTTCATGGACCTGTTGATTCCGCCGTGACTAGTTTTTGAATACCTATACAGTCAAGAATCTACAAAAAATCATCTCGCCCCCGGGTGGGCTCGAACCACCAACCTCTCGGTTAACAGCCGAACGCGCTATCCGATTGCGCCACGGAGGCTGCTTGTGGAACTTCACATGCACATTGGAATATTTAGCACGTTACGATTGCTTTGAAATTTTGACACAATGATGTATTCGAATACTGCGTGTTTTTATATGCCTATGCCACACCTGTGACAGGTAAAATGATGGATAAAAATTATTTATAGGTAAAAACATAGATTGTTGATATTTTCATTGCTGTAGAGTGACATATATAGATATATATAGGTATATAGAGGAGAAATAAATATAGATATAGATAGATAATGATAAATAGATAGAGGTAGGTAGGTTTATATGTAGATAAAGATATATAAAGAAATATAGCATTATAGACGTACTTTTATATGTGTAACTACTTCAAATAAGTTACAAAAAAAATATCGAGGCATTGAAGCTCATGCTGGGCATTAGCTAGTTTCACTATAAAGAAAAGTCTAAACTAATTGTTGGCGATATCTGTGTGCGCTTATAATTTTTTACATAATTTTTATAGACTTCAGGGGCGATAATTTAGAACAGTGAAAATTAAGAAAATTTAAACTTTAATCTTAACGAAGGCCGGATATCGATTTTAAAACAAATCCGAATGCCTGACACACAGTAATTAATATTTTGTTTTTATAACTATTTTTTATGTCTCATGTGGTCTGTAGAGTAACTAATACATAAAATTTAAGTATTGTGATGAAGTTACAATACAACAAGTATTTTAATTTTTTACTACAAAATAAAAACATAATAATATATATTGAACAATATTTTAGGAAGTAAATGAAAATCAATACTATTTTTGAGTATTTCTCTACGAATGTGTGTCTTCTAAACACTGTCAGCTGACATTTTTATTTTGCATACATGCAAACAAGGATGTGTAATTTATGATGGTATACCTATACCTAGGAGTATTTCTTTATTGAAATATTATTTAGCCGGAGGTGGCCCGCGGGCCACCAATTGGGTATCACGGGTTTAGAACATGCAACGTACCGTTTACCCTAGTAAACCAAAACTATGTTGCTGGATACTGTCCCAACACGTGTAGCTATTCTAAATACTTTAGATAGGCTGCTAATATTGAATAACAAACGCAATATAACGAAAACCAGCTGAGAGGATTGGAGCAAGATAAAATTTTGAGATGTTATTTAATAGGACCCGATTTATAATCCCTGTTCATCCATTGTTATTTTGGTTCTCTATGGTCTCTCTAACGAACTGCAGGAGAACGGTAAGATAGTTTCTTACCGTTAGCTTGGGTTTAATGGTTAATAATTTTCCAAAAGATTAAATTTTTATCAGTCTCTAGTAGCCGAGGTCGACGAGACGTAAACCCAAAAAAGATATATATATTTTTTTTAACTCTCGCCTGGGATGTCAGTATTGAGCTGCCTTTTTTTTTTAATCTCACGTGAATATGTAAAGCAACTTCAGATCGAATCCCTGTTTAATTTCCTGTTTCACTCTATACCCGCGGCTGAGCAGAAATACATCCGCGAGTTTCCCTCCATTCTCACCCCTCTCTTCCCGGAAGGCTGGTAGACCTGATGCAGGCATACTTCATCAAGAGCTCTAAGCTAGCCGCGGATATCCCCTTTCAACCACCACAGCGTACCCACTGCATTCCAAGCATTGCCTGACGCTACTTCTATCGCGCTTTGTCCTATTAAATGCCCACAATTATGTGTCTTCCCTGTCGTAACTCTAGTATGTGGCAGTAAAATGGTGAAGGAGGGTAGTGCGATATATGTTTAAAAATTATATTTAAAATCCAAAGGTTTTACATAGTTTTCTCTTCATTCGGCCAGTATACCTATTAAGTTTAAGTCAGACACAATTCCACAGAAGGAAATTAAATGTAAACCAAACTTTTTTTTAAATTGAGTTTCGCTAATGGTTTTTAATATCATGGTTTAAGCGTTTAGTGTTTAACTGTTTATTTTATTTTTGTACAGTGTAATAACATGAGAAAATTGTAAACCGGCCCAGTGCTGAATTTTATTTTCGTTTCGAAATAATTAAATAAATAATTTTTTTTTCCATACAATCTTTAACTCACGTATAGTTGCATATTGTCTTCATCTGCCACTGTCAAACAAAAACCGACAGTTCGTTCATTTCTGTCCCGTCTGAATTCCTTTTTATAATTGAATTGTATACTGATAATCCCATACCGCTAGAGAATCCGTAACAATGAAAGCGGGAGGCAGTATGTCGAGTACAGTGTTCGTGCTTTTTTTTCTTCAAAGAAAGGGACACAGTTTCCTCAATTATTTACTTCCTATATTTCTTGTTTTCAGCCCACGATTTAAATCAATTCTTGTGATTACACGTCCATTGTAAGTCCAATTATGCATCACACGAAACGTGTCTAAATTCACGAGAGAGGTTCCTAAACATTTTGTAACCACAGAGAATTACTTTTGACAGTGTTGGCACACTTGGGTATCCGAGGTTTGACCGCCAGGGGGCCTCGCACGAGCGCGATGTTCTGCCCGACGCCGTCGCCCGACGATATCAATTACGCCCGACCCCCACCAATCACGGCCGGGGGCACTCCAACCCCCCCTCACAATGAGGACGCGCGATTCTCTACCCCTGTGGGGGGTGGTGGGGGGAGGGGGTGGGTCGCCGAGCACCGCCACAGATTACCGCGCCATTGTTGCCGCATATTAACACCGCGTGCCACACACCCTCGCCTGCAACCCTTCCCTCATGACACCCACACCGAGCTCCTGGCACCAGGAGGAGGGAGAGGGGTTGCGATGCATTCTCCTACAACACCCCCCTCCCCCTTTTCCCATCGCAGCACAGGACAACCCCCATGTGACCCTGTTGCCCGGTCCGGCGGCATGACAGCCTTGACGAGTGTCACTCACACCGCGCAACGGAGCGAAGGTTGGGCGCATGTGTTCATTTAGCAGTGGCCTTGGTATTTTCAAAACCGTTCACTTCTTCTCCCCATGTTGCTCAAGCTTCGTCTTTCAGTTTTAGTACAATCTCTTGGACATAAGCCATTGCAGATTTTTGCACTGTTTGTCATGGGGGAAAAAAAATTCATGAATGCAAGATAAGAATTAAAAAGGGTAACAAGGGTTTTGTCGTACTGTGTATTCGTCGTTGTGTTGTCCATGATATCTGTTCATCTTCATAATTGTGGTCGTATATTTATTGCGTCGTCCAGGTTTGTTTTCATTCTGCATTTACTGTTATTGTTGAAACTGTTTCGTCTTTGTTAGCCCACTGTGCTCGTCTGTGCTGTTATTTCTGTTTTCATGACTAAATTTCTTCCACGGTATTCTTGTGCTGTCTGATATTTAAGTTTAAATGTGTTCGTCTGAGCTGTAATCGCCGTTGTTGTCCATATTACCTGTTTAGGTTCAGCGTTGGGTTTATCTGTCACCCGTTACGTTTTTTTTTTCTCCTTAACGTACAAATGGTGGTTCGCCGCATCCCTGGATGGATGAAACCTGCAGGACCACCCACTGCGAAGATTGAGCGAGGTTTAATAAGAAGGTTCTCGTTCAGTTGACACCACACTTAATGTCTGTTCACAAATCCCTAAGTATCTGTGCAGTCCACAGTTCACGCTAGGCTCAACAGTGGTTCGCTGGTTCGCCCTTTCACCTCGCACCTGTCCATCCTTCACACGCACGGTCCTGTAGTTCCGCATCACGCCGCTCTCTATAGAAGGGGAAGGGGGGGGGGGTTATTCTCGTCCTCCTCGCCGAACTCGCACTCCACTCCACTCGCCTGCAGGAACTACTGCGGAGGCTGGCGTCAACTCTTTTATACCCGTTGGCCGACTTTCTGGAACCGACTGGATGTGGTCGTGACGTCTCACGTCATCCCGGGTCGACCCGACGCCCGAAGCATCCAGAATAGCGGCGGTGCATGATTCACGCCACTCCAAGCGACGGCGTCTGTAAGCCCGCGGGATTCGCAGGCCACTCGGGGGTGTATAACAGTGCCGAGGAAGGAGTGCGTGGAGGCCGGGGAGAGGGGGGCTGGGCCCGACTACAGTTGTTATCCCCCAACGGTATGCGCGCACGACTTCAGTGGCCGTGCGGTCTCCCCGGGCCAGTTTACCACTGGAAGACTTGATGTAGGCTTTTGGACATACGCCATTGCTCAGCATATGGCGTATGTCCAAAAGCTTACATCAAGTCATGCACTGCCATTGCACAAATCTTTCAAAGATACTACCGCTAGAAGGCCCGCTCAGTTGCCGGCCACATCGCAGCAGCCCTGCTTCCCAGTTCGTGACACTATCACGAAAATGCGATTGCCCGTTTGTCTGTCGGTTTGTTTGTTCGAGCACC
Organism: Bacillus rossius redtenbacheri; assembly: GCF_032445375.1. NCBI lineage: Eukaryota > Metazoa > Arthropoda > Insecta > Phasmatodea > Bacillidae > Bacillus > Bacillus rossius. Next base: position 342,870,804 of record NC_086330.1, on the reverse strand, counting down.
ACACGCAAAAAAGCTACTGGACCGATTTTGATGAAAAATTCTCGTTTAGACTTGAAAAACGGGTACATGTTTTTTTATCTCGCTAGATGACGGAAGCTCGAAACGCGAGACGGTCACTGTCTAGGATGGTGAGATTTTTGGGAGAACCACCCGTAAAGCAGACTTTAGTTAGTGTTCATGCTTTCTTCGGTTCAATGGCAACGGCTTTTACAAACTGCAGTGGCGCACCGATGAGGATAATTATGTTGAGCAGTGCGAGTGTATTTGCCTGTATACTGCCAGGGCGAAGCTAGTTGCGAATAAATGTGTGCTTTTCGAACCTCTCGTGTTTTGGCACGAACACGCCCTCGCGCATCCCACACGCCGTTACACCCGGAGAGAGTAACGAGCTGATCGGCGACTATCGACACTGCGTCACCAGCCTGTCCCCATGGTTACCTGCACGTGTGCTCGCCCCGCCCCGCCTCCGGGCTCGCCCTGCTCGGGTCAGCTGCGAGCGGCCGGTCACCCAAAGCGTTTAATCACACGGCGGACGAGCCTCGTTCTCCGAACAGAAGCCCCGTCGTGATTGTGATCCCGCGGCAGGGGGGGGGGCGGCGGGGAGGAAGAACTCCTTATCTCCCGTCCTTTTGCCGGGGTAATCTGCACGGGCGGGATCTCCTTTTGCGTGAGGGACAGTTGAGGTGGGGTAGGGGGAGTGGAGGTAGCGCAGGAGGGGATGGTTTTCAGCTTTGTCCCTGCGCGCCCCCTCTCCCCGCCCACCCGTCCCTCCCTGGCCGCAGTTGCGGACCCCGAGGGCCAGACCAGCTCATTAGGGGCGCCGCGGCAGCTGCGCGCCTGCGGGATGCGGCAATCCGCAATACGCCGCCCTGTGTGGCGGGACGGCATGCTCGCCCCTGCGGCCGCTCGGGACCCGCTACACTGCTCGTCTCTCTCCGACAGCCAGGTGTGATCCCTCGTGTGGGAAACATACTCATTACTATTTTCAACATTTTATTAATTTTTTTTCAACAAATAAAAACTAATGTTGCATTACATACATTTAAATAGTAGGAGACTGCAAGTATTCAAAAAATATTCGATATTCATGAATAATTTTGTATTCGAATCAAAAACTAAAATAAATTTTTCTTTTAATTATACATTACCAATGGTTATGCCTACACATGTGTAGCAAAAAAAATATTGAAAAAAAAATGTAACATGTATTAGGCGAAGATGATTTATTAAAAAGAAATTAAATTTATTTTCTGCAATATTACCATGTGGTTTTTATATTTAACAAATAAACAGTGGCTATGATTTAAGATTATTATTAATACTCAATTTTATGCATCTAATCAGAGCAACAAAATAAATTTCAAAGTTAAAATTTACTGCTTAGAGAAAGTGCATTGTCATTTTTGTTTTAATCTACTTTATTTTACACTCTTTATTATTATTATTCCATGTTTATTCTTCTTTTTTTGTTTTACTCTATTTTGAATCAATATTTCTTGGTCTTCTGTGGTGTGAAAGAAAATCACACTATGTTAAAATTAGATTCTAAAAATATTCGATATTTGCGATTATTGTAATATTGGGTTCGAAATTCGAATCGAATAAAAAAAATGTATTCGCATAAGCCTAATAAATGTAGACCAACAATTTGTTTTTCTTTTTCTGGTGCCAGGTTAGATTTGTAAACTTGTACTTGATATTTTATTGACTGTTGACACATGTTACATTCTGTACGTTTTGCACATGGTTTGGCCATGTGTTCCTTGTAAGTAAATATTGGGGTCTTGTTTTTCAAAGTGCGTCACATAAGATATGATACGATGGTTAATGCCAGATTTGAAGTACAGAGGTTTAAAAGCGAACCAACTGTAGGGTTTAAAATATCTGTATTGATATAAATATAATATACATTATATATGTCAGCATATTTCTGTAATACCACTATTTTCCGATCAAGATGTAGGATAATAATTAAAATTAATAATATTAGTAATCATAAATTACAACAATGCCACTAGTAAAATAACACAAATACGTGTGCAATATTGTAGTTTTAATAAACATAACCTGTAGACACACTAAAAAACATTCAGATTTATGACATTGACTGCACTATTTCGTACCTGTACCAATGATAATCACATAATAACAATATACCTAGTATTAATGGATATGTATTTTAGAAAGTTAAGAAAATTATTACGTTTTCAATTGTGTATATTATAGTAATTAAGACCTTTACGTACACATAAAATAACGTATATTTTATATTATTAAACACAGGAATTAGGCACGGTAAAAAACATTTACACCATAGTTCGTGTTACGCTGAAATACTATAAATCTGTTAAATATGAAACACCAGTTACTTTGGGTCACCAATATTATGGTTAATTTTAAAATTGCACTCGGCTATCTATATCAGGGTGTACCACAAACTCATTCGCCTTAATGTACTGAATTTAATGAAAGTACAGAGGTTTAAAACCCAACCCATTCCCGAAAAAGAGCGCGAATTGTGCAGATCTTTGTAAATAACACATTAAAATCTATAAGATAATTTATTATGATCACGTTTTATTTCACCTTGAATACAGTATTGAATAATACAGATCCGTTGGTTGAATGACTAAGGAAGTATACCAACTGATCGCAATATTATGTTCTTATAGATCGAACAAGCGTAATAACCTTAGTTACATTTAAATAATGAGTGCTAATAACATATTTTTAAATACTGATTCTAATGACTGCGTGTGTTCTTTTGGGATAGAAAAACACAATATGGAAGTTATTTTCTGTACATAGAATAAATTAAATACTGTAGATTAAGTGGTAATGAAGAAGGGCATACATATGAAAATTAGAGACATGGTTTATAATCTCTGAAAACTATTGTGAGGATTATTTGACACCTAAATACGTTAATAGTGAAATTTTAAATTTTCTCCTTTCTTTCAGGTTCAGCAAGAAGTCCTCTTAAGTGGATGTGAAGTGTTTCTCATAATATTAAATTTAAGTGGTTGAAATGATTTTATAAATGTGGAATTTCTTTTTTTTATTTTACTTTTTGTTGGTAAATTCTTGTTAATGCAGTAAAAGCACGATTTTTAACTTCTTTGTTAATTCACTTAAACTAAATATTATAATATTCATTACAATACATAATATACATATATTATGTAATATATTATAATACATATTGTAATATATAATATATTAAACGTGGGGCGCATGTGATCGATATTAGTAAGGATTTATGAAGTAAATGTCGTAAAGGAAACTCACGTAAAAGTTCATACAATTTGCAGTGAAATAAATTTTTTAATGATCTGTTCATTCATCAGTCATATATTGCTGTTCATTTAATTAATTTGCATCAATTGTATATTGCATGCGCCCCACGTTTATTTAAATCTAACAAGTTAATTCATAGGTGTTAAAAATCAACAAGCACAAATTTTTAGAACAATCTGTATGGGGTTATAAGTCTTTACGGGGCTAGGTGAAGTTATTTTATACTTTTTAGTCTGTTTAAAAAACTTTTTAACATTATTTTTATTTAATTATTATTTTATCCTTTTTAATCTTGTACAGATTAAGTATCTGATTTTATGTCTAACCCCATACATATTGTAGTGAAAATTTCTGATCGTAAATTTTAAATACTTATCAAAATACTTGTATATTTAAAAAAAAATGAGGGGCGTTTGCGATGAATGATAGTGTAGATACAAGCCGTGATGGACGCACCAAACGACAGTGCATGTCATATTTAATGCAACTCCATCTATCGACGAAGTTCTAAACTAAACTGTTATCAGCGCCGTTAGTTCGCTAGTCGCCGCAAGCTTTGCTAAGCGGGCGTGTCTCGCCAATGAGAAGAATATGAAGTTGCCAGACCTTACTGTATGGCCACGTGGAGGATATGTGAGATATAAGCACCGCCTGCGCGTGCTGCGTTATGCATCTCGCAATACTGTACTGTTCTGCTTGTAGCCTAATGCCACGAATCCGGAGACTTTTCTAAACAAAAAACGAACACATTTTGAAACGAACAAACACAGAGAAACTTAAGAAAAGCGCGTTAACATTGAGTTGTCATCCAGTCCTGAGCTATGTTCAAAGTTTAAAGTTCCTAGCTTAGTTTAAAATCGATTGCAATATTTGTACCGAACGATCAAACAGGCAGACAAGACAACGAGTTAATATAATCGTTTTAGTAATATATCCTAGTAGCAATAACTTAAGCTCCGTTGAGTAAGGGTAAAACAACTGATGTTTGAGCATATCTCCATAAAAGATCTTGTAAACAAAAGGATCATTGAAAAGCAGATATTAAACGATGCATGTTAGCCATTTTTGTTGATCTTCGGAATTTAGTCCAAGGATCCTTTCGCGCATCCTAGTGGCCTTTGAAGTGCTTATGGTGGTATATTAAGAGAAAATGAACTATAGTCTGCTGCTTAGCCCGCCAATTGCTGTCTAAGTCCAATGTTTATATAATATGTAAAATATTAACATAAAAACCCGTAAAAATCTCAAATTATCTGAAGAGAGTGTAAAATTTTTCATAGGCAGACAAATGACTGTCGGATAAGGTTTTTCCCCTCCTTACTGATAAACTAACTTGTGTTAGTCTAGAACGATATTGGGCAGTAAGAAATAAAAATTTGGGTATTTCAAAACTTCTATAAATCAGAAAGTCTAAAATAAACTGAATTGCAATTATTTATATCTTATAATGTAAAATAGGTTTTGCGACAAAGGCTGCAATTAAGCTGTTTATTATAAATCATATAACCCACGATTTCATGCTGTCATGGTACAACTAAAACATACATTTTATTTTATTGTAAACAAATCAAATACTACATTAATAAACTATCAAATAAATGTTATGTATAACTTATTTGATTTAAAACACCTTCCAAAATACAAAACTGTAGATAAAATATAACTAAGGAAATAACTCCATTAGAGCACGTGATGATGTAACGTAATCAGACGAGTTTCATTACCGATCATAATTATTCCGTGCATCAGGAGGAAGGCATATTAAAAATTTTTTGTTGAATGTAAGTAAAAGTTTCTAACTGAATACAGATTTGTAATCAAAGGATCCGTTGCTTCGTTTCTATTCGGGAACACGCGTCCAGGCGAGGCGGGCTCGCTCTACGAGGAGGCGACTCTATGGCGACCGTCCGGTGAGTACGTGAGCGAGGGAATTTCCCCCAGGACAATTGACCGAGCAGGGCAGTAAACCTGGCGACGGCGGTGTCCGAGGGCGTGAAGAAAGAGGGAAAGAGAAAAAGTGGAGGGGGGAGGGGGACAGACGTACATTTTCGACCTCCTCCTCCACACGACATTACTGATTCACCGCGAGCCAGGAAAAGCGCGCGGCTCATTTGTCCCGCCGCGAGGCGTGCCTTGTACGTCGCGCCGGGTGTACACCGCCTGCAAAATGTCGAGCCTGCGAGGGGTAGCAACCGTTAGTTGTTCTGCTTCATTCGCTCAGTCCATTTGCTCGTGATTTTCTGATGTGTGAACATCTTAACTCTCAAAACACGGTCATTTGGCGGGAGTGATTCCGTGAAAATGGAACGGAAGGTGATGAACAGAAATGTGACACAAAGATGGCGGACCCACGCGTCGCAACATAAAACCCCAATAAAGTCACTTTCGCAAACGTTAGGGTACATTCCAAACTTATTGGTGTGCCAAATGAAACTTTATGACAGAGGTTTAGGAATTTTCAAGTCTTTTTCATTTTATCGGAGACATTACTAATAGTTTAAAATATTCGTTTGTTTCGTGCTGCCATCTGCGGGTGATGGTGACAAGCAACGTTTATGATTCAGGCAACGCATTCTAGCGGCGAGCGCAGAAAGTAAGCGAGTGATTCTCGTCTGGAAATTTAAGTACCTATGTACTTAAAAAGCGAATGTTTTATTATCAGTTTATTTATGACGTTCGGCATTAGTTTAAAGAAATTTACTTTAAATTGGGTGTCCGAGTTTCGTATTATAAGTTTATTTGCAACATGGTTAACATGAGAGCATGTAAGTTTGCTCGTTACCGAAGTTAGATGTTTACACATCAATGACGAGTACTGAAAGTTTTGCTCACATTTAAAAAATAATAAAATGTGATAAAACTATCGTTAATTGTTTATTATAATTAAAGAGCTTAAGTAAATTATTTTAATGGTTTTGCGAACCTTAAAAGCACAATTATATATAAAATCTCGAATGATATCTTTGCATAAACGGTGGATTGTATTTTTTTTAATCAACTTATTGCTATATAACGTTTTTTCCTTGTATTAGTCATAAACCAATTAGTAATATTGAGTTTAGCAAAAAACATATAAACCTCAAAATATATTGGGTTATTAAAACAGATTTTTTATTTATGGATTGTCTACGGCAAATATATATAATAACATATAGATATATATAAGATATATATAATAGTTTAAGCTATAATAGCAATATATATATATATAATAGCATTTCATTCAAAGCTTCAAAACTGCTTGCCTTACAACTACATGGTATTATAGTATGATGGGGTTTAAAATTTTTATCAACCATTTAATATACACTTTTTAATCCAGTCAGACAAAATGACATTGAGTTGCGTGAATTTTCTTTTAATCCAGCAGCAAACTAAGTTTTGTGCAGGCAATGTACTAGTGTTTCACAGTGCTGAATGCGTAGTTTCGCAGAAACTCTTTGTGCCTGACTTTCGTTTGTTGGTGGTGGATCAGAGCATCTTCGTAAGTAAAAATTCGGATAGTAATAATTTTACTTTGACTTAAAAATTAATTAATTTATCTTTTATGTACATCTAAATCCATTCAAATTATTAAAGAACATTTTTAAAAACTTCTTGAATTATTTTTAAAGAAACGAAAATTTTACACACGCAATAAAATAGCATGTGCCATAACAAACACTCTTGGTAAAAAGCGCCAGATACAATTTTTCATTAGACAATTGCTTATTCTAAGTGGCTACTGTGATCATTGTATTCGAGGTTTTGTGGTTCACGTTTTCACCGAGATGCAAGGTGAATCCGTCGTTGAAAACAAAAAAAAAAAACTTAGGGTACATATTAAGTCTACTTATTGTATAAATATTGCATAACATTGTTGACAATGCACAATGTAAGCTAGACAAATGATTCTATTGGGCGGCGCTGCAGTGTCTCGAGGGGCGAAGTGGCGCGTGTTGGTTCGAGTGGCGGCAGGTGGTCTGTGGCTAGCGTGGCTGGAGGTAGTGCCCTGTGGGGTGCTCTCACAACTTAGAAACACAAGATAAAACCTTCTAAGTTGTGTTTGCAAGTTAAGATAGTTCTGATTTATGTGGTTCGGCGTTGCATGTTTCTAAGTTACGAGTTTCTAAGATATAATAGTTCTAAGTTGTGAGTTTCTAAGTTTAATAGTTCTACGTTATGACTTTCTACGTTACGACGTTTCTAAGTTGTGTGGTTCTGCGTTGCGTGCTTCTAAACTACGTGTTTTTTTTAAGTTATGATCGTTCAAACTTTTGACAGTTCTAAGTTACGTGAATTTTTTTCCAGGTTTCTAAGTTATGCACTGTTCTAAGTGACCGGGTAGAGGTGTGAGAAGCAGGGCACGCAGGTCGTGCACACTGTGTTCTTGGCACGGGCGACTGGAGGCCAGACCTCGTTGTTCACATACAAGTCACTCAAGCGTTCTGTGGCCAACTCCCGTCGCCTGGGGTAGGTATTCCGTCGCACGTCCAGCGCTCGGTCAGTTGGGCCCGAACTGGCTACCCAGGGTGGCCATTGACGGGCTGGGGGTCTCGTCTACCTCTACCACGCCCCCCACATAATTCTGTGGACCCCGTTTCTAGAAGTCATGATGCTCCCCCCCCCTTTTTTTCCAAAAACATAGAAAAAAAATGTTTTTTCCTTTATGTACATTGTTTTAGTTAATTTTTTTTTTTTAACCTTTTCACAATTATTTTTAAAACACATTAAAACTAGTTTTAAGTCAGTGTTTCGATTGTCAACGTAAATTTATTTTGAATAATGGCAAATAAATGAGTGTAAGTGTTCTGCACTGTCAACATGGTGTCACGTCAATTGGTGGTGGTTTTGTTACTCACAGTTGTAGATTCAGACACGTTCTGTACGCACAGCATATTCCGAATAATATTACTCTGGTGTAATATTTCATTGGTAACTAAATTTAGGCCTTACTGTTTAATTGTTTTCTATGATTTATTTAAAATTGTCCACACTTTTTTGTTTTAAGTTTTTCTTTTCTTTCCTTCGCAGGCCCCCTAGACCCATGGGCCCCGTTGCCATAGCAACGGTAGCACCGGCCATGTGGGGGCCATGACCTCTACTGGGGCTGCAGGTGCCGCGGCTGGCTCAACTCCGGGCCGCGACGGTCCGCTCGGTCCAGCAGCACTGCGGCGCGGGTGTGGCTCCGGGAGCGTTCAGCCGAGGTGGCTGGCCGTGGTCTGGGTCGCTCAGTCTCCTCTCTTCTCTTCCCAGACGCTTCCACCTGTTTCTGACGCGGAGGAGGCGCCGCAGCTGAAGTTATCTGAAATCATACCGAACAAACTAAAAAAATTATCAAGGATATTAACCTCCTAAAGCACAAGATGACGTCATCAGGCGAGTTTTGTTGCCGAGCAGAATTATTCCGAGCATCAGGAGGAAGGCATATTGAAGGTTTTTGTTAAAAGCATGTTTAAATTAGATTTCTCGTGTGCATTTTAAATCGCGTGAGAGTTGCAGTATTTTTTTTTTAAAAAAAAATCTGATTACAATAATTATATACATTCTGCATGTTTTAATTACTCCCATTAAAAATTTAGGAACATTACTAAAAAAAAATGCACAGTGTAATGGGGAATTCATTTGTGGATACGGTCGAGAAATAATTCAGATTTCTGCAACGTTTCGCTTGATTAGGGTGTGACGTCGCACGTGGGCTCCGATGAACTCGAACCACGTCGCTTCTGTCGGCGAGTCGGCCGAGGACCAGGGATGAATGAAAACTTGTTCGTCGGAGTGTGCCCGGGTAGGAAGGACGCCGTCAAGTGTTTCGTGGTGACGGAGGGAGTTGTTTAGGCGCGGGGGGGGGGGAGGGGAGGTGCGCGGACAGGAGCGACCTGCCGTGCGCGAATTGCTGCTAAATGTTTCAGTCGCGCCGCGATACCGTTCAAACTGCAGACCTGCCCCCCTTCCCTTTTCCAACCCCCCCCCCCCCCCGCCCTTTTTTTCCCCCCACAAACTCCAGCGCCTACTACTACCCCCGAGGGAGGTCCGTGCGCCCTTTCGGCCGCAGGCGTCCTTCTTCCTTGACCCCGGGCCGGCGTCCGAAGTGCGGGAGGAAACGTCGCGACGACGAAACAGCGTGCGTTTAGCGGCTTTAAAAAAAAAGATAGAACCAAAGCGCACGGGCGATTGGTCGGTAAAACCATTGAAAACCACCGCGGTCTCAGTTCGCGTGACGCGAGAACAAAACGCGTGGCTATAAAAATGTTTTCAAAGCCCGTTTCAAAGATAGCCAGGACCATTCGCTGGGTCGCGACGTAAAACCACGGTGTGCCCCAATGTTAACGCGTCTCGAACTTGACATTTCCCAGAAGTAGTACCAATCATCTACGTATCCTTCCGCCACTGTTGTTCCTTCGCCATTTTAAAAGGTACACACAACGCAGTCACAAAAAAAAGAGGGGGGGGGGGCGCTTAAGTACTGTCATATTTCTGTGTAAAATGAAGGCCTAAAAATCCCTTGCATTTTCAAAATTAAAAGTTTTTGATGAGTAACATCTTATATCTCGGTATACGGATATGGTAGGAGTAATTTCGTGAATGAAACGGAATTGTGTAACCACGGTGCTGCCATCTGTGGAAGATGGTGCGCATCAAAGTTTACAAAGGAAAAGTACAACTTTATAGTATTTACTGTTTTGAAACTTTAACTGGATGGGCAGTATTTTAATAAAATTCATTGTCTAAAATCAGGTTCCAAGCCGGAGTTTAGTATTTTTTCAATTATTTTTCGCTTTTATCAGAGCAGTATCATTAAATAGTTTAAAATATCATTTTTTAAATAGTCTACTTAGCTCCTTCATCAACGAATGATTCGGGTCCAGATATGTAGTTTAAAACACAATTTGCGTATATTTATGACGCTCGGCATTAATAAATAATTCTGCGCTAAATTTTTTGTTTGAGTTTCGTATTTTAAATGTATTTGTAACATGAGAATACATGATTTTGTTTGTTACCGAGGTTCGATGTTACACATCACTGGTAAGTACTGAAAGAGTCGCTCACGTGTTTTTTTTTTGTTTTGTTTTTTTTGAGCAACTGAAACGGGATATGAGTAAAATAGTAATTTTCACAGATAATTTATTTTTGAGGGGAAAAAAGTGTTTTAAATTTGAATTATTTTATAACAAGTATTTTCGATAAATATGTCAAGAAATATATTTGCCAAGATCTCGTTAAAAAATAATTTATTTGTCATTCCTTTTAAAATTTATGTCATAAAATTATTGGGAGAATATATCAAAGTTATTGGTTAATTTGAGTTAATCTGTAAAAAAAATTTCAAGATAATCTCACATCCATATTAGACGAATTTGTTAAATTTTTATGCGAGATATTTTGTTTTGCGTAAAAGTTAAATTTTACCGTAGTCACCATTAGACTGGTAGGAATGTATAGAGCACAATAAATCCACTAGGCATTTGAGGTCGGCGACCGTTTGACAGAAATGACAGCTCATACGAGATTTGGTTGACCTGGCAACCGTCGATCCCCCTTTTCATTTTTCGTTACATGACGGCTGCAGCAACGCTTGTAGCTATATATATATAATTTCAAACATAGTGTTTGAAACAAATAAATCCTGTAAAACCTTTGTGGCATTTTTTAATTCTTTTCCTCATCAAAGAATGATAGGATATTTCAATAAACAAACGAATTTAAATTATGCAATTATATATATATATATATATATATATATATATATATATATATATTCGAAGCAATGAATAAATTGAGAATTAAAACATATCCATACCCACAATAGTGTTTAGTAATAAATGATATTTACTATTAAACCTCCACTATAAAAGATGGCATTTTTTTGTTTGTTAAATATAGGAGCTGAATTATACCACAGTTTAACGGTTAGCTTGACTCGTTAACGCGGTGGACAATAAAGTGGCCATGATACTATGTAAAACGTAAGTAACTTAGCGTATCCATCGCTTCTGAAAGCGATCATTCGGAAGGTCGGCCGATACCTAGTGAGCACGTGGACTCCAGACCTTACTGCGACAAACCTTCATGGTTAAAACTAGACGAAAGACGAAAACTACACAGCCTGCTCCTCTTGTAAAACGTTATTCGTTCAAACTCCCCGTCGTACCTAGCTACTATATTTCACTTCCTAAACTCTCGCCACGATAATCGGCTTTCTCCTAGAGCGACTCGTGTTTGTTGAATCACATTCGTCGCTCGAGTTCCTGTTCTAAATCCTGTTGCAGTTTGCGCTCAGAGGGCACCTGAAGAGCCAGGAAGGCAAACATTTATCACTTTCATCTTTCCAAATGTCTGTCGTAAAATATTTAAAAACCGATAGAGAAAAAATTATTAACCAGAAATATGTAATGGAAGTTATCCTAATTTATTATGCTAATGTGTAAATGTTAATGTGTGTGTTTATCGCATATTTACAATGGACGTGATATATGGTTCATATTTTTAAGTTTCCTACGTAGTGACCTTTATTTTTTGTTATCCATATGTTTATCTATATTTTTATTTATTGAATATTTGTGATCAAGTTAATATCTCTTATGCATTTTCTTATACATGTTTTTATTTTTCATTTATCTTATATTTCCTCTTTATTAGTTTGTTTATTTGGTGTGTATGGTATTTTGTAAGTTGTGCTTAAGTGTTACAAAAAAGGCGGCATGCCTTAAGTTGGTCACATGAAACAGGTTGATTAAATAAATAAATGTCATGTGTTAATTTCCTGCAGCCATGTTCTCAGGGTTTAATATCGTTTTTAAGGTGTTCCTCGTTGGTTTATAGTCCGTAAGGACGTGTAAAATAACTCGTGATTCAGTGACGAGGGTTACAGCCCCAATTATTTCACAGATTCATTTCACTCCAGGCTAGACTCAACTTGCCTATACATAATCGAGACTTATTGGAGTGTCCATTGTTTGATAATGACATCACGTACTTTGGTGTTTATAACCGGTTCAGGGTACTCAAGGGAGTGTTAAAATATCCGTAGTACAATCATATACTTGAAGCAGTTGTATATGTACCTCAAGTCCACTTTGCTGCACTTTTATAAATTGCAGTCATTTTACGGACTTTTCAAAGAAGAATAATTCATCTCAAATAAACGAAGAGTAATTCGTAATTCCAAGTAACTGACTGACTTTATAGAAACTACGCCGTATTGAAAAGTCCAAGATTTTTGTTTGGCAGTTAACAAGATTTTTTTTTCATTTGTAGCTTTAACAAGATTTTGAATGTTTCGTTAATATACCAAATTTGTTACTGTTGATTCGTGTTCAAAGTAAGTTAACACACTACCCGAAAATTTACGTCGATACACGTAAATTCACGAAAATTCCGCGATAGTTTGTACCCAGTATTTATCGTGAATTTCAGGTTAACAGTGTACCCAATGATTTGTGGAATAATAGTGGCCAAATAATAACGCGAATTTGCAGGTAATTAGCAATAACTCATGAGGTGCCCTCTGCCCTGAAGGTATGCGTGCTCGCGGGAAAGACCCAACTCATGAAAAGTCTTAGGGGAAAGAGAGTATTTAGAGGGAGTAAAATTTATGCCTCCCCCCTCCCCCAATATTCCTATACCGACCAATTTTCGGTGTCACAACTTCGCGTTCGGCTCGCAAACTTGTCATACATTTTCACAGTTGTTACGCCTCGAAGTTATTTTGACAATACCCCTTTTCGCGGACTTAGCGTTTGAGCACATTTTTGATAGATTTGAACATATTGATACGAGTATACTGGAGGCGGGGCCACGGGGCGGGCCAGCCGCCTAGCTAGCCAATCAGCAGGCCCGTTAGCCCGCGGGTGGGGCGCGGTCCGTTAGCGCTACACGCCTAATCGTATTAGCAACGGCGACTGACTACCCCCTTTGCTCCGCTTCACTCCTTCCTCAGCGCCTACGGAGGTTTTCGGCACGTCCCCAAAGCCCCGACTGCGTAAAGTAGCTTAACTAGGACGCCATTGTTCTGGGAGCTTTGAGTGTCAGGTCAACCCTGATGACTCGACACTTCAAAAGGAGTGCGAGACCATTCCAGGAGAGAGCTGATGGGTATAAAAGCGGCACCGCCGGGCTCAAGAGCAGGGAAGTGAAGAGGGCGAGTGATCACTTGCTGAGCAACGGTGGACGGCGAGCAATGGCTTTCGTGCGCGAGTACAGGTGCACTGAAACTGTGGTGATGTGCAGAGTGGACGAGTGAGTAGTGGGAGGCAGTGTGCTGGGACAGAGGTGCGCGGTAAGAGACGATCAGTAGGGAGAGCCACCGGCGATCCGAGCTCCAGTTGTGAGAGTGAATTGTGAACTGAATGAAAGAGTGATTATTTGTGGAAAGACATTTTCAGTGTTGTAATTCGATAAATAGTGTAAATAGTAGCCAATAAATAAAGCTGCATTTAATTAATCGTGCTATCCTTTTCGAACCTGTTTTCCCTTTAAAAAATTAAGTTTTTCCACTGGCTATGGCCATAATAAGATTTAAATTCGACACGACCTATGTTTCACAAGAATTTTTTTTTATTATTTTGTTTCTTGATTTTTATAACTATGATGTAATTACACAGTCGATTATTAAAGGAATTTATCCTAACTTAATATATCACTAGTTATTTCTTATGTTTGTTCCATTCATTACAACGAAAATTTAATCTTAATTTTAATAAGTAAATAAGGAAACTTTCGGTGCTTATACTAACGGTACTGACTGTTTGGAAATAAACCATATAGATTTGCGTAATTAATTGCTGTTGCTTAAAGGTGTATTTAGCTCAGACTATTGATGAGGATAGATGCACATTGACAGAATACATTGTGAGTAGTTATGTGTTACAAATTCATGTACGGCATAGATGTGTGAACACGGGTTTATGTTTCGCTTGTAATCCGACTCCAATCAGGCCTACGGGAATAAAATCAGAATATTGATAATCCCAATAACAATAAAATATGTAGGTATACATAATTTTTAAGATACTCTTCAATGTAAAATTCACGTGTGTTCGGAAAAGTTATCGGGGGAGAAGAGGAGAGGTCACTGAAGAGAAGAAAGTGAAAATTAATTTATAAAAATTAAATTAAATAGTTAAAGCATAACCTATAGAAATAATAATTTACTTTTTTTTAAGTCCACTCTAAAATTCAGACAAGATTCATAATTATGCTAAAACTCAAGATACTATCTTATGAGAAAGGGGAAGAAATTTTTTTTTATGAATTTTAATATATATATATATATATATATATATATATAGCAGGACCAGTGTGGAAAGGGAAAAGGTACCAACACTTCTGCGAAAAAAAGATTTGTCAGAAAGCTTTTTTCTTCTCCCGGTCTACGTTGAATCAGCAGAAATGTATATGCATTTTTTTTGCACGATCTCGCTGACAGATAGACGGCGTGTCGGGGCGGGGGGAGGATTGTATGGAGTGGCGAAGTCTTTAGCAAGAGCAGCAGCAGCAGGAGCAGCATCGGCCATCCTCCCCCCCCCCCCCCCCTCCTTTTCCCTCTTGACAGAGTAGCTTCGTCTCCCGCGCCGGCGCTACCAACTGTGACGTGTTTGAACAAAGAGGTCGTCTCCGGTGGAGATATCAGGAGATATCTCCCCCCCCCCCCCTCCCCGCAACTCACCCTGTTCTCTTCCACGAACCTCCGGCGGTGAGGGTACAGCACCGCGCGAAACTCTCGCACAATGCCAAGTTTATGCAGTGTGCCGGGGGAGGGGTACTACAGGGAGAGGGGTGGAGGGTTGGTTTTGCAAAGAGGGAGACAGGCAGACAATCCCCGGGCTCACAATCACGGAAAATACGCTATTTCTCCCTGTCTCTCTATCTCTCTATGTCCGGACGACCGGAACAACGATACACCTTTTGATACGTGGTACCGAGAGAGAGAGAGAGAGAGAGAGAGAGAGAGAGAGAGAGAGGATGGGGGAGCGAGTCTGTGTGTTCTCGAACTTTGCGCGATATCAAAAAAATGTGTGGTGGCATCGCTGGGGCTGCGCCACTCTGCTTGAGAAACTTTGAACACAACTTTCCCCGCATTTCGGAACCGCTGCGTTTCTTGTCCGCAGATATACCGCGCCATTTTGGAAAAGAACGTCATCAGGAATACGCAATTTCCCACTCCACTGAATCTATTTTTTTTGGGGGGGGGGGGGGGAATTCTTCAGAATTTATTCTCAACTTTGCCCAAACATAGATTCATTCGAGTTTACTTATGCTTAAGTTTTTTTTTTATAAAAAAAATAATGCATTGTTTTTTTCCCCACATATAACACATCCCCTCGCCCCTTCAATTTGATAAATTTTTGTATTAATTGTACCACATATCATATAAGTTAGCCTTTTTGTATCAATAATTCTGCTACTTAACACTTCATGATACAAAAATATGGTTTAATAGGTAATTAAAAAAGTAGCACAGTTTCAAAATTTTAAATACATAATTCACTTCTGTTAATGGAACTACAAATAATGGCGTGATAATCAGTATGTTAATGATTTGTTCTAAATTCTCCTACCTACACACTACTACTCCAATAAAATAAGTTTTAAGTTTAATATTATCAAAGAATAAACATAGAAGTTATTGCACTCTAAATGTAGGTTCAATTACGAACATAAATTCTTAGAATACGGGATAAATAATAATGAATAATTCTGAGTGAATATAGCCTTGTGTTCAATGCCTTAAAAATCATAACAATAATGAATATGTTATAATTTTTAATATGTCATGTGAATGGTTTACGTATTTTTAATGACACGTGATACTTGATTTTAGAGATTAAAATTGTACAAGAACTTAATTTAATTGGTCTCTAATATAGGTACGCGTCAAAGTAGGCCTCAATTCATTCCTAGTCCAGGTTTTACTTTTTTTTTTTTTCATTTTCTCTTAAGCTACAAAAATTTGTGTAATCGCATATAAGTCTCCTTATTCTTTGATTTCACAATAAAAATACCTAAATGAACGATGTTTCATAGCACAGAAGCGATTAGTGGGTACTACTTACTGCTAGTTCAGAACAGTACTCTGTTGAAAATTACAGTGGTGAATTGACAGACTTTTCTATGAAGGATTTAGCTGAAATAAACGAACGATAACTGTATCGCTGTAGGAATTATGTTTAATTCAGACTTTTGAGTTCTGTGTTACGTTTCAAACAAAGTAAACACACACACGTGGAATTAAGAAGAGTGTTTCAGCTACAGACACAAAAAGTTGATTAAATTTTTCTTTTCTTTAATATACCAAGTTTATTCTTGTGTATTCGTGTTTAAGGGGCCCACATAGTCAGGACTGTATTTGTGTAGGTGAGGTGGGATGATTAGTGCGACACTCAATGGTGTTTCTAGCGCGGTATCGCCCCAAAGCGCAAGGTTCTTAACTGGCGCGCAGTCTTCTCGTCGTACAATAGGACAACTATAATATGTGAACGTTTACCATCCTTACTTATATTATAAATGCGAAAGTAACTCTGTCTGTCTGTCTGTTTGTCTGTTTGTTTGTTTGTTACCATTTCCCGGCTGAACGGCTGAACGGATCGTAATTAAATTTGGCAAGGAGATAGATTATATCCTGGGGATGGACATAGGCTATCTTTTGTCTAAAAAAAATAAATTTTAAACGGGTTGAAAAAATATATCTTAATTTTATGTAATGTGTGTCATAGATATACAAACTGTTAGTGTCATTCCTCTATGTCTGCCGAGCAATAGCTTTCAAGCCATTACGTTACGTTTTGCTATTGTAAGGAACTAAGTAGAGAGTAAGAAAAAAATAAAAATCTTGACAGTTTGTAGTGTCACCATATTTGTTTCAATTTTCAATACCGTTTTTTGTATATTACAATTTAAATTGCAGAAAAAAATCATGTTTCATAGACACATAAATAGTTAGTGCGTGTCATTTCTCTATGTCCACGAGGTCTCGCCGCGTCAATTTTCTCCTTGGGGCGAACCCGTCCGCTTGATTAAACAAACAGTTTTTATCGTTGAATGATTTCATGATTTATTTCATGAAAATCTGCTCTCATAAAAAAGTTAGTTTTATAGACATTCAATAGGTATCTCTCTCTCTCTCTCTCTCTCTCTCTCTCTCTCTCTCTCTCTCTCTCTCTCTGAAGATCAATCTATGAATCGTTACACATTTATTTCCTTTATTTTTTTAGTTTGATTTGATACAATATGATTTCACTAAAAATCAATTTCTAATCCTTCCTATTTTCATTTCCACATTACAAAGTTTCACTTCTTCCGCGCGGAGGGACTCCACGCAATATTTTTGCATGCAATTAAAAACTATTTTTTAATGATGCCAAAGAAGTATAACTTCTCATGCGCTTACCTTAAGTACACGCACCCAATTTTTTATTTTATTTCTTCTATATATATTTTTTATCCCTACCTAGGGCACTCATAATTCTTTTAAATTTCACGTGTATGTTTTCAATGTCCTTCGAGCTGTACAATTTTTTTTTGTCAAATTGGTCATTATTTATACTTTGGTTCAGTTTGGAAACATACGTATTTTAGGTATTATGACAAATAAAAAAAATTAGTTTCACTAACATTCTTAGGTTTTTATTGTGTGGATAGTTTCAAGTTTAATATTATGAAGGTAGGCCTACATAAATTCTTAAACTTATAAATTTCTTCGAAATTTATTCATAGGTTGGTAGGGCCTACTAATATTTTCTATTTGTTATATTGTTATTTTTTTACAGTACCTACTTATTTGCAAGGAGTTTGGTTTAGTGTTTATAATTTATCTGCTGAGCGTCAAGAGTCTTAGGGCTGCTGAGACCGAAGACCAGAAATATTTATCAATTATGTAATATATTGTTGAACAATTGGAATTTAACTATTTCAGGATTTTTTTTTATTAATTATAATAGTTACGTGTAATTGCCATCTTCCTTTATTTCATATTAAACATTATGTTTGGTTGAGTGTGAGATAATTTTATTTATGTATGTTTTAATTTCATTTAATTTCTTATATATATATTCTTACCTACCTACTTCTATTAAATTTCAGGAGGATGTTAACATTGTCATTCCAGTTGTATACATTTTTTTGTCAAATAAGTTGTTATTTATACTTTTTGTTTCATTTTGGACTTTTTTTTTTTTTTACTTAATTCAAAGATTTGTGGTGTGTACAGGGAGTGATATCTCTATTAATTTCTATTCACCTTTGGATAAGCGGAATATTGCCACCACAGTTTTACATATAAACAAATCCTACAAATGTTTTAAACATTATGACAAATAAATATAGTTTCACAAACATCCTTAGTTTTTTTTTGGTGTGTATAGTTTGAAGTTTAATATTATGTATGTACGTAAATTCTTAAACATACAGTTATTTATTCATTTATTTAGATAATTATTCATAAGTAGGTAATAAGCTTTCAATTTGTCAATATTGTAATTATGGTAGATAGGAGTACAGTAAATGCCTGCATTCTTATATTCCTTTATATCTCTTTCGATTTGGAGTGTTTCCGAGCCATTCGGGGTCCTCAACATCACCCCCCTCCCCCCTAGGTGGTTAAAGCCCCAAAATTTCGAAAATTTTAAAAATTTTAAAAATATCTCTTTTGATTTTAAGTGTTTTCGAGCCATTCAGGGTCCTCGAATCCCCACCCCCCTCTGGGAACAAAGCCCCAAAATTTCGAAAATTTCAGGAATTTCAAATATATATTCTTTCGAGATGGAGTGTTCCAAACCATTCGAGGTCCTGAACATCCACTTTCCGCAAAGGTGAAAGCCCCAAAATTTCGAAATATAAGAATAGATATATATAATTGGATGTTGGCATGTATGACGTCGATAAACTCTTACACCGTTTGACCGATCGCCATGAAAGTTGGCACATCGAAGTGTTTTTGTCATGGAGAAGGTTTTTATGCTAACCATTTTTTTTTGTAACTCGCCGCTAGATGGCGCTGTAGCGCATCAACTTCTAAACCTTTCAACCGATCGCCATGGGTAAACAGAAAATCATAGGTCACAGATAAACAAACAGTAATTATGTGTCATTTCTTAATGTCCAACACACTGGACATATCGCAATCCATTTTGCTGTAACTCGCGGACAATATTTCACTCGGTGTTCAGCCCGGGCAAAGCCGGGTACTGCAGCTAGTAACTTTATATGGCGGAGAAATGAAGAAAAGGTGCAATGATCTTTGGGTGCTTTCAAGAATCTTTACCAGGCGTTTCCTGTCTAAACATTATTCTGAAAACAGCGTTTGAGCCCTTTTCATTCTCGTAATAAAACCAGTTAAACGAAATACATAAACATAACTACCCGTGCGCCCTCAGGGTATGTTAAATGCTTTTCGTAAAACGAAACCACTCGAATATCTTGAGCCGTTTTAAAATCGAGTGATTTCTTCTGAAGCTCTGAAACGTTCTTATTAAATGTAAAGCGGAAAATATTTTTTTGTCAGTGCACCGGCTTTCTTTTTCCTGATGGGCTGACGTTAGCTGGCGGAACGTATATCAAATGCGCTCGAAAATTGCCGCGTCCGAAGCTGCTGCCTCGCTGCTCGTCCGTGATTGGTCACGACAATAGTTTACTTCACGCCCCGACTCCATGGCCATTGGCGGGTTCCTGGAGCATGTACAGTCACGAGCAAGTTTGGGGCGTGTCTGCAACACTCCTTCACCGGACATCGCTGGCTGCGTGGAAGTTTCACAGACCAACATACTCTCCATGGTGTTACGACTATACTTAGCTCTCGTTGTACGGCATTTGGTGGGAGTAACTTCGTGAATGGAACGGACATCGCATGGGACGGAAATGTGTAACCACAGTTCTGCCACCTGTGGCGGATGGCGCTCAACGAAGTTCACAAAGCCAAAGGGAAACTTTGTAGTATTAAACGTTTAGTGAATATTTACATGATGGGCAGTATTTTAATATAATTCCTTGTCCAAAATCAGGTCCAAGTCTTTTTTATTAATTTTTATCGGAGCCGTTTCATTGTTTAGTTTAAAATTTCGTTCTTCAAACCGAATGATTCAATAGTCGAAGTAGCTGCTCCGGCAGATTGTAATCTACGATCCTCTATTTCATTGGATTACTCACTCGTGAGACCTGTTAACTGGAAGGTTTGTGATTCTATAATTCTTTTGTTGAGAGGGTAACTACGGTGAAAGATTGGAAAAAGAACCGTAAAGATTTGGAAGCGTACTCAATGACAGTTGAGACAGATCATGCGTTAAAGAGTAGGAAAATTTTGAAAAAACCAAAACTTGAAGCGTTATGGGTTTGGTTTTGTCAGGAAAGGCGCAAGGGAACGACTTTGTCAGGCCCTATTGTAACGGTAAAAAAACCGTAAAATATATGAAAAGTCCTTCAGGTAGACTCTGGTACAATTACTAGAGACCGGAAAAATTCGCGGATTCATTTCGTCATAGGCTGAAATTCAAACATGTGTACAATTCTGCTGGTTCTGCTATTGGCTCGCAGTATAACTGGAGCTCTCTGGGCCAATGAGAGACTATCGACCAAAGAAGCGTCGAATCACAAGCTACCCAGTGGAGACGCCTCACAATTTAGTACCCAATGAACACGCGTGTTTACTTGAGATGTGCAGAGGATAATGGAGGCTATCCTATAGGTCATTGAATCCGCGAATTTTTCCGGTCCCTACCAATTACTGAAGGAGCACGAGGGTAAACGTGTTTTGATTCTATCCTACCACGAAGTGAATCCGTGAATTTTATTTCCTTCACCGGTCTGTACTGGTTCCTGAAACAGCCACGTCTCATCGAGAGGGTTCTGGGTAAAGCTTCTCGCGACGTCAGCGCCGCGAGCTAAACACGGTCGATCTGGAGCGAAGCAAACACCGTCATGTTGTCAGAAGAGTTCATGACTCTTCGCGTCGTCGTTCGAAGCCTTCTCCCGAAGACCCCTTCCAACCTGCTTCCGGACGGAGCGGGCGACACTGATCCGCGACAATTAATCCATCCCCTCCTCCCCCATCATCCCTTCCATCCCGCGGTGTTAATTAAGGTGACGGGCACCCGAGCTTGCAAGTTGGGCGCGACAGGGCTGTAGCGAATGGGGAGCAGGTGGCCCGGGCCGATACCCGGAGTGCATGGTGAGCCTCCTCCTCCCCTCCCCTTCCTCCACCCCCCTCGCTCACTGATTTGACAACGCCAATTTATGTACAACGGCTCATCTTCCGACCCGCTGCAGCTACTACCCGTCCCGAAAGCATGCGCTTCCTCGTCAAGCCGGCTGCCAGTACTACAATAAATATACTGTAACTTTGAACCACACGTGGCTGTGGTTATTTTCGGACGTATGAAATGCGTCTTTGGTGCATAATTTTTATATTTTCTAATAAAACACATTATTTCTAAATCATGAACTTTATGACTTGATGTAAGCTTTTGGACATACGCCATTGCTAAGCACATGTATGTCTGTAGAAAAAAACTACAAAAAACCCAATAGACAAAAAACATATTAAGCAAAAAATTGCTGTTGTCAGCAGGATATAAACACCACATAATATTCCGTAACAGGAATATTGTCAACAAACAAAGAAAAACAAAGAAAAATGGACTAATAGACGAAAATAAAAACCCACAAATGATGACAGCACAAAAATATTGAACCCAAAAAAATTCAGCACAACAGTTGAAACGAGACAAAAACACGAAAAAACGAAAAGACGAAACAAACGCATAAGTTTTCCAAAACAGAAACAGACATACATGTGCGTATGTCCAAAAGCTTACATCAAGTCATGCACTCCCATTGCACAAATCTTTCAAAGATAACATGAACTTTATTTTGTTTTATTAAGCCTATTAACGTGCGCAGTTAATACTCGAAAGCTATTCAGGGAACGGTTTACAAATAACTTTAACTATTGGAGGTACTGGGACAACACAAAGCATAAATGCGTGGGGAAGAATCCCAACTCAGTATTACTGCGAACAGTATTTTGCAATGATACTGTTGTTTTCATGTAAATATACTATTTTACAAATATCTGTAATTTTACATGAATATTTCTGTCTCATTTTTTTTAAATAAATTGACAGTATAGCGGAAAGAGGTGTGTCTGCAAAATATTTTTTATCGAAATTGTTAAAATATATTGTAATACCTGGTGTT
Organism: Bacillus rossius redtenbacheri; assembly: GCF_032445375.1. NCBI lineage: Eukaryota > Metazoa > Arthropoda > Insecta > Phasmatodea > Bacillidae > Bacillus > Bacillus rossius. The sequence goes on along the minus strand of NC_086330.1, from coordinate 342,848,337 downwards.
AACAATGATTTAATTCTTTTTGAGGAAATTGAAGCTCTGGAAGTTTATTTTACATGTCAATTTGTATAATGATTAAAAAAATCTAAGAGAAATGAATTATGGTTTTGTTGGCATAATGTTGCTACCGTGTGTATTAAGCAGGTACATTGTTCATACTGGGCATACGCTCCATGGAGTTAAGACCTTAGGGAGTGAATGTGTGCAATCATTCCACACCTGTATAAACCAATCACATTTCCAAGCTATTAAACAAGCGTCTTTGTACAGCTGCGGTTTGTCTCGCTAGCCATTTATTGTAAAATCAGATTGACCTCAACCTTATAACGTAAGAACCCACTCCATGGATTAATACCTTCATGAGTTTTCGATGTAATTCCCACTTCCACAACACATTTGAGGACATCGTTGCTTGTCATTTTTAAGGCGATGTTTTTATGCGTAAATGTTTCCATTTCAGGATTCCGCTACTCACCAAATTGCAAATTATTTGTATATTTTTTTAGAATTATTTTAAGTCAAAGAAATTTTCCTCTGCATGGATTTAGATATTCACAAAGTGCCGCGAGTCCTTGCGATACGACGCTCTTTAGAAACATCGAACATTGACGGCGACGCATCTCTAAAACATTGTATCGCAAATACTGATACCCTGAAATCTGATATTGACAATACTGGTTGTGCGGAGCTAGATTGTAATGACAAGTAAGTAGAAAGCATGCCTAAATATCACTCACGCAAATGTCGAGTACATCAAACAACTATCTTTAAGTGCTTCTGAGAATTTTCAAAAAGGGAGAAGGCAGACAAAGCAATCACCACGGTGAGGAAGTCAAAAAACTTTGATACAAATATACAACAAGAAAAATATTGATATTTTAAACATTGCAGGTACATGCGATGCACATTAAAATATCTGTAAGTGAGTTTCATCGCAATTATGCGGAAAATTTCATGTATTTCTCTATATAGAATGAGTCAGAATTCGACTGACAAACTTTGGCTGTAAGTTCATTTCGAAAAAAAAAATATTTGAAGACATATAAGTAGTATAGCATAGCCGGTCCGGAAACAGGATGAAGGATGTGGTGGTGGTGTCGGTGTCCGCCATCTTGGATTTGTGACGTCATGGCGGCAAAAATTCCTCAAAATTCCTAAAAAATAACTCAAAATGACTCAAAATTTCCCGTTTTAAGAAAAAAAATTCCCGTTTTCGAGGGAAAAATTCCCGTTTCGAGGGAAAATTTCCCGTTTAATTCCTTAAAAATCCCAGCGGCTGAAAATTCCTAAAACTGGCTTAAGCATCCTTAACTCAAGCCAACGTTAAGCCATTTATAGGATTATGACGTCACCACTGCAGTTTCCGTTACGCCCGCCATCTTTAAATTTACTATCCAATTTTAATGAAATAGAAATTTTTTTAAAATTTATAAAAAAATTCAATTAATAAAATTTTAATAAAAAATATTTAAAAAACATACTTTTTCGGCACGGAGCTCGGAGTCCTCGGTTCGAACCCGACGAATGCAAAAAAAATAAAAATGACGACCGATCCTTCCCTCGTGGTGGGTGCTGGCAGACTGACTCCCACCACTTTTTATCATCATCTAGTATGATGTCATGTCCGCCATCTTGTCTTCGTCTGCTGGTAGCCATCATCATCTTGTTATCGTCGGCGAGAGTGCGCTGACGCCATGTTTGTTTAATTCTTATCCGCTAGAGTGCAGTAATAATTTATTATTGCTGTGTCACCCGCCATCTTGTCATTTGGTCGCCATCTTGGAATCGTGTAATTATTTAGCTAGAAATTCGGGAAAAATTCCAAAATTCATTAAATAAATCACTCATTAATTTACAGATTGATTCGATCAGTTTCAGTCCTTGGTTCGATACCCGATCGATGCAATAATGTTTAATTTGATGTAAAAAAAATAATTTAAATAAACCATGTTCAACATTCTTAAAGAGACATTAAAACCTCTACTGTCATCATCATCCTATAAGCCATCAACACCAACATATTGGTAATTCATAATTTTAATGCTAGAGATTCGGGAAAAAGTTCAGAAATCATTAAATAAATTTCCAATCAATGTACTGATTAATTAGATCGACTTAGGTCCTTGGTACGATTCTGGACGATGAAAAAAATAACAATTTAACATAATAGTGAAGGTTCGAGAAAAAAAAAACAACACAAGTTCTTTCACAAACATAATATTTATTACATAATATATATTCTACTACAGGATCAGTTGCTAAAGCCAGCAATCTTATAATCATTTAGTTCCGCAGCGGTGTGAAATGACTAATTCTTAGCTCCAATCGGTTTATACTAGACAGAGTCCAACCAGAACCTTTACAGACATAGTCCACCTCTTCTTGACAGAGTTTTTGGATACCGTATTTAACAGTTTGCTTCACATCGTTAGAACTGTAAATTACTGCAGCCGATGTCTTGAATGCACACTTCTTCACTTTGTCATCGAACGGATATGGCTTTCCATATATACAGTCCAACCACAAGTTATATTTCAAAGGTCCGTTTGTTGCTACATCATCAGTAAGCTGATTGATTATCTTCTGTCTGATATCGTCAAGAAAATTACAAATGTCCTTTGACTCACCGATCGTATTTAGATAATAGTAGTCTTTCAACGTTCCACGAAATGCAGACTGCGACAAGTAGAAGCCATTATCGTTCACTTGTAATGCTCCGAACACAGTCTTAGGTTTAGTTCCATGTTCAGACATCATAACAATCGGTTGCTGGGCATCTGTTTTTTTGGTTGTACGCTTTCGTGTCTCCAATCTAAAGCGAGGAGTCGAAATGTCGGCAGGTAGTTCAGCAGTAGGAGCACAGACTTCACCTTTACATTTTTTCGCATGATGTCGCAAACTGTCAATTCGAGTAAACCATTTAAGGCACTCATCACATCGAAACTTCATGCGAGATGGATTCTTCGTGCATTTGCTCCGCTCATGTCTTCGTGCATCATGAGCAAATGCGAACGACGTATCACAGTAGCTGCAAGGATACCGTGGTGATGAAGACGAACCTTTCAGACCCGATCCAGATACTGACGTTGCCGCAGTAGTACTATTTCCAGGCATTCTCTTATGCACATCGATGCATCGTTGTTGCGACGAAACCTTTACTTTCTGCCGCACAGCAGGACCTTTGCATGCCTTCATGTGCGTTTTCATATTATCTTTTCTGGCAAACTGCTTATGACATTTCTTACAAACAAACATTTTACGATATAGGTTCTTGACACATTCGCTCCTCTCGTGTCGCCGAGCATTGCTATTGTTTGAGAAAATCTTGTCGCAGTAACAGCACCGATGTTCGTTAGTTGTTGTCGATTCGGCATCCATTGAAGTCTCCATTGATGGCGAACCAGCGTTCGCCGAGTTTCCCTGTGCAGCCAGCACTAGCGGCATTAAAGTCTCTTCTGCTGGCGGTACCACGTCTGTTGAAGTCTCCTCCAGTGTTGACATCGACGTTGCCAACGGGATCTGCTCCACCATCGTCGACGCTGACGTCAAGGTTCCCGCAGTCGATGGTACAACCTCCATCGAGTTCGTCGTTAAAGTCGGTAAAGATGCCATCGAGTTCGCAAGAACAGGTAATTACGTGATTAATGCACCAGAAGAAACAAACTAGGTGATCCTTACACCGACGACGTCAGTAACAAACTGAGCGTCCTGTTGTCTAGGACTCGCTTATATACATGCACCGTATGGAATAATACGCTAGTCAAATCAAGAACCATTTACAATAATACTAGAGTCAAAACAACATTAAAAATAGAAGAACCATCAACGAAAATACAGCACATTTGGAAGCACCGGCAACGAAAACGCAGCACATTTGGAAGCACCGACAAAGAAAAGGCAGCACCGCCAACGAAAAGGAAGCACATTTGGAAGCACCGACAAAGAAACGGCAGCACATTTGGAAGCAACGACAACGAAAAGGCAGCATATTTGGAAGCACCGACAACGAAACGGCAGCACATTTGGAAGCACCGACAACGAAAAGGCAGCACATTTGGAAGCACCGACAACGAAAAGGCAGCACATTTGGAAGCACCGACAACGATAAGGCAGCACATTTGGAAGCACCGACAACGAAAAGGCAGCATATTTTGGACGCACCAACAACGAAAAGGCAGCACATTTGGAAGCACCGACAACGAAAAGGCAGCACATTTGGAAGCACCGACTACGAAAAGGCAGCACATTTGGAAGCACCGACAACGAAAAGGCAGCACATTTGGAAGCACCGACAACGAAAAGGCAGCACTTTTGGAAGCACCGACAACGAAAAGGCAGCACATTTGGAAGCACCGACAACGAAAAGGCAGCACATTTGGAAGCACCGACAACGAAAAGGCAGCACATTTGGCAGCACCGACTACGAAAAGGCAGCACATTTGGCAGCACCGACAACGAAAAGGCAGCACATTTGGAAGCACCGACAACGAAAAGGCAGCACATTTGGAAGCACCGACAACGAAAAGGCAGCACATTTGGAAGCACCGACAACGAAAAGGCAGCACATTTGGAAGCACCGACAACGAAAAGGCAGCACATTTGGAAGCACCATCATCGAAAAGGCAGCACATTTGGAAGCTCCATCAACAAAAAAAGGCTAAAAGGAAGCACAAGTTACGAGATCTAAGTCTTAGTTAGAAATCAGAATACAAAAATAAAAACATTAAATTCTTATAATTTAAATGATTTATTTTATTGCTTTACATTATACAAATGCAAGTAAAAAAAGCCATTATTGTATGTAGCCAACAAGGATATTTCTTTGATGCACGAATAGTTTCCTGCACAAAGCGAACCATGTAGAAGTCTTAGCCGGTCAACCAATATGTTTGGATCTTTCCATGAAGTGTAATCATTCTCTTCTACCACCATCTTCCTTGCACCTTTATAATAAATGTTATGATCTCTGGTGTCTTCCGTTTTACCACCAACCTCAGGGTAACTTTCATGTTTGAGATGGTGATCATCACAAGCTTGATCAGATTTATTTAATATATCACGTCGTTTCCATCGTTTCGGTCTCAGGACACCGACACATTCTTCGATCTTGGCAGCTTTAGGTGCTTCATCATAGTCTATGTCTTTGTCAACAGCCTCAGAGTCACTGTAACAATCACCGTAGAAGGAATCGTCTTCACCCAATTTACCGTAAAAATTCGATGTTGATGATGTTGAAGTGTCTTCATCGTCTTCATGCTTCCTTTTTAGGAGTCCATCATTTTTACAAAGTAGGAAAAATCTACTTGAATTCGGCTGGAATATATTCTCACTTTTCACGTTAAGGATTCTTCCATTGTCTTCATTCTTCCGTAAATCATCAACCTTCTTCAATTTAAGTTCTTTGTCGAGATCGGAAGAGCCAAGAAAATTATTGTCGTAATGCAGATCACTCTTCCTTAGGCTAGTAGATTCATCGTTGTCCTCTAGCTTGTACGCAGGCTTGGCGCTACAAGTTCTGCCATGTCTTTTTAGGCTCTCTCCGCGTAAACGACTTGCTACATTGAACACAACTTATCATATTGCGCAGTGGATTTTTAACACAGTCATTCTTCTCGTGTTGTCTTTTATTCTTTCTCAAGATAAACTCTTTACTGCAAAACTTACACCTATGTTCTTTCGATACAGCGTCAGATCCCAAATCGGAATTCATATTAGTTACTGAGACTAATGCCAGATACCAATTGAGTGTTTTAAATTAGATTCAATACTTAAATAGAAATGTTTTCATATTTCATCAGCGAGAATTAATATATCTCATGCAAAAGTACTTTATGCATGTAGTTCTGCTTTTCAACAACAGATGTCGCCACATGTTGCTTGCAGGTAAATAATATTTAGTTCTTTTATGCGGGATGCAGGATGCTCACTAAAAATTGCAAAAGAAGGATGGCTTCGCTAGACTCCAAGGAAAAGGAAGTTCGTCTTGCATGTTGGTGCTCCACAGATGTCTCATGGCGTAATATTAATTTGACTGAGTAATGATATTTGTTAATTCCACCTGATAAAAATATTGCAAGTTTTGATTTAGTAGCAGAAATTATCGAATTAAATGTAACTCCAAATAAAATTACATGTCTCATTAGACCAAAAAAAATCCATGCAGAGAGCGGTTTCTCAGAATAATCAGAAACACTTGAAGAAACCACAGGAATGATTGCAAGAACACGGGAAAAACCATCAAAATATTGTCAAGAATAATCAGGAGCACACTGAGAAAACCACCATAATATTATCAATAATAATCGGAAGCACACGGAGAAAACCATCATAATATTGACCAGATTAATCGGAAGCACACAGAGAAAACCACCACATGTTTTCTTTGATATCATAAAATTACAAGAAAAAATATTTAAAAATAAAAATAAATTAATAAAAAAATAAAAATAAAAAAAATACATAAATTTCTGGCTTGTACAAGAACTCTATCTTTGCTCAACAATGATAAGTTTACAAGCTAGCAGAAACTGTTTATGCATTTTTTTGCTAGCTTGTAAACTTATCATTGTTGAGCAAAGATAGAGTTCTTGTACAAGCCAGAAATTTATGTATTTTTTTATTTTTATTTTTTTATTAATTTATTTTTATTTTTAAATATTTTTTCTTGTAATTTTATGATATCAAAGAAAACATGTGGTGGTTTTCTCTGTGTGCTTCCGATTAATCTGGTCAATTTTATGATGGTTTTCTCCGTGTGCTTCCGATTATTATTGTTAATATTATGGTGGTTTTCTCAGTGTGCTCCTGATTATTCTTGACAATATTTTGATGGTTTTTCCCGTGTTCTTGCAATCATTCCTGTGGTTTCTTCAAGTGTTTCTGATTATTCCGAGAAACCGCTCTCTGCATGGATTTTTTTTGGTCTAATGAGACATGTAATTTTATTTGGAGTTACATTTAATTCGATAATTTCTGCTACTAAATCAAAACTTGCAATATTTTTATCAGGTGGAATTAACAAATATCATTACTCAGTCAAATTAATATTACGCCATGAGACATCTGTGGAGCACCAACATGCAAGACGAACTTCCTTTTCCTTGGAGTCTAGCGAAGCCATCCTTCTTTTGCGATCGTTAGTGAGCATCCCGCATCCCGCATAAAAGAACTAAATATTATTTACCTGCAAGCAACATGTGGCGACATCTGTTGTTGAAAAGCAGAACTACATGCATAAAGTACTTTTGCATGAGATATATTAATTCTCGCTGATGAAATATGAAAACATTTCTATTTAAGTATTGAATCTAATTTAAAACACTCAATTGGTATCTGGCATTAGTCTCTGTAACTAATATGAATTCCGATTTGGGATCTGACGCTGTATCGAAAGAACATAGGTGTAAGTTTTGCAGTAAAGAGTTTATCTTGAGAAAGAATAAAAGACAACACGAGAAGAATGACTGTGTTAAAAATCCACTGCGCAATATGATAAGTTGTGTTCAATGTAGCAAGTCGTTTACGCGGAGAGAGCCTAAAAAGACATGGCAGAACTTGTAGCGCCAAGCCTGCGTACAAGCTAGAGGACAACGATGAATCTACTAGCCTAAGGAAGAGTGATCTGCATTACGACAATAATTTTCTTGGCTCTTCCGATCTCGACAAAGAACTTAAATTGAAGAAGGTTGATGATTTACGGAAGAATGAAGACAATGGAAGAATCCTTAACGTGAAAAATGAGAATATATTCCAGCCGAATTCAAGTAGATTTTTCCTACTTTGTAAAAATGATGGACTCCTAAAAAGGAAGCATGAAGACGATGAAGACACTTCAACATCATCAACTTCGAATTTTTACGGTAAATTGGGTGAAGACGATTCCTTCTACGGTGATTGTTACAGTGACTCTGAGGCTGTTGACAAAGACATAGACTATGATGAAGCACCTAAAGCTGCCAAGATCGAAGAATGTGTCGGTGTCCTGAGACCGAAACGATGGAAACGACGTGATATATTAAATAAATCTGATCAAGCTTGTGATGATCACCATCTCAAACATGAAAGTTACCCTGAGGTTGGTGGTAAAACGGAAGACACCAGAGATCATAATATTTATTATAAAGGTGCAAGGAAGATGGTGGTAGAAGAGAATGATTACACTTCATGGAAAGATCCAAACATATTGGTTGACCGGCTAAGACTTCTACATGGTACGCTTTGTGCAGGAAACTATTCGTGCATCAAAGAAATATCCTTGCTGGCTACATACAATAATGGCTTTTTTTACTTGCATTTGTATAATGTAAAGCAATAAAATAAATAATTTAAATTATAAGAATTTAATGTTTTTATTTTTGTATTCTGATTTCTAACTAAGACTTAGATCTCGTAACTTGTGCTTCCTTTTAGCCTTTTTTTTGTTGATGGAGCTTCCAAATGTGCTGCCTTTTCGATGATGGTGCTTCCAAATGTGCTGCCTTTTCGTTGTCGGTGCTTCCAAATGTGCTGCCTTTTCGTTGTCGGTGCTGCCAAATGTGCTGCCTTTTCGTAGTCGGTGCTGCCAAATGTGCTGCCTTTTCGTTGTCGGTGCTTCCAAATGTGCTGCCTTTTCGTTGTCGGTGCTTCCAAATGTGCTGCCTTTTCGTTGTCGGTGCTTCCAAATGTGCTGCCTTTTCGTTGTCGGTGCTTCCAAATGTGCTGCCTTTTCGTTGTCGGTGCTTCCAAATGTGCTGCCTTTTCGTTGTCGGTGCTTCCAAATGTGCTGCCGTTTCGTTGTCGGTGCTTCCAAATGTGCTGCCGTTTCGTTGTCGGTGCTTCCAAATGTGCTGCCTTTTCGTAGTCGGTGCTGCCTAATGTGCTGCCTTTTCGTTGTCGGTGCTTCCAAATGTGCTGCCTTTTCGTTGACGGTGCTTCCAAATGTGCTGCCTTTTCGTAGTCGGTGCTTCCAAATGTGCTGCCTTTTCGTAGTCGGTGCTTCCAAATGTGCTGCCTTTTCGTTGTCGGTGCTTCCAAATGTGCTGCCTTTTCGTTGTTGGTGCGTCCAAAATATGCTGCCTTTTCGTTGTCGGTGCTTCCAAATGTGCTGCCGTTTCGTTGTCGGTGCTTCCAAATGTGCTGCCTTTTCGTTGTCGGTGCTTCCAAATGTGCTGCCTTTTCGTTGTCGGTGCTTCCAAATGTGCTGCCGTTTCGTTGTCGGTGCTTCCAAATGTGCTGCCTTTTCGTTGTCGTTGCTTCCAAATGTGCTGCCGTTTCTTTGTCGGTGCTTCCAAATGTGCTTCCTTTTCGTTGGCGGTTCTGCCTTTTCTTTGTCGGTGCTTCCAAATGTGCTGCCTTTTCGTTGCCGGTGCTTCCAAATGTGCTGTATTTTCGTTGATGGTTCTTCTATTTTTAATGTTGTTTTGACTCTAGTATTATTGTAAATGGTTCTTGATTTGACTAGCGTATTATTCCATACGGTGCATGTATATAAGCGAGTCCTAGACAACAGGACGCTCAGTTTGTTACTGACGTCGTCGGTGTAAGGATCACCTAGTTTGTTTCTTCTGGTGCATTAATCACGTAATTACCTGTTCTTGCGAACTCGATGGCATCTTTACCGACTTTAACGACGAACTCGATGGAGGTTGTACCATCGACTGCGGGAACCTTGACGTCAGCGTCGACGATGGTGGAGCAGATCCCGTTGGCAACGTCGATGTCAACACTGGAGGAGACTTCAACAGACGTGGTACCGCCAGCAGAAGAGACTTTAATGCCGCTAGTGCTGGCTGCACAGGGAAACTCGGCGAACGCTGGTTCGCCATCAATGGAGACTTCAATGGATGCCGAATCGACAACAACTAACGAACATCGGTGCTGTTACTGCGACAAGATTTTCTCAAACAATAGCAATGCTCGGCGACACGAGAGGAGCGAATGTGTCAAGAACCTATATCGTAAAATGTTTGTTTGTAAGAAATGTCATAAGCAGTTTGCCAGAAAAGATAATATGAAAACGCACATGAAGGCATGCAAAGGTCCTGCTGTGCGGCAGAAAGTAAAGGTTTCGTCGCAACAACGATGCATCGATGTGCATAAGAGAATGCCTGGAAATAGTACTACTGCGGCAACGTCAGTATCTGGATCGGGTCTGAAAGGTTCGTCTTCATCACCACGGTATCCTTGCAGCTACTGTGATACGTCGTTCGCATTTGCTCATGATGCACGAAGACATGAGCGGAGCAAATGCACGAAGAATCCATCTCGCATGAAGTTTCGATGTGATGAGTGCCTTAAATGGTTTACTCGAATTGACAGTTTGCGACATCATGCGAAAAAATGTAAAGGTGGAGTCTGTGCTCCTACTGCTGAACTACCTGCCGACATTTCGACTCCTCGCTTTAGATTGGAGACACGAAAGCGTACAACCAAAAAAACAGATGCCCAGCAACCGATTGTTATGATGTCTGAACATGGAACTAAACCTAAGACTGTGTTCGGAGCATTACAAGTGAACGATAATGGCTTCTACTTGTCGCAGTCTGCATTTCGTGGAACGTTGAAAGACTACTATTATCTAAATACGATCGGTGAGTCAAAGGACATTTGTAATTTTCTTGACGATATCAGGCAGAAGATAATCAATCAGCTTACTGATGATGTAGCAACAAACGGACCTTTGAAATATAACTTGTGGTTGGACTGTATATATGGAAAGCCATATCCGTTCGATGACAAAGTGAAGAAGTGTGCATTCAAGACATCGGCTGCAGTAATTTACAGTTCTAACGATGTGAAGCAAACTGTTAAATACGGTATCCAGAAACTCTGTCAAGAAGAGGTGGACTATGTCTGTAAAGGTTCTGGTTGGACTCTGTCTAGTATAAACCGATTGGAGCTAAGAATTAGTCATTTCACACCGCTGCGGAACTAAATGATTATAAGATTGCTGGCTTTAGCAACTGATCCTGTAGTAGAATATATATTATGTAATAAATATTATGTTTGTGAAAGAACTTGTGTTGTTTTTTTTTTTTCTCGAACCTTCACTATTATGTTAAATTGTTATTTTTTTCATCGTCCAGAATCGTACCAAGGACCTAAGTCGATCTAATTAATCAGTACATTGATTGGAAATTTATTTAATGATTTCTGAACTTTTTCCCGAATCTCTAGCATTAAAATTATGAATTACCAATATGTTGGTGTTGATGGCTTATAGGATGATGATGACAGTAGAGGTTTTAATGTCTCTTTAAGAATGTTGAACATGGTTTATTTAAATTATTTTTTTACATCAAATTAAACATTATTGCATCGATCGGGTATCGAACCAAGGACTGAAACTGATCGAATCAATCTGTAAATTAATGAGTGATTTATTTAATGAATTTTGGAATTTTTCCCGAATTTCTAGCTAAATAATTACACGATTCCAAGATGGCGACCAAATGACAAGATGGCGGGTGACACAGCAATAATAAATTATTACTGCACTCTAGCGGATAAGAATTAAACAAACATGGCGTCAGCGCACTCTCGCCGACGATAACAAGATGATGATGGCTACCAGCAGACGAAGACAAGATGGCGGACATGACATCATACTAGATGATGATAAAAAGTGGTGGGAGTCAGTCTGCCAGCACCCACCACGAGGGAAGGATCGGTCGTCATTTTTATTTTTTTTGCATTCGTCGGGTTCGAACCGAGGACTCCGAGCTCCGTGCCGAAAAAGTATGTTTTTTAAATATTTTTTATTAAAATTTTATTAATTGAATTTTTTTATAAATTTTAAAAAAATTTCTATTTCATTAAAATTGGATAGTAAATTTAAAGATGGCGGGCGTAACGGAAACTGCAGCGGTGACGTCATAATCCTATAAATGGCTTAACGTTGGCTTGAGTTAAGGATGCTTAAGCCAGTTTTAGGAATTTTCAGCCGCTGGGATTTTTAAGGAATAAAACGGGAAATTTTCCCTCGAAACGGGAATTTTTCCCTCGAAAACGGGAATTTTTTTCTTAAAACGGGAATTTTTGAGTCATTTTGAGTCATTTTTTAGGAATTTTGAGGAATTTTTGCCGCCGTGACGTCACAAATCCAAGATGGCGGACACCGACACCACCACCACATCCTGCATCCTGTTTCCGGACCGGCTATGTTATACTACTCATATATTGAAATAATTGTGGATAGAACATTTAATTTAAATGTTTGTGACATGGTAAAACAAAGTGGTTTATAAAAGTATTATTTTACGACAGCGGCGAGTTTTGAGGTTGTTTTAGACATTTACTTCGATGGAACCTAATCCAGGCGCTTATACGTCCTATATTTTTGCGCTAAACCAGTTATTCAGCGGTACCATCTTTGGGAAGGAGTTTAAACCATAAGTCGCATTAGCGTTTTAAAATACTTTGTTTGTTTTTTTTCGTTCTGAACCTGCAGCCGAATATTGTCGTTCGAGACCGATGCATCGACTTATCACACAGCCCCTTCGGGCAAGGCAAGTCACTAAGGCCCGCTCTACAATGACACGGAAACGGAGACGGATAACGTAAACAGTGTTTCTACAATAGCACGCAAACGGAGACGAACCCATAAGAATTAGCTCGGCAATGCTGAGTTCTTCCGTTTACGTTGCTGCGTCCGACCAATAGAAGCCGAGTACTTGGATGCGGTGGTAGTCATGTTTGTTTATGTTCTAAACACGTTAAATTATTTTTCAAGTACAAGAATATTCAGTGTTCTATTATTACTTTGACGTTTATTTTGATTATGTATGTAAATTCTGCCAGTGCTCTGATCTCTAAGAATTTTTTTTTTTTAAATTAAATTAATATTTCGTAACCTTGAAATGCAATCTGTTTGGTTGCCATTTGTTACCTTCACGTGCACTGTGGAAGCAGCAGACGCGATAGTGGAATGTTTCGTGAGATCCGCCTCCGTTTACGTTTACGTGCCATTATAGAGCGGGCCTAAGGCGACCGAGCTCGCGCAGTGAGTCACAGCAAGGTAGATGCTGTGCAGGCTACACTATGCCTCACGCTTAGACTGTAGTACAGAGTAAACGGTGACCATTTTTGACTGATTGTAACCATACCTAGCTCGTTATCATTAAAAATCTTGTTGTTTTCGACCATATTTCATTATAATAAGTTATTAATATGTTAAAATGTTACTATTTGTTTATTTTTTAAGACCATATATTAGTGCCTGTAGACAGTATTCTCAAAGTTGTAGTCATTATAACGAGGCAAATAATTCAAAGCCAAAAACCCATTATTATAATTTCACAGGAGAAACCATATGTAACAGTCGATCACCATAAATATCAATGCATTACATAAAATTGTGTGCTATGCACAATGGATCAATTTTTTTTTAATAAATGTTACAAAAACATTTTTCGACAAAAACAATTGAAACCATGTTGGCGTGTTTCAATTGCGACTCCTTAGAAATTAAAAATGAATATTATCGGATGATGCTCGTGATGAAATACAACAGGAAAATACAAAATGCAATTTTTTCGATACACTAAATAAATTTTCATTACGCTAGAAAGTTGTGTCTGTAACTATTACGCTCTCTGGTGTGAGTCTGAAACAGAGCACGCCCAAACAAGGACAGCACTACAGGCCCTGTCACTCTGTCAAATATTTGTCTACAATATATTTGACAATAGAGTTGGAGGGGAAGTATTGGACGGAAAATAGCTTCAGATTCTCTCCATCAAATATATTTGGGCAGATAGCCTCAAATAGGTTTTAAATCATGTCACACTATCAAATTTTATTTTTAGTCTGAGCTATCTCAAACTTTTGAATTTTTTTTTCTCAATTTTGAAATTAAATGATTGCTGGATGGATATTTTAAACTTCCTATTATGTTTGTGCATTTAAAAAAATTTTGAACATGAATTATTTTGGGTTCAATATTTTTGTGTTGTCATCATTTATGGGTTTTTTTTTCGTTCTCTTAGTACTTTTTTCTTTGTTTTTCTTTGTTTGTTGACCATATTCCTGTTACGAAATATTTTGTGGTGTGCATATCCTTGTTGACAACAGCAATTGTTTGCTTAATTTTGTGTGTTTTTTGTCTTTTTTGGGTATTTTTATTTATTCATTTATTTATTTTATTTTTTTAGTTTTTCTTCAACAGAAAAATTTCTTAGCAATGGCGTATGTCCAAAAACTTACATCAAGTCATGAATAAATTTAATACGCAATATTCGTTACGTAACGAAATACATTTTCAGATGTTTCGTAAAGTTTTAAAAACATAATTTCATTTTTACGCAGAACATCTTTTATATACGGCATTCATATTAACATTATTCTAGTTATTTAACTTTTTACCACGCTTTTACTAGCTTTACCTGTATATATGAAATAATGGACTATGTAATAACATTTTTTCATTAAATTTGTACCCACTTTCCGACGTCCGAATTTGTTGAAATTTTGCATACATATAAATAACCTCTTAAAATACAATATTTTGATAACTGAAGACCTTAATGTTAAGGGAAGGTGTGGGGGGGGGGTGTCAGTTGGCAAAAAAATACTTATTTCAATCTATGGGTAATAACCATGCTTTTTGTGAATCGACGAGGTCGGGGCATTGTGGTAATTTGCCGCGTGGTCGACTGTTACCCTGGGGGGAGGGAGGGGTAAAAGACCCTAAATGTTGAACATTTTAAAAATCAATTCTTGTTCAATCTGGAGTGTTTACGATCCAAAATATCAGGCCATGGTAGAAAATTTACCTGGGGAGGGGCAGAGGTGAGGCCCTTAAATTTCGAAAATTTTAAAAATAGATTCTTTTTGAGATCGGGTTATGGTGGAAAATGTGACAGGCGTTTGTTAATAGCAATATGGGTACTATATCTGAAATTATCTGGCCACTCTTCTGGGGTGATTAAGTGTATGATGCGGACATTCCATCAGTTTGTGTTGATTTCGGCACAGATGGTGTACATATAATTAAACCAATAGCCATTCAGTTTCCAGCGAAATACAGCTTTGGTACTGCTGAAAGGCGAGTGTTGCCATTAATAATGAGTTGGGCATCTACCGTGCGTAAAATGCAAGGCTGAACTGTAGATTATCGATGGCTTAGAATGAAAACCTCGTATCTCAATTTTTGGACGAAAATACGTTAATTATGTTTTTGGCTGGAAAACCTCGTATCTCACAAAATGTTTGGCTGAAAGAAATAAAATGTGCATCCTACTGCTTTCTATCGGGAAAAAAAGAAACCACGTATATCAGTAGCACTCCACATTGTAGAGTGAAAACCTCTTATGTATTTTATGAGATACTTTGTTTTCATTCTAAGCCATCGTTATGCAGTTGTTTATTTGGGATAGCGTATCTTTGCTGCCGTACAGGCTTATGTAGCTCTTAGTCACGTAAAGTCACTGGATAGTCTCCAAGTAGAAGAACATTATTTCTCTAAGATAACAATAAAAGTTCCATGCAATGTTGACGCATTAGCTGAAATGACTAGATTACGTAAACATTAATGACAAAATTTAAGTTCATTGTAACAAATAAATATTTAAATCATTAATATTTATTATTTTTAATATGTTTCAATTGCTCATATTCGATATTTTTACTTTATTTTGATGTTAAAAAGAATAAAATAAACTTACAGTTTTAAAATTTTAAAAACAACTTTTATTGTTGAATGAACAAAAAATTAAAAAATTAAAATTAAAATTTAAGTTTTTGATCCAACAGTCACGACTCTAATTTTAAGTTTAATGTTGTTATCAAGTTCCTATATTCATTTTCATAATGAATATATCCTAAAATTTTCGAAATGACAATATACTAAAATTGTCGTATTGACTATATCCTAAATTTAGTAATAGAAAATCTTTTAAAAATCATATTGTTATTACTGATTGAAAATTTAAGAGAAATGATATCAAGTATACCACTTAATAGTTATACAGAGTTTTGATGGATTTTTTGGCTGATTTGACAAAACACGTACTTTTTTTTTTTCATTCAAAGATAATGTTTTTAGGCTTTGGTGAACTATAAGTTCATTAACATCTTTAATCGGCCATGTGCTCTGGTGTCATTTCATTTTTTTTTCGCAAGGCACAATTTTTATAGGCCGATCGCATCCAACATTCAACTTAATTTTATAACCCGCGTCCTACACGCAAAATATTCGCACGGGAACTCGAGTCATCAAACTTGTCGAACCAGACATGGCTGCGCGCTGTTCACGCTTTCTGCGATGTCGCAACCCTCCATCTTTATTTTTGGCACAACATATTTGGAAGGTGTTCGGAAGCGGAAAAAAATATATTTGCCGGTGTGGCAGGGCCTTGACGGCAGGAGTCACGCACTGGAGAGAGAGAGAGAGAGAGAGAGAGAGAGAGAGAGAGAGAGAGAGAAGGTAAACGCCCACCTAAGTGCGCGCTGCAAACCGTGGATGGAACGCGCTGCAGACAGAGCGCTTGGCGGCGCGGCGGTATTGAAATGCGCGCGAGGTACGGCGGGGCACCTGTCGCGCTGCGCTGCCGGTATAGAGAGAGAGAGAGAGAGAGAGAGAGAGAGAGAGTGATAAGGAGAGGGCTCTCTAACACCTCCCTCTCAGAGCCCCCTCCCACCCAGCAGGGGCCCGAGTGCCCGCTGAAAGCCTCCGTGCCGTAGCGACTAAAACGGATTAAGCCGTTTGCGTCGTTTCCCAACCCCCCCCCCCCCCCCCCCCCCCCGCCACATCCTTCAGCCGACGTCTTCCCCCCGCGTAGCTGCGCCTCCCCATAGCAGGCTCCGTCCGCCCCGACAGCGCGCCTTCCCGGGCTCGACTCCCAGGAGCGACTTTATATCTTCATTTCCCCGGTTTGCCTGGTTCATTAAATTGTAACCAGCGTGAAACTTAAAATGCTGGTCAATACCTTTCGTTATCAAATTGTTCTTCGTATTGGAACAATCTTTCAAAGATTGTAGCTTGGCTTCCGTGTTGTAGCCGCGTCCTCGGCGAATATTTCGCCGGCGTTTCGGTCGACATTGCAGTTGCCATCATCAGGGAGCAGGTAACTGCTGATGATGGTGACTGCAATGTCGACCGAAACCTCGGTGAATTATTCGCCGAGGACGCGGCTACAACCCAGAAGCCAAGTTACTTCAGAAAATGGTTGTGAAAGCCTGCGAACATTAACTTTTCAAAGATTTTTTTTTTGCCTCGTGTAATAGCACGATTTAAACAGAGTTTTATTGTTAGCATTGTAAAAAAAAATCCTAGTATAATTTATCGGTAATTGTTCATTATTTGTGTGTTAACGTGAAATATTTAAATAAAGAAAGGGATTGGACGTGTTTGTGATGTAAAACTGTATAATTACCTAAATTTAATTGATTTTGAAAATATTGATCAAACCTTTAGGAACATTGTTATGTGTAACATATCAAATCGTATTTAAACGTAAAAAAAAATAAAGTAAGCAAATGAATGTGTGTGTGATTTTAAACTGTAGATTAACAAAACTGTTTTTGATTTTAAAGATATGCATTATAAAGTTTTGATATAAGTAATTTGAATACACAATAAGGTACACGTACCAATTTATCATTTAAAATTATTAAGCCAAATAAGCAAAACCATAATTATAATTTACGTTCCAGGTTGTCTTGGAAGTGTCAACCCAGAGAGTTTAATTTTCACATTTTCCGGGGGCAGAGCCTCCGAACGTCCTCTTACTCCTTCCTACGGCAAGGCCTCTCCTGGTAAGACATTAGAGCCTCTCCTGGTAAGACATTAGAGCCTCTCCTGGTAAGACATTAGAGCCTCTCCTGGTAAGACATTAGAGCCTCTCCTGGTAAGACATTAGAGCCTCTCCTGGTAAGACATTAGAGCCTCTCCTGGTAAGACATTAGAGCCTCTCCTGGTAAGACATTAGGGTTCCTCAAAAGTAAATGGACCCAGGGCCCCGCAAAGTCTAGCACCGCCACTGTCGACAACTGACACATAAATTCTTCGACTTAACTAGCATAGCCAGTCGTACAACGGTTGCACCTGCCAGGAAATTAGTACGAGTATGAGCTCTGAAAGCGCTTAGGAGCCACTAAGGGCGACAATGACTCGCTCATCACACGCTTCTTCGCCTCTACGCGCCAGGCACAGAACCTGCGTGCATTCTTCGCGTCCGCAAAGTACTTTTAAAATAAATTCCTCAACGGCTTTCAATTCATTGCATGTTTTAGAAATAAAATAAAATGGTCATCGGTAAAAGTAGCTTACACTAAAATTGGTCACTAAATATCCACACACAACTAGTAGTTTGAAACAGCCGCTACCTCAAAAGACCGCTAGAGTTTAGTTTCTGTTACCCTATTTGTATCACCTAAAACATATACTTTGCATTTTCTGAAGTACCAACGGGTTACCTGTGTGTCTCTTTAATAGATAGTTTCATAAACCGATCACAAAATATATACATATTTTAATTCGATAATTTTTCTATTATATAGTTTTTTTCTCTAGAATGACTCATGTTTGTGAAGTCTGATATATCATTAAGCAGTCAATTTACGAAAAACACTAATCATAAATATACCCGACCAACCAAATAAATAGAGTACCGATTAGCCTAACATGTAAGTCTAATTTTTCGATAATCTGAATAACCTATAAGCCGTTCATGGACAAAGCCATCCATACATATAGACGAAGTAAATTTACGGAAATCTCCTTAAGTTCATGAGTAAAGAGTTAAATAATTGTTAACATGAACTCACAATGACTATCGTGAAATTTTAACAAAAACTCCAAAACTTGCTAATTCCACAGCAAAAACAAAAAAAAATCCACTCGTCCTTTCACGTACCACTTTAAACTGTTCAAAACGGAATGATTCAGGGAACGGTTTCTACGAACAACTCACTAGAATAAATTACGCAGAACACTTTGTTCATTTGTAGTGCATTATTCGTTGGTATGCCAGAAATTTACAGTAATTACTAACACGTATTCGCTTTATGAGACCACATACAGAGTTTCCCAGAACTCACAGCCAAGCCGAAAACATTTGATAGGCCAATTAATGACGGTTCCGAAACAAAAAACCTAAATTAATTAGTGTCGCCCTTTTATAGTTATGGGCATTTTTGAAAAGATTTTAAATCTCCGCCTACACAAAAAATATTATGTACTTCTACAAAAACGTTTTGTTGCGTAACCATAAATAACTTTACTATTGATAACAATTCAAAATAAAATTAAATATTATATACATTTGGGGGAAAAAAATCTTTGCGCTACTTAAGCGGTAACAATTACATTCGGGTAACTTTGGATATTCACACTTTTTAAAAATCCGTTGCTAACCAAGCAATTTATTTGAAATATAGTTGTTTATTAAAGCAAATTGTTTGCAAAGTAATTTTTTACAGTATGAACAGTCAAAGTTACCCGATTAAAAATTGTTGCCGCATAAGTCATGCAAAAATTTATTTCCCTCAAAAGTACAGCTTGCTTGATTTTATTTTGAATTGTTATCAACATCAGGATTATTGATGATTGCGTAGCACCAATTGTTAGTTGCAATAATTAATAATTTGGTGCAGGATTGAGATTTAAAAACTTTTGAAAAAATAACTATAACTAGAAAACTACAAAACCTTTTTGATTTTTTTTTGTTTCAGAACCGAAATAAACTGTCCTATAAACTGCTCTCAGCTTGATGTTTAGTTCTGGGATAGCCTATATCTTGTTTAGCCAAGTGATACATATATGGGTGAAGGGAAAGGCTGCAAACGTCTAACGTTGTAGGCTACATTCGGACGACGTTGACTGGTGATGAATAAGTACTTTTTTGAAACTGGCAAGCGCGTACGTACGTAGCAGGGGCGAACGAGGGAAAACGCTGCATTTTTGCATCGCATTTGCCCCCACTCCTTTCTCGCCGGCGAACCGGAATGAGCTGCCGGTTGGAGCGGAGAAAGTACTGCGAAGAAGAAGAGAGAGAGAGAGAGGGGATAGTGAAAAGGTTTTGAGGGGAAAGGGCGCTGGAACGCGAAAAAGTTATGGGGGAGGGGGAGTAGTTTCCTCGTTCCCTTTCTCCCCGAAGAGAAAGAGAGAGAGAGAGAGAGAAGAGAGAAACGTTAGAATGGCGAGCGGTTTTTGAGTTTTAAACACCGCCTCCCCTTCCAACACTCCGGAAAGCCCACGCCACGGAGCTGCCGACACCTAACCGCTTCACTCAACTGCTAATAAATTACTGGTAATTGACGGCGGACTAATGAATTTAGCGATCGCCCCGGCTGTCTGCGCGGGCTGGCAGCCCCTGGCTGGACTGACGGCCCCCGCTGGGTTGGAGGGGGGGGGGGGGGCTCCCGGCTGACCGCGGGAACAATGTGGCGGCTCCGGCAGTTCGTCACGAGCGTGACGGAGGTGTGAGGTGGCCAGTCGGCGTGAGCGCCTCGTGGTGCCTCGTGGTGCCTCGTGGTCACGCACTTCCTACCATCTAGGCTTCCTCCAGGCATGTTCTCAATGCGCCCGTAACCTTTTTTTTTTTCAATTTTTCCCTGGCTAAACAGCCGCTTGTGTGAGATTTGACGCGCTGAAACGATGTTCTTCGCAGCACAATATTTGGACATCCCCCTTCTTTCGTGCCGACGAGCACTTGTAATAATACACGTACCAACCGCAACAAACAGCTAAAACTTTATCAAAGGTGTCCGATTACGAATAGCTAGAGATAGGAAAAATTCGCGGGTTCAGTGACCTCCAGGTTAGACTCGACGATCCTCTGCACACTCGGTCAAACGTCACCTGTTCATTGGCTGCTGACTTGTGAGTCGTCTCGACTGGGTAGCCTGTGATTCTATACTTCTATGATTGATGGTTTCTAATTGACCCACATTCGTTCAGATTAACAGTGAACCAATGCCACTAGCAGCAAAAAGAGATAATTAAGATTTGAAATTTAGCACTTTGTGAAAAAAATCCGCGAATATTTCCGGTCTCTACGAATAGCATTAAATAACCATTGCATTTGTCCGTACAAGTTGGTTAAGCATCTTGTGATACTCTTAGGATGGGGATTCCTTCCAGTCAACCACAGGTTAGCCGAATGGTTGGGAGGGGATGGGGGGGGGGGGGTAAATCGGCCATGACGCTGGGATGAGTTGCCTCAGCCTCTCATATTAGCTCCACCTTAAACACTTTATGTGGCCTTGAAATGGCGTATCCATTTCCCTGAGGCTCTAGGGAGCTCGTGCGCTCACCAGGAATCAGTTGCGATCAAGTTGTAGCTGAGATTCATTCCGTGATAGGCTAGAATCAAAACACCTACCTCCATGCTGCTTCAGTAGAGACCGGAAAAATTCGCGGATTCATTTCACGATATGCTAGAATCCAAACAACTGTACCTTTATATTGCTTCTGTGATTGGCTTACAGTTTATCTGAAGAACTTTGAGAGTAGTATATAATAGGGGCTCCGGGGACTGGGTTCTGGGTGTGGAGCCGAGAGCCGAGCCACATCTCTGACGTCACGTCCATCTCTGACGTCACGGCGGCCATCTTGGAGGAGTGTAATGGGACACCGCGTAACGGGACACCACGTAACGGGACAAATCGTAACAGGACATATAGTAACGGGACAGGTAGATTACGACGGCCATCTTGGATGATCGTGACCTTGACCCTTGACCTTGACCTTTTAACTGGTCCTTGACCCCAGCGGCCATTTTTGACCCGCCATCTTGGATCAGACATCTTGGATACCGTCGACTTTGTTTCTGTTTTTTGTTCCTAGATAGCACCAGCGGCGCTTTAATTTTTTTTCTGTTCCTCAGGAGGCCTCCATCTTGGATACCGTCGACTTTGTTTCTGTTTTTTGTTCCTAGATAGCGCCAGCGTCGCTCTGTCTCATCACGTAAGGTCGATGTTCCATTACCTACCAGAGCTATTATGGTCATTATCGACACATTAAATTTAATTTTTTATACAAAATACATTGGAAGCGCTGTGATTCGAACCAGCGCAGCTCTGATCTCTAGGTTTGAAAAACATACGCCTTCAACCGCTCGGCTATCGAGACATTTACCAGACTGAGAATTAAATAAGGTATATAAAAAAAATAACATGCATATTCGGACTTGAAATTTTTTTTAATTTTAAGTAAAAATAGCACTAACTGTTCAAGACAGAACCGCAATCTTGTATTAAGACGTAACTGTTGCAATTTCCGTTACGGCCGCCATCTTGAAAATCCGTAATATTAATGCTAGAGATGCGGGAAAAAGTCCAAAATTCATTAAATAGATTAACTTAATAGAATTCTCATTGATTATATCGATTCCCGTCCTTGGTTAGAAACCGGCGAGGGTAAAATATAAAAACCATCAGATCCTTCCTCCACAGAAGCCACCTACAAACTGACCTACCACCAATATCAAGGTATATATCGTCAGCTGGTATTACGTCAAATCCACCATCTTGTCTTCGTCCGCTGGAGACCGTCAACCTGTTTTCGTCTGCTAGAGTGTGCTGGCGACATGTTAGTAGCCATCTTGAAATTTGGGCGCCATATTGAAATCATGTAATAATGTAGCTAGAAAAGCGGGAAAAAAATCCAAAATTCATCAAAAAAATCACTCATTAACTTACATATCGATTCGATCCGCTCCAGTCCTTGGTCCGATACTCGATCGATGCAATAATGTTTAATTTTATGAAAAAATAATAATTTCAACAAACCTAGTTCAACATTCTTAAAGAGACTTTAAATAATCTACTACCATCATCCTATCAGACATCAAGACCACCATATTGGAAATTCGTAATTGTAATGCTAGAGATTCGGGAAAAAGTTAAACAAATTCATTAAATAAATTTGTAATCTATATACTGATTGATTAGATAGACTAAGGTCCTTCGTTCGATCCCTGGCCGATACAAAACAATTTTAATTTTAAAAAAGTACCAGAAAAGTGTAAGGTTCGAGAAATAAAACACCACAAAGTCTTTTACAAACATAATATTTATTACACAATTTCTATCCTACTACAGAATCACTTGCGAAAGCCAGCAATCTTATAAACATTACCCCTGCATAGACGTGCAACGACTACTTCTTAGCTCCAACAGCTCCAAATGCTCCAAATGGCTACAACAACTCCAAATGGCTCCAAATGCTCCAAACGGCCTCCAAATGCTTGACAGCTCCAAATGTCTCCAGCAGATCCAAATGCACCAAATGGCTCCAAAAGCTCCAAATGCTTAACACAGCTCCACATGCTTCAAAAGGCTCCAAATGGCTCCAACAGCTCCAAATGCTACAAAGGGCACCAAAAGCTACAACAGCCTCTAAATGCTCCAAAAGGCTCTAAATGCTTCAAAAGGCTCCAAATGCTCCAACAGTTCCAAATGCTTCAAAAGGCTCCAGATGCTCCAACAGCTCCAAATGCTACAAAAGGCTCCAAATGCTACAACAGCCTCCAAATGCTACAACAGCCTCCAAATGCTACAAAAGGCTCCAAATGCTTCAAAAGGCTCCAAATTCTCCAACAGCTACAAATGCTTCAAAAGGCTCCAAATGCTCCAATATGCTCCAAATGCTCCAACAGCCTCCAAATGCTTCAAAAGGCTCCAATTGCTCCAACAGCTCCATCTTCAATTGGTTCCAACTGATTCCAATTACTTTTCTTATCGAACTTGGCATGAGTACTAGCATGTCTTTATTAGTATACATTTTGACTGCTGTGGTAACGTTTTTTGCACCTTTAAGTTATAAGTTTCATTTAGAAATCAGATTTCGATAAATGGTAGATACCATTTGGAAAGAAAAAATATATTAATTTATCTTCAAGTTTATACACATACATTTAATTTAAGCCATTATTGTATGTAGCCAGCTTCCCTCAGTTCTTTGAGTATGAAGGATATTTCTTTAATGTTCGAATAGTTTCCTGCACAAAGCGATCCATGTAGTTGTCGTAGCCTGTCAACCAATTTGTTAAGATCTTCCCATGAGGTATAATCAATCTCTTCTTCTGCGTTCATCATCCTTGCATGTTTATAATAAATATTATTATCTCTGGTGTCTATCGTTTTAACACCAACCAGAAGATCACTTTCGTCATCGTGCCAGTGATTATCACAAGCTTGATTAGGATAATTTATTTTATTATGTCGTTCCCATCGTTTTGGTCTCAAATCACCATCACAGTCTTCGCTCTTGAATGCTTTTGGTGCTTCAGCACAGTACTCAATCATGTCAGCCTTAGATGTGTCAGTACAGTCTTCGTTCATGCCAGCTTCTGATGTGTCACCAAAGACTTCAATCATGTCAGCATCACAAACTTGATCAGGATAATTTATTTTATTACATCGTTTCCATCGTTTTGGTCTCCGACCGCCATCACAGTCTTCGATCTTGCCTGCTTTAGGTGCTTCAGTACAGTACTCAATCATGTCAGCCTCAGATGTGTCACCACAGTCTTCAATCATGCCAGCTTCAGATGATTCATCAAAGTCTTCGACCTTGTAAGCTTCAGGTGGTTCTCCATCTTTCACATTTTCACGGAGACGACTAGATATTGGAGTAAATATATTTTCATTTCTAATGTGGTTACAACTTCCTTCGTTATTTTTAAATTTTAAATTATTATCTTGATCTAGATCAGTAATTTTAGCATTAGCTTTTTCGCCTTCATTCCTCTTCCGCGATGTTGTAGCCCAGTCTTCGCTATCTTTATTCATCTTAATTGTACAGGTCTTGTAATGTCTATCCAAGTAATATCTTCTACCAACGGATTTCTGACACTCACTGCAATGAAATGGTTTTTGAAAAGGACCCAAATTACACTCGCTTCTCTCATATCGTTTAGCATTCTTTCTCAAGGTAAACACCTTGCTACAGTATCTACAGTGATGACGTTTTGATACAGCAACTAATCCCGAATCAGGATTCATATTAGTTACTGAGACTAATGCCAGACTCAAACTAAGAGTTTTAAATTAGATATATTACTTAAATAGAATTTTTTAATTATTTCATCAGCGAGAATTAATTTATCTCATTCAAATGTACTTGTTGCAAGTAGTTCTGCTTTTCAACAACAGATGTCGCCACATGTTACTTGCAGGTAAATAATAATATTTAGTTTTTTTATGCGGGATGCGGGATGCTCACTAACGATCGCAAAAGAAGGATGGCTTCGCTAGATTCCAAGGAGAAGGAAGTTCGTCCTTCGTGTTAGTGCTTTTTAGATTTCTCAGAGATTATTATTATTTGACTGAGTAATGATATTTTTTTTTAATTTCCACCTGATAAAAATATTACAAGTGTTGATTAAGTAGCAGAAATTCACTAATTACATGTAACCTTGAAAAAAAAAGACATGCCTCATTAAGTAAAAACATCTTTCATGCAGAGATCAATTTCTCATCTGTAACCAGAAGCACTCGGAGAAAACCATCAGATGTCTAGTCAGGAATAATCAAAAGCACCCAGAGAAAACCATCAAAATATTTTCAAGAATAATCAGGAGCACACGGATAAAACCACCATAATATTGTCAAGAATAATCGGTAGCACACGGAGAAAACCATCAAAATATTGACAATAATAATCAGGAGCACACAAAGAAAACCACCATAATATTGACAAGAATAATCAGGAGCACCCGGAGAAAACTACCATAATATTTACAAGAATAAACAGGAGCACACGGAGAAATCCACCATAATATTGCAAAGAATAAACGGGAGCACACGGAGAAAACCATCAAAATATTGACAATAATAATCAGGAGCACACAAAGAAAACCACCATAATATTGACAAGAATAATCAGGAGCACCCGGAGAAAACTACCATAATATTGACAAGAATAATCAGGAGCACACGCAGAAATCCACCATAATATTGCCAAGAATAATCGAAAGCACACGGAGAAAACCGCCACAAGTTTTCATAAAATTACAAAAAAAAAATTAATAAAAAATAAAAAATAAAAACGAAAAAAATTCAAAAACTGATTCTGCTAACTTGTGAACTTCTCTTTTATGTGCAAAGTTAGAGTTCTAGTACAAGCCAGAATCAGTTTTTGAATTTTTCTCGTTTTTATTTTTAATTTAATTTTTTTTTTTTTTTTGTAATTTTATGAAAACTTGTGGCGGTTTTCTCCGTGTGCTTCCGATTATTCTTGTCAATATTATGGTGGTTTTCTTCGTGTGCTCCCGTTTATTCTTGACAATATTATGGTGGATTTCTCCGTGTGCTCCTGATTATTCTTGTCAATATTATGGTAGTTTTCTCCGGGTGCTCCTGATTATTCTTGTCAATATTATGGTGGTTTTCTTCGTGTGCTCCTGAATATTATTGTCAATATTTTGATGGTTTTCTCCGTATGCTTCCGATTATTCTTGACAATATTATGGTGGTTTTCTCCGTGTTCTCCTGATTATTCTTGACAATATTTTGATGGTTTTTTCTGGGTGCTTCTGATTATTCCTGACTAGACATCTGATGGTTTTCTCCGAGTGCTTCTGGTTAAAGATGAGAAATTGATCTCTGCATGAAGGATGTTTTTACTTAATGAGGCATGTCATTTTTTTTTCAAGGTTACATGTAATTAGTGAATTTCTGCTACTTAATCAACACTTGTAATATTTTTTATCAGGTGGAAATTAAAAAAAAATATCATTACTCAGTCAAATAATAATAATCTCTGAGAAATCTAAGAAGCACTAACAGGAAGGACGAACTTCCTTCTCCTTGGAGTCTAGCGAAGCCATCCTCCTTTTGCGATCGTTAGTGAGCATCCCGCATCCCGCATAAAAAAACTAAATATTATTATTTACCTGCAAGTAACATGTGGCGACATCTGTTGTTGTAAAGCAGAACTACTTGCAACAAGTACCTTTGAATGAGATAAATTAATTCTCGCTGATGAAATAATTAAAAAATTCTATTTAAGTAATATATCTAATTTAAAACTCTTAGTTTGAGTCTGGCATTAGTCTCAGTAACTAATATGAATCCTGATTCGGGATTAGTTGCTGTATCAAAACGTCATCACTGTAGATACTGTAGCAAGGTGTTTACCTTGAGAAAGAATGCTAAACGATATGAGAGAAGCGAGTGTAATTTGGGTCCTTTTCAAAAACTATTTCATTGCAGTGAGTGTCAGAAATCCGTTGGTAGAAGATATTACTTGGATAGACATTACAAGACCTGTACAATTAAGATGAATAAAGATAGCGAAGACTGGGCTACAACATCGCGGAAGAGGAACGAAGGCGAAAAAGCTAATGCTAAAATTACTGATCTAGATCAAGATAATAATTTAAAATTTAAAAATAACGAAGGAAGTTGTAACCACATTAGAAATGAAAATATATTTACTCCAATATCTAGTCGTCTCCGTGAAAATGTGAAAGATGGAGAACCACCTGAAGCTTACAAGGTCGAAGACTTTGATGAATCATCTGAAGCTGGCATGATTGAAGATTGTGGTGACACATCTGAGGCTGACATGATTGAGTACTGTACTGAAGCACCTAAAGCAGGCAAGATCGAAGACTGTGATGGCGGTCGGAGACCAAAACGATGGAAACGATGTAATAAAATAAATTATCCTGATCAAGTTTGTGATGCTGACATGATTGAAGTCTTTGGTGACACATCAGAAGCTGGCATGAACGAAGACTGTACTGACACATCTAAGGCTGACATGATTGAGTACTGTGCTGAAGCACCAAAAGCATTCAAGAGCGAAGACTGTGATGGTGATTTGAGACCAAAACGATGGAAACGACGTAATAAAATAAATTATCCTAATCAAGCTTGTGATAATCACTGGCACGATGACAAAAGTGATCTTCTGGTTGGTGTTAAAATGATAGACACCAGAGATAATAATATTTATTATAAACATGCAAGGATGATGAACGCAGAAGAAGAGATTGATTATACCTCATGGGAAGATCTTAACATATTGGTTGACAGGCTACGACAACTACATGGATCGCTTTGTGCAGGAAACTATTCGAACATTAAAGAAATATCCTTCATACTCAAAGAACTGAGGGAAGCTGGCTACATACAATAATGGCTTAAATTAAATGTATGTGTATAAACTTGAAGATAAATTAATATATTTTTTCTTACCAAATGGTATCTACCATTTATCGAAATCTGATTTCTAAATGAAACTTATAACTTAAAGGTGCAAAAAACGTTACCACAGCAGTCAAAATGTATACTAATAAAGACATGCTAGTACTCATGCCAAGTTCGATAAGAAAAGTAATTGGAATCAGTTGGAACCAATTGAAGATGGAGCTGTTGGAGCAATTGGAGCCTTTTGAAGCATTTGGAGGCTGTTGGAGCATTTGGAGCCTTTTGAAGCATTTGGAGCCTTTTGGAGCATTAGGAGGCTGTTGTAGCATTTGGAGCCTTTTGTAGCATTTGAAGCTGTTGGAGCATTTGGAGCCTTTAAAAGCATTTGGAGCTGTTGGAGCATTTGGAGCCTTTTGAAGCATTTGGAGCCTTTTGGAGCATTTGGAGGCTGTTGTAGCTTTTGGAGCCTTTTGTAGCATTTGGAACTCTTGGAGCCATTTGGAGCCTTTTGAAGCATATGGAGCTGTGTTAAGCATTTGGAGCTTTTGGAGCCATTTGGTGCATTTGGATCTGCTGGAGACATTTGGAGCTGTCAAGCATTTGGAGGCCGTTTGGAGCATTTGGAGCCATTTGGAGCTGTTGGAGCCATTTGGAGCATTTGGAGCTGTTGGAGCTAAGAAATAGTCGTTGCACGTCTATGCAGGGGTAATGTTTATAAGATTGCTGGCTTTCGCAAGTGATTCTGTAGTAGGATAGATATTGTGTAATAAATATTATGTTTGTAAAAGACTTTGTGGTGTTTTATAGCTCGTACCTTACACTTTTCTGGTACTTTTTTTAAAATTAAAGTTGTTAGGTATCGGCCAGGGATCGAACCAAGGACCTTAGTCGATCTAATCAATCAGTATATAGATTACAAATTTATTTAATGAATTTGTTTAACTTTTTCCTGAATCTCTAGCATTACAATTACGAATTTCCAATATGGTGGTCTTGATGTCTGATAGGATGATGGTAGTAGATTATTTAAAGTCTCTTTAAGAATGTTGAACGAGGTTTGTTGAAATTATTATTTTTTCATAAAATTAAACATTATTGCATCGATCGAGTATCGGACCAAGGACTGGAGCGGATCGAATCGATATGTAAGTTAATGAGTGATTTTTTTGATGAATTTTGGATTTTTTTCCCGCTTTTCTAGCTACATTATTACATGATTTCAATATGGCGCCCAAATTTCAAGATGGCGGGGGCACCTCGGTAATAAATGATTACTGCACTGTAGCGGGTTAGAATAAAATTATCCAGATGGAAATGTACTCTATAATACGAGTACACACACATGATGGTGAACTCCAGCAGGTGGTAGCTCCTGGTAGAATGTACTGAACATAAATTGTCGGATCCATGATGGTCGACAAGGACAAAGTCAAATTTCATGGTCAAGAGCAAGTTTCAAAATCAAGAGCAAATTTCAAGGTCAAGGTCAAAGTTTAAGGTGTTGGTGAAAGTTCAAGGTCAAGGTAAAATTTCAAGGGCAATGTCAAATTTCAAGGTTAAGGTCAAAGTTCAAGGTCAAGGTCAAAGTTCAAGGTCAAGGTCAAATTGCAATGCCAACAATTGAGGACAAGGGTGTGGTGACTAGAAAATTATACTAACATGTCGCCAGCACACTCTAGCAGACGAAAACAGGTTGACGGTCTCCAGCGGACGAAGACAAGATGGTGGACATGACGTCATACCAGCTGACGATATATACCTTGATATTGGTGGTAGGTCAGTCTGTAGGTGGCTTCTGTGGAGGAAGGATCTGGTGGTTTTTATTTTTTACCCTCGCCGGTTTCGAACCAAGGACGGGAATCGATATAATCAATGAGAATTCTATTAAGTTAATTTATTTAATGAATTTTGGACTTTTTCCCGCATCTCTAGCATTAATATTACGGATTTTCAAGATGGCGGCCGTAACGGAAATTGCAACAGTTACGTTTTAATACAAGATTGCGGTTCTGTCTTGAACAGTTAGTGCTATTTTTACTTAAAATTAAAAAAATTTCAAGTCCGAATATGCATGTTATTTTTTTATATACCTTATTTAATTCTCAGTCTGGTAAATGTCTCGATAGCCGAGCTGTTAAAGGCGTATGTTTTTCCAACCTAGAGATCAGAGCTGCGCTGGTTCGAATCACAGCGCTTCCAATGTATTTTGTATAAAAAAATAAATTTAATATGTCGATAAGGACCATAATAGCTCTGGTAGGTAATGGAACATCGACCTTACGTGATGAGACAGAGCGACGCTGGCACTATCTTGGAACAAAAAACAGAAACATAGTCGACGGTATCCAAGATGGCGGCCTCCAGTGGAACAGAAAAAAAATCAAGAGCGCCGCTGGTGCTAGCTAGGAACAAACAACAGAAACAAAGTCGACGGTATCCAAGATGTCTGATCCAAGATGGCGGCTCCAAAATGGCCGCCGGGGTCATTGACCAGTTAAAAAGTCAAGGTCAAGGGTCAAGGTCACGGTCATCCAAGATGGCCGTCGTAATCTACCTGTCCCGTTACTATATGTCCTGTTACAATGTGTATCGTTACGCTGTGTCCCGTTACGCGGTGTCCCGTTATTCGTTGTCCCGTTACGCGGTGTCCCGTTACACTCCTCCAATATGGCCGCCGTGACGTCAGAGATGGACGTGACGTCAGAGATGTGGCTCGGCTCTCGGCTCCACACCCAGAACCCAGTCCCCGGAGCCCCTATCATATACTACTTTTGAGCCAATGGAAAACCTTCAACCAAAAAGTATCGAATCGCAAGCGTTCTAGTTAACTGGTCTCACGAGTGTGTAGCCAATGAGCAGGTGTGATTTTTTTCCGAGTATTATAGGATCGTGGAGTCCATCCTAGAGGTCATTGAAACAGCGACTGTTTTCCAGTCTCTTTTCATTACTTTTTTAAGGAACAAAATTCTACACGCGGTGTTATAAATAGTATATGGAATCACAACGAGACTCTATCGTGTTACCAACGCAAAGACTGCACGCCGGTTCGGTGCGCAGCGCATAGAGGCATAGAGGCATGCGACGTAAAAACTTTCACCTTCAATTTACGAAGAATGCTGGTCACAAATTATCCAGGGATCTTCGTAAATTCACGTACATGGTGTTCACTTACTTTTAACATGAATCCAAAAGAATATTCATGGTCTATTAACCAAACATTTAATAAAAAAAAATTGGTTGACTGTAAAGTCGGTTTACGGACGATAGTTTAACGTGACGTCATAACAAAACATTCATGAAATGATTGCATACTTTTATGAATAAAACTGAATCATTTTTATTGAATTATCACTATTTTGTATGGATACAAAGATGGAGTGAAATGAAATCTACAATTTAATTGATTAATTTACTTTTATTTGCACTCATTAATTTAAATATGTTTATTACTTTAACGAACAGATTATTTTAACTATAACTTTTATACGTGTTTGCTATTTAACTTCTTCCAATCTGTGTTATTCTGTTAAGGATAGGATGATGATAGGAAAAGTAGGAAACGAATGGGCGTGTTTCAAGTTTAACGTGCCTCGAAAAAGTCAAATCGATGGTTGTTCCAATCGAGTGGAAGAGAGATAGATGCGGCGCAAGCGTACATAGAGCGTAACGGGACACAGCGTAGCAGGACCATGTGCGTAACGGGACACTTTTTCGTGCGTGCAGCCGGCGTTCATCGATTTATTAGACTTTGTCACGTCAATAAACTGGTTAAGTCTTCAGTAAGAACATTCATTTTGTCAGTGTGTTTGTTTATCTTCATGTCGAACGAAACATACAACTCGGAAGTAGAAATGCGGCGTAGTTTCTACGAAGTCATTCATTTGTAATTAGGAAGAACTCTAAGTTATTCGTTGAAAAGTCCGCAAATGTACTGTAATTCCCAACAGTGTGCGATGCGCGAGCTAATTTCGCCCTTACTGCGCCCGGCCAGACGGCTGCTTTTGGCCTAGGACTCACCGACCAGGTTATTGAAGAGAAACTTTTTTTACATCTAATAGGGCGGATACAGTCGATGACTGGTTCATAGAGACCGGAAAATTTCGCGAATTCATTCGGCGATAGGCTATAATTTAAATACATATACCTCTATAATGTTTTGCTATTGGCTTACTGTTCATCTGGACGATTCTCAACTAATTATAAACCCTCAACCAAAGAAGGATCGAATCACAGACAAACCAGCTGAGACGACTTACAAGTCGGCAGCCAATGAACTTTCGTTATTTGCCCAAGTGTACAGGGGAATGTGCAGTCTATCCTGAAGGCCATCGAAACCGCGAATTTTTCTGGTCCCTACTGGTTCAGGACTAGCGGCGTTCAATGTTGGACAGGGGGAAGAGGAAATTGTGAATAAAGCTGAAAGTCAGACAATTGCATGTATTATCGTCCTCTGAATGATTCTAGCAATTGGGGGGAAATTGATTTTAATCGTTAAATGGGTCATAGACTACGCCATCGTTGGTTGGGCTCCTTTGACAGTCGCTGTGTGTTCCAAGGTTGTTGTTTGTATGTGCTGTTTCAGTTGCAACTGTCTCGTCACTGTCCTCAGACCACTGTCTTCTTCTGTGCTGTGATATTATTCTTATTCTATCCTTTCCACTGAAATTTCTGTGCTGTCCATACATTTAACATCTGGCATCGGCTGATTCATACTTTTTTTTTGTATTCATATTTTTTTGTCGGCAAAATAGCAATGGCGTTTGTCCAAAATAATGATTTAAACTGTAAGACTTGTAGTTTTTACGTCGCTATGTGTGTTAGAATTGTGAACCTTCAGTCCAAACGTCCATTGTGTACCTTAATGTTCAGTTTTATTGTTAGAGTGAATTATTTAAGTTGAAGTACTTACTTATAACGCGTGAGGCGTCAGTGTATTCATTTTTTTTTTTACGAATAAGTATTTCAAAATACGAGAGACTACAGACGCTATTACGTTTACGTTTAGCAGTTGTGAAAACCCTGAGAATGAAAATCTAGGGAGAGAAGTTGACACATGTAGTAGAGACCTGATAAATTCGCGTTATTAAGTGGAGAGAGACTAGAATGTAAATTTCAATGGACTCGCCTCAAAAGGAAAGAAACCAACAAAAATATTACAAAATAAAAACATACACTCTTATTTTGTGATATCAGTACACGAAATGTAAACACACAGAAAAAAAAATTCTGTACACTTACAAAAGATTCCTTTGGAAACTAGTTGCCAAGAAATAGTTGGTAATACTACAAGAAATATATTGTAAATTCGTACAATACATGGCTATGGTTATTTTTGCATGTATGAAATACGTTGTTCGAGATAATACTGAGTATTTCTTACGAAAATGGTGCATAATTTTATATTTTAATTGTGGTTTCGTTCAAGCATAATTTTGTGAGACCATGGAAAGATAATCCAATATTAAATAATTTGACCTTTTTTGTTTTATTGTGCTTACTAGCTGCAGTACCCGGCTTTGCCCGGGCTGAACACCGGGTGATATATTGTCCGCGAGTTACAGCAAAATGGATAGCGATATGTCCAGTGTGTTGGACATTAAGAAATGACACATAATTGCTGTTTGTGTATCTGTGACCTATGATTTTCTGTTTACCCATGGCGATCGGTTGAAAGGTTTAGAAGTTGATGCTCTACAGCGCCATCTAGCGGCGAGTTACAAAAAAAATGGATGATAAAAACACTTCGATGTCCCAAATTTCATGGCAATCGGTCAAACGGTGTAAGATTTTATCGACGTCATACATGCCAACATCCAATTATATATATTCTTATATTTCGAAATTTTAGGGCTTTCACTTTTGCGGAAAGTGGATGTTCAGGACCACGAATGGTTTGGAACACTCCATCTCGAAAGAAATGATATTTGAAATTCCTGAAATTTTCGAGATTTTGGGGCTTTGTCCCCAGAGGAGGAGGGGTTATTTTGAGGACCCTGAATGGCAGGGAAACACTAAAAATCGAAAGAGAATAGGTTTTCGAAAGTTTGGGAATTTTTTTTTTATTATTGGGTCTTTGACGCCTTGTGGGGGGAGGGTAGTTTGAGGACCCTGAATGGCTCGGAAACACTCCAAATAGTAAAAAAGTAACTTAAATTTAAGAAATTTTTGAAATTTTTCGTATTTTTGGAGTTTTGCACTCTGCCCCCCCCCCCCCCCCTCCCGCAAAGTTGGGTGCGAAGTCGACTTTGGGTAAAAGTTCCACCATGCCCCGGACACTTTAGTTCGTAATGACTTAATTTTAATACAATTTTCTCCAATTTTTCGAAATTTTGTGGTTCAGGACCTCGAATGTTTCGGAACACTCCATCTCGAAAGAATAGATATTTGAAATTTCTAAAATTATCGAAATTTTGGGGCTTTTTCCCAGAGGGGGGCGGGGGGTTCTAGGACCCTGAATGGCTCGAAAACGCTTAAAATCGAAAGAGATCGATTTTTTAAAATTTTTAAACTTTCGAAATTTTGGGGCTTTAACCACCTGGGTGGGGGGGGGGGGGGTGATGTTGAGGACCCCGAATGGCTCGGAAACACTCCAAATCGAAAGAGATATAAAGGAAAACTTATTACCTACCTATGAACAATTTTCTAAATAAATTAATAAATAACTCTATGTTTAAGAATTTACGTACACACATAATATTAAACTTCAAACTATACACACCAAAAAAACTAAGGATGTTTGTGAAACTAATTTTTATTTGTCATAATGTTTAAAACATTTGTAGGATTTGTTGATATGTAAAACTGTTGTGGCCATATTCCGCTTATCCAAAGGAGTATAGAAATTAATAGAGATATCACTCCCTGTACACACCACAAATCTTTGAATTAAGTAAAAAAAAAAACATAGTCTAAAATGAAACAAAAAGTATAAATAACAACTAATTTGTCAAAAAAAATTTATTCAACTGGAATGACAATGTTAACATCCACCTGAAATTTAATAGAAGTAGGTAGGTAAGAATATATATTTATATAAGAAAATAAATGAAATTAAAACATACATAAATAAAATTATCTCACACTCAACCAAACATAATGTTTAATATGAAATAAAGGAAGATGGTAATTACACGTAACTATTCTAATTAATAAAAAAAATCGACCTACCTGAAATAGTAAAATTCAAATTTTTCAACAATGTATTACATAATTGATAAATATAATATCTTGACGCTCAGCAGATAAATTATAAACTCTAAACCAAACTCCTTGCAAATAAGTTATAAGAAGGTACTGTAAAAAAATAATTTAAATTGTAATATACAACAACGGTATTGAAAATTGAAACAAATATGGCGACACTACAAACTGTCATGATATTTATATTTTTCTTACTCTCTACTTAGATCCTTACAATAGCAAAACGTAACGTAATGGCTTGAAAGCTATTGCTCGGCAGACATAGAGGAATGACACTAACAGTTTGTATATCTATGACACACGTTACATAAAATTAAGATTTATTTCTTTAACCCATTTAATTTTTTTTTTTTAGACAAAAGATAGCCTATGTCCATCCCCAGGATATAATCTATCTCTTTGCCAAATTTCATTACGATCCGTTCAGCCGTTCAGCCGGGAAAAGGTAACAAACAGACAGACAGACAGAGTTACTTTCGCATTTATAATATTAGTAAGGATTAATGTGCGCAGTTAGTACCTGAAAGTTATTCAGGGAACGGTTTACAAAAAACTTTAACTACTGGAGTTACTGGGACAAACAAAGCATAAATGCCCGGGTAAGAATCTGAACCCAGTATTACTGCGAACACTATTTTGTAGTGATACAGTTGTTTTCGTGTAAATGTACAAATGTGTAAATATCTGTAATTTCACATGTATATTTCTTTTCCATTTACAAAAAAATTTACAGTGCAGAAGCAAATAAACAATAGACCTCAAATTACATAATTACAAGCAAGTCGAACCTGTTACCAGAAATAATTGCGAATTTAGCAGGTAAACAAACAGGCAATCATGCATTGTGGAGTACGTACCGAAAATAACTTCAGTTCATGGTAACTTATTCTTGTTAATATTAAGGCAATTAAATTTTATATTTTAAGCAGCTCTTTAGCATAAATCGGGAGTAGAACATTTTTGTTAGGGTGGAAGTTAAATCTCTACCTAATAATGATTAAATCATATATTTTAACATCTTACCCTTGGAATTATTTTAATTTGGGCTTGTAGTCAATGCGGTATTTAAAACATTAATTCGAAGCGCCCGGGTATACTCTCCGGAATAAAACTAAAGTTATTACATTCCATTAAAACACCATATTACTTATTCAAAATATTTTTTAAAGAAAGAAAAATAAATATTTAATTGTATTTGACAAATATTATTTAATTATAAAAAAGGGTAGATAAACTGGCTCAATTTAAAAACATTTCTCAGTTCTATAATTATTTTTGCATGTCAACTGTTTTTCAACTAACCTTTTTAAAGAAGAATATCCCCGTGACGTCTCTCGACGTGCCACGTAATTTCCTTGCGCACGCGAGGCCCGGGAACATGTGCACAGGCTAAAAAAAAAAAAAAAAAAAACAAACACTCCGTTATCACTGTGCAGTCTGTGTCGTGGGACTGGTCTCAAAACTGACAGTTCTGCTTCCGCCACTGTGGTTCCGGCGATAGCGTTTGTGAACAACTTCATCTGCTTGTCCTGAATTTTCACAGCTCCTGGCCAGTTTACGTGATGTGCGAGCAGCCACAGAAAACACATGTCGCTGGTCTGGCGCGAGTGCGATATCATTTAAATGACTTAAGCCCCAACTCGCAAACACTAAAAGTTACTAAATTTAATTTTTTTAATTGTATTAATTTAATATATATTTTGCCAGATTTCAATTTTTCCCCTTAATTTCTACATTTATATGGCCTTATAACGATTGCACTTGTTACTTTTAGACAATTAGGTTGAGGGACGTAACTAAACTAGAGTATACGCTGGCCAAGAACACATCTTGACACCCCATTTTTATAAATAAAAAAAATCTAAACCAATACCTTTACCGACAACACCTCATATCTCCACCACATAGTAATACAACTATTCCAAATATTTTTTATTCAACTAAGTTAGTAAGTAGATAGATTTGTTTGCAGTCATTCAATTTTTAATACATCCTCAATTTGGATGGTACGTGAAAACCAAATACCT
This sequence comes from Bacillus rossius redtenbacheri, assembly GCF_032445375.1. Taxonomy (NCBI): domain Eukaryota; kingdom Metazoa; phylum Arthropoda; class Insecta; order Phasmatodea; family Bacillidae; genus Bacillus; species Bacillus rossius. Next base: position 342,811,033 of record NC_086330.1, on the reverse strand, counting down.
GTTGTTGTTTTTTAGTATTTGTCTATATATATGTCTGTATCTTTCAATACAAACAATTCAGTTCAAATGCCGTCCAACATTTCTATGTCTTATAAAACTACGATGTTCGATTTAAAAAAAAATCCATAAAAAAGGTTACTATGCCAGATTAACCTCAAACGCCCACTCCCCTCCAAATACGGTGCCAGGAGCAAAAAAACCCGTCTGCCCCCATTTTAGTTGTGTCTTAGTTTAGGTTAAGTAATATCAATTTTAACTGGTTTTATCGTTTGCTAACACGCTCGTTGGTTGTGTGTACCCAAATAGCAAAATAAGCATGATTCAAGCTTGAATCAAGTTTGCCATGACAAGCCTGCAAGCTTGAATCAAGCTTGCCATGACAAGTGTTTCAGCTTGAATCAAGCTTGATTCAAGCTAACTAGTTTACACATGACAAGCTTGCAGCAAGCTTGCCATGACAAGCCTGCAAGCTTGAATCAAGCTTGCCGTGACAAGTGTGTCAGCTTGAATAAAGCTTGAACCAAGCTTGATGTGTCAAGCATGCATGACAAGTTAAAGTCATGCCTCTGGCAAGCTTGCCGAAAACAAGCATGGATCGCAAAGGATTACAAAACGCTTGAATCAAGCTTGAATCAAGCTTTATGCATCAAGCTTGCACAGCAAGCCAAACTCAAGCTATATGACAAGCTTGCCGCAAGCTTTCATGCTATGTGTGTATGCTCTGTTGTTGTTGAAAAGAGCGCCGCCGAGATATGGAGGACTGTCCGAGCTGCTCCACACGGACTGTACGCGCCGAGGCATGCGCTCCGGGCGAGGAATGCGGCGCGCGGAGGCTGCGAAGGTGTCGGTCCAGAGATCGCCGTCGGGGGAGGGGGGGGGGGGGTGAGGGATGGAGCCTCGCTCGTGGAAACAATGCGGTGGTCCACGGCTGGCCGCATGGAACAGCCCGGAGCAGCCACTTGGGAACGCAGCAGCTGTGCTGTGTCTGAAGCAACCCGAGGTGATGTCCTTACAGCACGGTTACCCGTATACTGTAGTTCAACTGCGCTCAACGAAGTTCCTCTACGCCTATACAGGCGTAGCTACGTTTCAAAGTACCTTCCTATTCTGTAAATTTTCTGGAAACTTCCTTGAACTTCAGGAACTTTTGAAGAACTTAAATGTTCATAACATCCTATACGTTATCCATAGAGACCTGCAAAATTCGCGGATTCATTTCGTGATATGCTACAATTCAAATAATTATACCTTAGCGCTGCTTCTACCACTGGGTTATTTGTTAATCTGGAGTAATGATGGCCAATTAGAGACCCTCACTATAGAAGTGTCGAATCACAGACACTCAGTCGAGACGACTCACAAGTCAGCAGCCAATGAACAGGTGGCATTTGCCCGAGTGTGTAGAGTGTAGTAGAGTCTATCCTGGAGGTCATTGAACCCGCGAATTTTGCAGGTCTCTAGTTATCCAATAAACCAAATTGATAGATTAAACATTTTCTCATATTCCATACAGAGAAAATATTTCAAAAAAAATTTTAACTCAATGCATCCAGCATTGAATAGCTTAGACGAATGTCATATTACGCCTACTAAGATTGTTATGAACTTTTTTTGACCTTCAAACATTATTTTCCATCCCTAGCAGTAATACATGAGTAGTATATAATAGGGCATACTGGCACTGAGTCCTGGGTCCGGATTGCTGATTGTCGACAGTCATCTTGGATTGTGACGACATGGCGATCATCTTGGTGTCAAATTTCCTCAAAATTACTTAAAAACTACTCAAAAATATTTAGAATTCTTAAAAATGTCCTTATTTCAAGAGGAAAATTCACGTTTTCAGGAAAAATGTTCCTATTTTTATCCCTCAAAAATCTAGAGGAACCAAATTCCCTCAAATGAGACAATTTTCCTCAGAGAGGGGCACTTTTCCTCGGGAAATTTTCCTCATAAGCTCCAGCAGAGATCATGACCTTGACCTTGAGTGTAAACTTGAAATTCTTTTGCTTTTGACCAAAAAATTCCAAAAAAATTTCAACAAAAAAATATTATTGTTTACTTCAAATTTTTAGTTACTTAATTTATTTTTAGTACTAGCTTCGATTACCGGCGAGAGTAAACATGTAATTTATCAATAAAAAATAAAAAATTGTTAATTACAATTTAAATAAAATATATTGCTTACTTCACGCCTGCCATCTTGGATTATAGAACCTTCTGCCATTTTTAATAGTGACGTCACGTCTACCATCTTGAAAATCCGTAATTTTTAAGCTAGAATAATTTTAATACTCATAACAAATTATATAATAAAATTTAAATGAAAACACACATTATGGAGTCCTCGGTTCGAACCCGGCGAGGTAATTCGATTAAAAATGGCCACGGATCCCTCCTCCACAAAAGCCACCGGCAGATTGACCTCACACTACTAATGCCAAGACTGATATTACGTCAGCCAATATGAGGTCATAACAACCATCTTGGTTCTGACATATCATTTTTGTCTGCTAGAGGGTGCTGCCACCATATTAGTTTAATTTTTACACGATAGAGTGCAGTGGTAGTATTTATTACCACAACTTTAACTGTCGTAATATCCGCCATTTTGAAATTTGTTTTGAAAATCTGTAGTTTTTTTGCTAGAAATCCAGAAAAAAGTTTAATATTCATCAAATAATCGCTTATAACAATATTGTTTAATTCGTTTAATTCCCGTACTCGGTTCTTTCCTTGATTAATACAAAAGATGTAATTTAATTAAAAATACTGAAAAGTGACATGTTCGAGAAATAAAAACAATACCTTTGTTGCAAAGAAAAATTATTATGTAAATTATTTTCTATGACAAGTACATAGATACGAGCAAATAATAAATGTTTAATTTTTTCGGAGAGCAGAGTCTTTTTGTTTGTTTAGAGTTGCAGTCGATCCACGTGGCTAAATGTCCATGCGCAGGTTTCCGTGGAGGAAGGATCCGCTCACCATTTTTAAACAAATGACCTCGCCGGGTTCGAACCAAGGACTCCATGATGTGTATTTTCGTTAAAATTTTATTATATAATTTTTTTATTAAATTTAAATTTTTTGCCGATTTTCTAACTTAAAAATTACGGGTTTTAAAGTAAGCTGACGTGACGTCACTATTAAAAATATCAGAAGGTTCTAGAATCCAAGATGGCAGGTGTGAAGTAAGACAAATTTCTCATTAAAATTTTATTTAAATTGTTATTAAGATTATTTAATTTTTTTTACTAATAAGTTACATGTTTACTCTCGCCAGGAATCTATGCGAGCAATAAATTAATTCATTAACTCAAAATTTTAAGTAAACATATCTTTTATTATTTTGGAGTTTTTTCGGAAATGTTTGGTCAAAAATTAAAGACTTTTAAGTTTACAGTCAAGGTCAAGGGCAGAAAAAATAAATAAATAAATATCACGAAATTATCTGAGAAATTTTCTTGTAATAGAATTTTAAGTGTTATTGAGATCTTTTACACTGGCAAATTTGCAACAAAATAAACGAGTGAAATAACCGTGAAGGTTATCTTCCTCTTCATTTTAACTCCAGGGGTCCAAAATTTCATTTAAAATTTTTACCAATTACCTCTTTCAAAAATGGGAAAGGGGATGGGGTTTTTTCTGAAACCTCGTGTAGTCAGAAAGATGGGGGGTGACTATTTTTAAATAAGATGAAGCATAAATGTCCTCTTGTTTTTAAAATTAATTGTTTTAATTTTATTCATATGTACCAAAATTATGCTTTAAGGAGTGAAAAAGGGGAATAGGGTGGTTTTGAAAATTCTCATGCATTTTTTTCTTATTATATGTTAAACAATAATTTTCTTCTTATTTTGAATGGCGTGTGTGCTAATATCTGCTTTAAATAATCTACAGCCCTTTTTTTTATTAAATTAGGTGAATACAGTAATTTACTCCTTAATTTAAACATAAAGTATGTGAATTTTCATAAAAAAAAGTATAAAAATTATGTTTTAGGGGGTTAGAATAAGGGAAAGAAGTGTTTTTTTTTCTTTTTTGTTTAGTTAATGTAGACAGTGATCCCCATATATTTTAGAAATCAATTTCGTACAGTATTTTTACCCTTATTTTAAATGCAAAGAACACAAAATTTCATCAATGTTTGTTTTAAGGGGTGGAAACGATGATAAGCGGGGGTTCAAAATATTATTTAGACTGCGACCTTCCTCGTGTTTCAAGTGTTAAGTGTGCAAAGTTTCAATTCAATCGGATAAACGATGCGTGAATGCATATAAGATGAACAAAATAGAAGAACACAAATACATTCATTTTTATATATAAGACTATGTAATGCTGGCAAGCGTTGCAAAACCTCTTTCAATTTTTTTGTAATTTGTTTGAAGTAGGTACACAAATGCAAAGCATCTCTTTAATTAACACTTTCTCTCTCTCTCTATATATATTTTTTTTATATATATTTAGCTCCCTATATCTTCACTATACCTCTCCCTATATCTACAACTATATCTCTCTATATCTATATTTATCTCTCCACATCTCTATGCATATATATATCTACGAGTTTATCCCTATACATCTATATAATATATCTATCTCACTCTCTATATATATTTCTCTATACATTTATCTACATATCTTTATCTCGATGTATACATCTTTCTATCTCTATTCATCTATCTATATTTCTATCTCACTCTATTTATCTCTCTCGACTCTCGTGCCACCATTATTATTCTGACCATAGAAAAAAGTAACTGTCATAAAATATTTTCAGGTGCATATTTATTTTGCTTATATATATATATATTAATCTTTATTATTTTCAATTATTATGTGGGTCGTATAAAAGAGGATCACAGTCAAGAAATACCTACTGGTAGGTATCCGATACGACTCGTGTGCCACCTTAAATTCTGCTTTAATGGTTGGTCATTGAAATCTCCCCCTCTTGTTTTAACTGTCAAGTATGCAAAATTTCATCGAGATCGGATGAACAATGTGCGAACGCATAGAAGATGAACAAATAGAAGACGAGCACACAAACATTCATTTATATATATAAGATTAAAAAATAAATTATATCAAAAGGTGGTAGAATGCTTACCCCTGACATAACTAGGTATCGGCTATCCGCATTACCGGACTGCTTTGTAAGGTCTACGAATTCTCTGGTTGGCAGGCGCAGTAACCCACGCCTGAGATTTCATCTATTTTTACAGAATTACGCTACATATCTATCCGTGATAAAAATGTAGCCTATGTCACTCTCCGGCCTATCTCTGTGCAAAAACTCATTTCGATCTGTTGCTCCGTTGCTGCGTGAAATAAGGGAAAATCAACAAACCAACAAACACGTTTTCGTATTTATAATATTATAAATGATACAAATATGTGGGTTACATATACATATATAAATCACATTGTTATATATATGATAACTGCCGTAATTTTTAACAAATCACTTCCTAACTGATAAACAAAATTAATAAATAGAAAAATCTCGGCCACGTTCGTTAAAAATAAAAACATAAAAATCGCTATAACTCACATAATATTACAAACATCGCATCCGTTAGAACGTATTATAACTCGTAGGCGTAATATCAAAAACTTTCGTCGAGATAGATTTTTTATACGACCAGCCATAACTGCAAGGGGTGGAAAAAACAAGAGCCGGAGGACAAAAAAAATCCATACCTCCCTTAGTAATCTCAACATTGAATCAGTTACAATTGTTTGCTAATCTTATAATTTTATACAAAACCTTTGTCTAATACAATTTTTTGATAAGACGAACCATTGTTGCTAGGGGTTAAAAAAAATGCAGGGATAGAATTGTAAAAAATCATCATCTTTATTATGTAAGCTATTGAATTCGTTCTTATTTGTTTTAAAACCTAAAAAAAAAAAATTATTCAAAACCATTATCCGAAATACTTTTTATGCGACCAACCATTACTGCAAGGGGTGAAAAAAAAACAGAGTTGAAAGACGAAATAATTCATATCTCTGTTACAAGTTAATGAGGGAAAAGATCCCACATCCCAAGTTATAACAATTTCTTATCTTTCAGATTATCTACATTTATTCATCGGCCCAACCCATTAACACCTTCTGGAAGCTTCGTTTGGTAGCAAAAAATTGAGGTTACTCGTATGCGACCATATAGCATTCCTCCTCACCAACCATCCTCCTTTTATCTCTCTATCTCTCTCTCTCCCTCTCCTTCTTGAAGTGATTCTCACGAAACGTTGGTAGAAATTTTGAAGAAAGATCGCAACACTTATTTACCTCCTTCACTCCAATGCTAATAGTTTTTTCGTTTTTTTTTTTTTTTTTTTTTTTTTTGCTGGTTCCTCAAAACAATTTCAGACACAGATCGTGTTGTAAGTGTTGATTGAGATCACTTTGCAAAAATTTGTAAAATATGTGGTCTCTTCTGAGCAAAAACTCATTTCAATGCAATCAACTTTTTTTTCTATCTCAAGATAATAAATTATATTGATATTTTTGCTTAGAAAAGGTTATGATTTGTGATGTCGGACAAAGCAGGCTTTAGGGACTTAATTAATTTATTCTTACAAACGACTTCATTTGTGTGGGATGTTAATGTGGGAGCTCGCGCAAGTTTTCCACTCGACGTAAAACTGCGTAACGAATCAACGAATCAAGTTCAGGGATGATGAAGTTGGTCATGTTAGGGAAGTTGTTACTAGCGGGAGCGCTCTGTAAAGTGTATCATCCACGGTGTTAATTATTTTTCCCCCACCGCCGGAGAACAGCAGTTCTTCGGAACTAAAAACATTTCCCTTTTCGCCACGGTATTCCCCGGGCGGGAAGGGCACGACTCTCGCGAGCCGGGTAGTAGCGGCGAACAGCCCGCGGTCCTATGGGTGCGGGGGGGGGGAGGGGGGGGGAGGGACTCTGGCCATGACGGGTCGGGTGATGAATGAGGCGGGCGAAATAATCAACATTAGCAAAACAAAGTGGATGGAGGGAGGGTTGGGGGAGAACTGATTCCTCGGAGGTTTGTTAGAAAAGGTTGGAGGGGGCGGGGGGTGTTACCGCGAACCACGACGACCGCTCTGCCTCCTGGCGGCGAAGTTCGCAAACAGCGCAACGGTACGTCTTTCGGGCACGACTTTCCTCCTCTTTTCCTTCTTCTTCGTCAACGATGCGTACGCCTCACACACTAAGGGACAAGCCAACTTAGGGTACTTTTAAGCGTCACATAACTTTCACGTACTATAGATTAACATTATTAATTTACTAGAGATGAGATTTTATAATGAATTGCATTAAAAAAACCTAAACAACACCGAAAAACAAGTAAATACACCATGTAGCACCTAAAATCATTAAATTTATTAGCATTTGTACGAAACCTAATTTAAATCAAAAAATTCTTATGTTTATAATTTTGTTAAATTCGATTAATTAAATGAATGTAGCACAATGTTTGTACCCAAATAAATGGAAAAAAAAATTTTTTTTTTTTTGCTTCTTCTAACTTGTTATAACTAACGTTGGTACATTTTTCTAGCTTAATAACTATTTTACTGTAAAAATGCATTAACAAATCACAGACGAAAATACATTATTTTGGTGAAATAGTTATTTAGGTGGAATAATTATTTAACAAAGATTTGAGTTCACAATGTTTTAATAATACACATTTTTTATGAATAACATATTTTATAAACAAAAACTAAAATAACACCTAAATCTCCTTTTTTTAAAAAACGAATTTGAACCTTTGGTATGGTAAACGTACGCCTTTGACCACACCACCATCTTTTTATTTTTTATTTTTTATAAAAGATGGGTGGCGCACTGGCAAGTTTTGACTGTCACCAGTGTGACATTCATATCCCCCCCCCCCCCTTAATGTTGTATTTGTTTTTATGTCAACCCGATTTATTGTGAAATTGTAGTTATGGTTGTTGGAGTATTAAGACAACACTAATTACATCCTTATCTTACCCGGGATTCGAACCTAGAGCCCCACACCGTAGCCCGGTGTGCTGTCAACTGCGCTACGGAGGCATACTTCCATCGAGACATATACTAAACTAAGAATTAAATATAGGAAAAAAATAAATAAACTTGTAATTTAGTAAACTAAAAAACAGTTTTTATTGTTGAATGAACTAAAAATTTAAAAAATTATATAGATATTTAAATTTTTTGAGAAAGATCCTATTAATGCACCACAACTCTGCATAACTTAAAGCGTGGTGTGTTCTCTTCAATTATTTTCGTAATGACTATATCCTAAAATTAGTGACAGGAAATTTAAGACAAATGCACTTCGGACTTCTTTTTTTGGTTTGAAGGGATAAAAGCAGCATCTGTTGTTGGTGGAGTCGCCATATTTTTTTAAATACATGCCACTAGTGGCACTAGTATCGCGTATTGTATACGTCGTCTGCTAGAGAGCGCTGCCGACATCTTTGTTTCAATGCTTACTACTAGGCGCACTAATGTCGTATATTGCACACATCGTCTGCTAGAGTGCGCTTCTACCATCTTGGCTTAGTTTGTAACTGCTAGAGTGCAGTATTGTTAATCACCAGATTGTCGTAGCAGTCCACCATCTCGTCGGCCATTTTTTCCATCATATTTAAAGTACCTTATTATTTACCTAAAATTTTGACAAAAAATCCATAAATAATTTTAATAAATTATCCATTAATAAAATGGTTGATTCGATTGATTTCTGGTTGATGCAAGAAAAGTGTATTTTAGATTTAAAATATGTATGTATTTTAAAATAACGTCAATTTAAAATCTTACCATAAAGTCAAAGTCCCATGTTTTAAAAAATAAAACGTCATATTTTTACAAATAAAATTTATTATGTGAAATATACACTATTACAAGTTCAAACAAAAAAATTATTAAAGTCTTTAGAATTTCATGATTTATTCAGTATTCCTGGAGTGTGAAGAAGGTCCTTTACATTTCTTAGCAAGTGTTTTTCGTTTTATCAGGTCGACTAATCGGTATACCATAATTTTTAACATAGAAGATAATTGTATATTCATTAAAAGGGCAATGGTATATTTTAAGATATTTTGCACAGGCCATGTTTGCAAATGTCTTGCGACAGAATATAAAGTTTTATCCTGGTGAATCTTGCAAAACCACACGTGGTCTTTCAAATTTCCGCCGTGTATAAACTGGGTACAACACATGTTGACCTGATATTTAATGCGTTTAGATTTATTATAAACATCGTGTATTACACAAATTTCAAAGTTTTTTTTTGCGTTTTTACAGTAGCCACAGTTTCGGGATTGAACGCCGTTAGTTGATGCTTTCCTTATAGTTGTCACTCACACTGTTAACAACCAAGGTCATGCTGCTTTCGAAAATGCATCTGTTGAAGTTTCTTGCAGTGATGAACAGTGGGTGCAGCCAACATCAGGATCTCTGCAAAATATCACCTCAATTTAACATTTTAACATAAACAAAATATGAGGTTCAAAAAATAAAAAACAACACATTTTTACGAATAAAATGTATTATGTAAATTCTGGATGCTTCTGAACTTATCCTTGCTGAAGCGAGGATAGAGTTCTAGCAATATCAGCCGGAATTTGTTTTGTAATTTTTTTAATTAAAATTATATGAAAAAGTTTATTGAATATGTCTTACATATTTGGTGCAATGACATTGAGTGATATACTTAATCAGTCGGTAATCTTTATAATGTTCATGATCGTAGTAGGGATGAGCAGTATATTTCATCGATAATGTAATGAAAAATTAATTGTGATAATTTTCAAGCATAAATTAGAGCCAAATGTAGCTAGTTGAAACCACTGGAAACAGGTGAAGCCAGTTGGAGCCATTAGAGATAGTTGGAACCATTGGAGCCAGGTGAAGCCTGTTAGTTGGAGCCATTAGAGATATTTTGGAGCCACTAGAGCCATGTGAAGCCAGTTGGAACCATTAGAGATAGTTGGAGCCATTGGAGATCTTGGGAGCCAAGTGAAGCCAGTTGAAGCAAATTGTAGCCATAGATTAGTTATGCCTTTTTATTTAGCATGAGTTTGATTTTTTTCACGGTGATCTCAAATATGGTTTTTTGCCCCAATCCACCACAGTCAGAATATAAATGTACGAGGTGACGTGATACCTGTTATTGTTGCTATTTTGGTATTCTATGAAATGAGAGTAGATGAGTAAAAGTATGAATAATTGACATTAAGCTAAGTGTTTTATAACTAAGAGTTGCTAACACATCAAGTTTACCTATTCCATAATAGTAGCTAACAATTTTACTGTAAACTACTAATTCAAATTAATGAACGTGTTTGTTGTTTAGACTAACGTATTATACCCCGAACTGTGAGTGTCCAATCCTGAGGCCGGACAATGTGACTCCCAGTTTTGTCTGTTGGTCATCTCTATTTGCTATATAACATAGAATCCAGTAGCTGTTAGTGGAGCTGCAATTCCAACGTTGAACTCGATGGAGGGTGTACCGTCTTAGGCGGAGATCTCGATGGCAGCGACGCCGACGTCCGCGGAGATACTGGTGGTACCTGCACCAAGAGGTCGTGTGGGCATTTGTACAAAGAGTTTCATAATGTAAGTGTAACATGTACATGTGTGTGTGTGTTTTAGAGTAAGGAGCTAGGAGCATAAATTTTATTTTCAGTAGGTCTCTTAATTCAAAGGCAATGGTGAATAATCATATTATTACATGTAGTTTTGGTACTGTAATTAGTATAATTATCCCTACATGCTTATAGTTGGCACTCTAGTAGTCTCAAATTTCACCGAAAACGATCTCAATGGTAGGCATAATGGTACTGAGTAACATATTCATTCAGCCGGGCAGTTGTATTCTACCAAGTCCTTGTTTTTAGTGAAAATGGTTAATTTTAATAACTAATATTAAGCTTAAATTACCTATTTGCACTGAAAAAGGATTGAAACGAAGACAGAAATAGATCGAATCAACATGAATTAATAAATAAGTATATTTTTAATACTTTTTTTTCTCGAAATTTTCGGTTGATAATTACAATTTTTATGATGGTGGCTAAAATGGCTGACAAGATGGTGGATGCTACGATCTAGTGATTGATACTACTGCACTCTAACTGGTATAAACTAAACTAATATGACGGCAGCGCACTCTAGATGACGATGCGTGCAATATGTGACACTAATGTTTCAAGTATCAAGTACCTTATTTAAAACAAAAATGGTGCTCGACCGCCACCAGGTGCTGCAATTAATTTTCCATATTAAAAAATTACAGATCCGAGAATGTATTTTTGTTTTTGTATTTACTTTATTTAGTTCTTAGTCTGGTATGTGTCTTGATGGCCGTGTGTTCAAAGGCGTGCGTTTTCAATACCTTTATGTCTGACCTGTCATATTTCCAGTCACCTAGCTTCCGATGTATTTTGTATAAAAATAACTTTATGTTTATATGGATCATAAGAATGGTATGTAATGAAACATCGACGCTGCGTACATGAAACAGAGCGCACCATAGGAACAAATGTCAGAAACACACATTATCTTATTCTTTCCCTGGCAAGCTTGAGTATTGTGTGGGGAAGGGGGTGAGGACGAGCTTTGTTTGACCTAATATTTTTAATGGGGACAATGTGGGAAACTGGTAAGAAATACGCGAGACAAGTGATGCCAGCGAACCTGGTGTTGAGGAGTGTTACTACGGTTTTTAAGTGCGTGAAACTAGTTTACAGTATTGACATCTAGCGGCGTGGAGTGTAAAATACCTAGAGAGCAATGCAGTAAATTGTCTCGCGCTTCGCCAATGCTAATTGGCCAGAGTTTTCCGTGTTGTCCTATTACGATATTTGGTTTAACTAGCTTCATGTCACTTTCACATTCTCTCATCACTTGCGGTCCGACCAGCAGGTCTGACATGTGTGTCGTCTGACAGTAATGGAGAGTAGAAGATATTAATTTCAAAATGTCATCCGTTACGACACCTCAAGCTATTCTCCTGATACCACACTTGCCCCTAGAGCATAGGTGGGATGTGGGAGCAGGAGGAAACGTTCAAAAGGGCGGCCGGGGAGTGGGGTGCTCGATGATGATGTCCGTAACGGAAAGCGCACCATTCAGGAGTTCTTAAAGAGTAAACTGCGAGAGGTCAAGGTCATCCGAGATGGCCACCGAGGTCAAGGTCATTCTGGATAGCGGTAAAGGTCATTCAAGATGGTGGTTGAATCCCTGAATCCCGAGCTACTTAAATTCATTATCATTTGCAAGAACCAGTTGTTCATCTTCTACTTCAAAGAAGCACTTTAGTCCATAAGTCGAGAACTTGTTATTCCTTGATGAACCTGCGGTTAAAATGTGTTGTCCCCATTTTGACTAGAAGGTAAAGGCCTACATTATTTTCTTTCGTAACACATCAGTCACGCCCTGGTTTACGTGTGTAAACTCTCACTGTTTACTGACAACACAGCCCACAAACCCAAGTGCTGCAAGGTTTCTTGGCTTGTTGATTTAGAACCGCGTCAAAAACGATGAGTTCGCCAACGTTTCGGCTGTCATTGCAGTCGCCATCATCAGGGTAGCAGTCTCCCACTGATACCTACGAGTAAAAATACACACGTTTCCTCCGACTTGATTCGGATGTCCCACGCCCAGCGCCATTTCTCCCTTCTCTTCCCACATCATCGTACGATATGGCTCACAAGCCGTTATCCATATCTAGCCTATGTTGCAGAGGGGGGGGGGAGGGAATCGTTTCAAATTCACGTCCCGGCTCCAGCCTTTCCCCTCCCCCTCCCTTTTCTGAAGCGTCGGGCTCACGCCACCACACCCTCCGCAATCGATAAATAGCATAATATTATCCTGGAGGAATTCCAGCGGCGGGGAATACCATCGCATCCCTCGGGACACCTGCCCCCCCTTCCTCCCCCAGGGCAGACCGCGCGCGCACGCAAATATTTAATCAGCGTCGCCCCTCCATCCCCCCTACTTCTCCACCCGTCCCCGGACCTGCCCGCCGTGTAGCCGCACCTGCTGAACCGCCTCGCCACTCGCGCTGTCTTCGTCGCTCGGATAATGGAGACGGGCCACTTCGTGCGCCTCGCGGCTCGCACGGTGCGCACCGTGCGCACCGCGCGGCGAGTCGGCCGTTCCGTAACGCCCACGGATGCGCGACTGAATATGCGGAATATGGCTACTAAAATATCTGTGCGTTTGTAGACTATCAAGATCAAAATTTAAGTGTTATACATAAAGAAAACATAAAAAATTTCTTTAAAATAAAAACTTAAAGTAATTTCACAAATATTCTTAGTTCATAATTTATGGAATAATGTATAAACGGAGTGGCGTATTGAGTATAATTGCAAAATATTATACTTTGGAATAATCTTTGACAGTGTTGAATTATCTTGGTAACAAATAAATAAGTATGGCTGCCAGTGTGCACGTGCGTATTTATTTTTTGCAATTGAAACTTAGGTTATGATTTTCAACACTCATACTGTGAGGCTATGCAGTTTGTAAATTTGGAACATAAGATAAAGCATTTTAGCACAGTGTTTTGATTATTCCATTTTGAAAAATAAATAATATTAAATATAAATTGTGAATATTCCCAGCAACGAACGACAAAAAAAAAGTTGCCAACACTTGCTTTCGAATATATAACGACTTTTTAGGTTATTAGGTTGCTCATTAAAACCGCATGATTCGCTGATTTACAAAAAAATAAAAAATAAGAGCTTTAGCTATAGCATTGAGTTGCAACATTTAATCTTTCTTGCTTTGTGGTAACACCCTTTCGAGTCAAATGGTACACAAATCATACAAATGATGCCGGTACCTCGTAGTTACTATGTTGCATGCAGGGTTGCCAACCTGTCCCTCCCTCCAAGGTCACTTATCACACAGTTTCAAGTGGTTGTTGTTTGGTGCGGACTTGTACCGAGAAGAAAGACGGTGCAGAATGGGTGACTTAGATTTAATACAACATTTTTTTTACATGCGTCATTGCAGTTTGTCGAGAAAAAAATTTCAAGCATGCAAAACAAGAAATAAAAATGAATACATAAACCCACAGAGAACAAGCCTAAAACAGCAGATGTCGAACGAATGGGTCCAACGATGAAGCTGAACAAGTATTACGGGCAACACAACGATGACAGCACAGAAAAACACAGGAGGTTTCCTGTGACAAAACAGTTGCGACGTTTCGGGAACTGGCTTCTATTCCCGTCATCAGGCACAAACAGACGCAACAAAAAAGTGCAAACAATTGCAATGCCATCAGTTCAAAAAATTGTATTAAATCAAAATTCACCATTGCATGATTAATTTTAATTACGTAGAGTGACTTTCAAGCTGAACATTTTATTTATGAGAGAAAATTGGGGCCGTGTATTCGCAATACAGCCTCTGAAGACTGTGAAAACAGGAAACTCGAGAAGCCACAGTGGTTGGTATGAAATGTATTGGGAACACTGCCACTACGGCCGCCAATAGCATTCGCGCATGCAAACCCGTGGGCTTGGTCATCGACCCCACGTGTGTTCTGCATGGTTACACTTCCAGCCTATCCAGCGCAACGAGCTGTGATGGGTCGCTTGGACACCAATGAACTGCTTGTTTGAATTTTTATGATCTTCATCCCACTAGCATAGTTTATGCTGTACAATTCGCTGTCCAGAAGCATAAACTTTTCAAGTAAAAGTAATATCTTCTGTCCCTTGAAAAGAGTACAGTTGCAGATCACTGCTCTGAATCACCACAAAGTTTTAAAAGTACCTATGGATGACAGATGTACCAATGAATATTCACATATATATATATATAGGTATATATAAGAATTAATGAATATTTAAAATATTTCCCTATACTATTCGTAAATAAATAACTGTATAACATTTGTTAAGGTAAGTCCAGTATTTAGCCGTTTTGCGTCTCATCCAGTTGAGACTTTCAAACATGAGTCCGTTAATGTATGGAAGCAAACTAAGCCAACAAATGTATCTGACTACTGAAAGCCGTGAAAAGTTCACAGATACGATAAAAGTAAGCATAAATCTAAGATTAAGTTATTTTTCAAACTTTGTTTATTCCGTTTTTCTTAGTAATTCGTAAATAAATATGAGTCTTACACTTTAAATTCACGTTTTATGAAACAGATTTATATTCGTGCGAAATGCTGAAACTGGTGGGTTGTATATATAAATTTTTCTTATTTAGGCTCCGATTGAATTAGGTTATGCTTCGCAGATAACGTGGTAGGTGCTAATAAAATGTCGTCCAAAATCTTATCGTTTATGTCAGAAAGCGCAACTCAGGACGTAAGAATACTCGAATAGGCCTACCTGTAATTTATTAGGGTAAATTTTTAGGGTTATTTCACTATTTTTTTAATTTGCCAACCTAGAAGATTAAAAAAAATACAATTACACTTAAAATTCTACAAGTAATTATCTCAAGTAATTTCTTGATTTTTATTTATTTAATTTTGCTGCCCGAAGCGTGATACCCACTAGTTCTGACAACCATGTCTACACAGCTTATAGGCTCGGTTTTATGCGCTATTTTATTTTGTTCCGTTTACGTGACGTTATTTTTCATGTAGGAAAATATGTACGGATATTCAATTATATATAGGCATTGCAATTTGTGTTGGAGGGCCAAGTTTGTCATATGATATATTCTGCACGTTGTATGTCGTTTGTAAAAAAAATAAGACTCGTGTTCTTAATTTAAATGTTTTCTGCTCATTATCTGGGTTTCACATCTGGTAAACACACACAAAAAATTTTCTAGAGCGGCGGTTCCCAAAAGATGTTCCGGGGAACCCTGGGGTACCGTGTCATGGTCACGTGGGTTCTGTAAGTCAGGACGAATGTCATATAAAGCATGCAAAATTATTCTTAAATAACTTTCCTTGAAGGAGTTGGGGTTCCGCCAAAAGAAATGTCGATCATAGGGTTCCCTGACCGACATAAAATAGGGAACCGCTGTTCTGGAGTATCATTTTTTGAAATATTTGTTCATAAAAAACTGAATTTAGCAAAAAATAATATAACATAGATGATTTAGCCGAGCCGAACCAAAAATGATACGAAATGGTGTATAATAAGAAACCTTATAAGCAGTACAAAATTAAATTAAAGAAAGAGGCACATAGTCCAAAAAATATATTTTATCACAACTCCTGGTTAACAACGTCTAACCAACCATCCATCAAAATCACAAGTTGCATTCGTTGAAGCAATACAATATTATCCACACATAAGATATGATATAAATTCGTGTAAATTATTCTTAACATTATGCCTAAAGTTGGACTCACAATTATCCGTCGCATCCGCCCTTCACCTGTCCGTCCCTCAGTCAAGTGAACTGTAGCCAATCAGATGGTCCAAAAAATTACGTCCATCCGTCAAAACCTTACCAAGCTTTCCTTTCGACGAACGGATGATAGTATAACTTCAAAGAATTTTATTTTAAAAGATTTTAGTTTTGTTTATTTGCTAAGCTGCGTCCTTGTGTTATTTAATTTGAATTTCAGCACGTTTTGAAGTCTGATATTTAAAACCAAAAAATGACCGAGACTCAAAAGTGTAATTAATAACGTAAGGTAGCTCGAAAAATATATTTAAATAAATATTACAGCAAAAAAATAGTTTGGTTATTTACTAGTGTTTTATGTTCGTCGAACTAATAAACCTTTACGTTCTATTAGTTGGCAGCCTCCAAGTTGGGGGGGAAAAAAATATTATGACGGATGTACACATCATTGTAAATCGCTCGGTTTGTTGATTCACAATTCACAATCAAGTCTTTATTAATCACATTATGTACAATACACGCATTTGGTACAGTAGCACACCAGCACACCGTGCTCTTTTGCCAGTCGAATACAAAAGCAAGTCGCTTGACATGTTTTAACAAATACATACAATATAACTGTTAGTTGATGGACAGGCGGATGACGAACAGACGCGACGGATCATTTAGGCAGAGCTAATGCACAAATCGGGCAGTAGCTTACTATACACTATACACTAAAGGGAAAGAGGTATCAACTCTACATACCTCTACTGTGACCTCAGTTTTATTATTCGACGGGATTTACAAAGCTGTCGGAATTGGCCGAATCAAGAGCGAAAAAAAAAATGTTTACGAATTTTATTGTGTTACAATTTTTTACGCACGGGTCGTTGCCATTTCTGTCCGCTATCGTTGAATTTGTGGTAGATAAATCTGATTCCAGCAGCAGAAGTTCCAAGCGTGCAAAAACGACGCAACGCCACTTGAAAGGTTGCCATTATTCTTCTCTATTTCAGGGACCAGTTTTATGTTTTCTAACAAATTTTCCGTTTTGGTGTATTCTAAAAATTCCAGCCAAGCACAATTTAATGTTAAGTATACTTTAGAACGTTCTGTATTATTAATTTTGTCAATGTTTTTAAATTCCTGTAAAGTTTTACACTTTCCAAATTTACAAGTCTATTGGTCGGTTCATCTCCTACGTATTAATATTGGTGGTTTTAAAGATGAGTGATGTTCCCATCTGCCGGTTAAGAGGATCCAGCTGCCGTAGTTCCCAGAGTTGCCGTCAGGGGCGGCGTAGTTCTTCCTTCGCCGCACAGAGAGCGTTGGTGGCGATATCACGCTCGATACAACAGTCGAGCCATTTTTTTTCGAACTCTTTCAAAGTACGGTGCACATTGTAGTACTCACTGTTCTTCGCAAAACTACCCACTCCTTTCACGGCATTTATTAATTTAAAAAAATCGCAAAATTCACGTTAATTCCGAGGAAATAAGAAAATTAAATAACGAGTCGTATCTACCTAAACACATTTAGGTAACGAAAAAAAAAACCACCATTCATTTTAACTCAGTGTAATATACAGTAAGTACAGTGCGACAAGAAGCAAGAGAACCTGCGCAGATCCCAAGGTCCGTGGGTGATCACGTGACGAGAGCGTGGATTAGGGGAGGGGATAAGTAACGCAGCCGTTCCCTGGCCGATAAAACCGATCGCGGTCGCCTGTCCTAATTACACGAACCGATCGATCTATGCTATGGCTTCTATGACGGGATTTAAATCGCGTATTAAATCTGGCACCCCACCGCGGGTAAAAGCTCAGGAGATAGTCTACAATGTTGCAACACATTTCAGTGAACACAAAAAAAGAACTTGTTTGAATTGACGTATAATGTCCCTGAAACAACAAGTACTGCAACAGATGTATGAATATCTACATTTAAAACGAATTCTATCAGAGGGTAAGGCAACGAGTAAAACCAGTCTGACTTTGTCGACACCGACGGGTAAGAAAACAGGGCACAGGAAAATAATCGAATTAGACGATTTTACGTGTGGTGCTGTGCTGCGAAAAATTCACGGGTTTTATATTGTAAGAAAATCTGTTCCCAAATTAAATAAATTGAATAAGGCTTTGCTAGAAGACGGAGTTTTGAAGTGTAGCAAGAAATACTTTCGGAACTTGAAGAATCTAGGATTCCGCTGGAAAAAGCGTCAATCAAAGACAAAGGTTTTGATTGCAAAGCCAGAAATACCTGCTTGGAGAGGCCGCTATCATGAACAATTGCGTGAGTTTCGTAAGGCTGGCAGAACCGTAGTTCATGTTGACGAAACCTATGTTCATGCTACACTCAGCGTTAGTTCTTATTGACAGTCAGGTACGGAAATAGGCGTCACATAATCCACTGGGAAAGGCGGACGATTATTTATTGTGCATGCAGGTGAAGTAGCAGGCTATGTTCCAAACGCTTTGCTTATTTTAAAGTCAAAATATAAATCTGGGGACTTCCATGACGATATGAATTTTGAAAACTTTTCAATGTGGGTGAAAAATAAATCACCTCCAAATCTACCTGGAAAAATGTGTCGTATTACTGGAAACCACCTCTTTTCATAATTTACGCCTGAACAAAAAACCTACAGCATCATTCTTAAAACAAGACAATCAAAACTGGCTGACAGACAACAATATTTCACTCTCTTTAAAAGTGACGAAATAGAGTATTTTGCTTTTAGTAAAAAGTGCACCAGTAACAAAACAATTTAAAATAGATGCGTCAATCACAGAATGTGAACATGATGTCATTGGCCTGCCCACGCCAGCTGGTTTGAACCCGACTGAGCTGGTATGGGCAGAAATCAAAAAGAAAATTCGGGAAGGAATCTCTTCATAGCTAGATGATAGAAGAAAATTGTTCGAGGAGTTGTTCAGCAGTTATTCTGTGGACAAATAAAAATAGTATTGCAAGCACGTGAAAAAATATTGAAGGGGACTATGTGAGAAGTGACGGGATAATTGTCATTACAATTGATAAAATAGTAATAAATTTCTGATGTTCAAGTGATAGGGACAGTGCAAGCGATACAGACAAAGTGGAAAGCAGTCTTTGTGATTCGGAATAAGTATTTTTAATTGTTTGCTAGCTTTTTCCCCCCTTTTTTTACGCGCAGTGGTAATTTTCTATGCATGTTTGAATTTTTTGAAGCGGGACATTCATGTATAATGGATTGTAAATCACTTCAGTATAATCTCGGTGCAAATATAATTTTTTGCTATCTATTCCGTAAATAAGATTCGATGCATCTAAGTTTCTTCAACCATGCATTTGAATGAACCTTAAAGTATATTAAAATTTTCAAAATATTTGTGGTTTCAACAACTAATCGATACATAAATTTTTACTCAAAACACCATCTTAAAATTAAACAAAAAGTATATAATTAAAGAACACTATGCCATGAGGACCCTAGACTGTTTCGACTGACTCCAACCGATCTTGAAAATCAGTTACTAAATTCTGGGACATGATTAAGTGGCCAAGAGTGTGTTCAAATGATAACATGGAATGCATGAGTTTCGCCGTTGCTGATCGTGTAAGATGGACTCACGCACGACGGTTTGGTTTGCCACCCCTCCTTCCCCGCCGTGGTAGGGGAAGGCTGTTGATGAGCACAGGGACGTCGGAGAATGCTCTGGTGTTTCTTGTCGCACTGTAACTGAAGTTAAACTTTACGTCTCAAGGGAGTATCCAGCTCAGAGCAGAAGGGGAAGCAATTTTTTTAGAATCCGTCATAAAGGGGAAGAGGAAATTTCCTGAATTATACCTTTTTAATGAAGTAGGAAGGTATATGCGGCCAAACAATAATTTACAATAACAAAAGGAACAATATTATTCATTAAAAAGTTTACAATAGTTACAATTTTGCTCCTTCTGTTCAACCCTGGACACGACAATGTTTACGCTTGATGTGGAATCATGTTTGTTTTTCTCTTCCACATGAATAAAATTACCAATTAACTAGTACATTTTCTGCAAACGTTTTATTCAATTTATAAGTGCGGAAATTTTAAATATTTACGCGTATGAACCACCAGCTGAGTAGGAAATTAGAGACGTGTGTGTTAAGAAACTACATTTCCATTTGTTTGCTACTGAGCTAGAATACCCCACTACTACCTTTTTTGGTTTTACCCCTCTTTCCTAGCACTTACACAGCTAGCACGAATCTAACCTACGTACAGAGGAATAAAAGTTGAATAAGAGCTGTCACATGACAGAATAACAATGAATGGTTGGCTGTAATCATTCCTTGGTTATTCTTTAGAAGGTTAGTACAACACTGTGTATACATAACTCATCACTGATGTTCGCACATTAACTCATTTGTACGTACAATCGTACAGCTAAAGGTAAATTACGCTACCGGACGAAGCATTAATGTTGCCATATAATTTTGACGCTTTTTTTCATTACAGAAGAGTTTGATAGCAATTAGGAGTCATTTTTATGTACGAAATTAGTTTCATGTACGCTTCAATCGTAGCAGCTTATGCCTACATCGCTTCAAAACATACCATGCTTAACCACTATAATAAAACACGATGCAAAAGCAATAACATATAATTTTTCATAAATATTTAAGACTTAATTTTCCTTCATTACTACCTGACAGTGTTCATCTGGAAACTATATTTCGATGCTTTATACAAAATATTTACAGTTTTCTAGTGCTCACTCATTTCGTTTTGACAGACACCATGTTGATTCGTGCTTTATATTTCAATTGCGACAGCCATAATCATGTATTTTAACTTTATTATTCCTCTCCAATAGTTGGCATAATGAATTATCGACAATGAGGATAGCATAAAGAAATAATTTTGAATGCGTAATTAATGTTTGAGTACTAGGCTCGAGGCCAGAAAAAAAAAACTGTGGCATCGCATATCGCTGTTCACATTCAGGCAATGTCGGAGATTATCCTACTTCCATCGTTAAAAATCACCCCTTGTTCGCTAAACGGCACTTCCCCATTTATTCGCACCCTCAACCCTCCACTCAATCACCCACGCGCCACCCTTCCATTGAACCCATCCCTTCCATTCGGCGTTAGGCCCACACGAACAGGTTTTTGTTTTTTTGGATGCCGCACCCTAGAATTTCAACAGGACATGAGGCGTGACACATAACTCCCCCGGCAAACGTCCATGCTACCAATTACCGACTACACCAGTATCACTCGCACAGCGATGAAACAGTAGAGCCGCCGCGGTTTAATCCAGGATTCTTCGTTTCAGCACATTCCGTAATCCGGCACAGATCGAGACACCCGCGTTCGGATTTTTTTTAACGTGTGGATTCAGGTGTTTCTTGTCCTTGATGCAAATTTATCTCGTAAACTTTTTAAAAAAAAGAAACTTAATTACATTTTTTTTTTCTCGCGGCAGCGTCGGCCACGTTTTCAACTTGCGAAAGAAAAACATGGTGCGACTCCACTGGGAATCAAACCGCGATCCTTCTAGTTGGAAAGCGAGTTATGCGATCACTTTATTTTTTTAATATTTTATTTGCAGCCCGTCATTTGTTTGCGTCTCAAAAAAAAATACACTCAGTATTTACCCGGGATTTGAAACCCGTAACACTTATTAGACTTTTTTTATTATTATTTGCACATGTATTTATTGGCAAATAGTTTCAGGCATCTGCTAAATGGTACATCTATACAATGAGGCATTTGGGCACAGAGGCTGAAGTGCGCATGCCCAATCGTTTTACATTTTACACTCACAAGGGCAATAACACAACGTGATTGTATTTGCAGATGAAAAGAAAAAGAGGTAAGGGCCAAACTTTGGTTGAAAAGTTTTGATTTTTATCATAGTCCATCGGGCATCACGAAGTTTGTAAACAAATTCACGAACTAAATAAGTAGGGGCTTGCATGTTTCGCGTAAAGATTCAGAGACCAGCTGAATGTTAAAAACACCGTAGCATCGTCTGTGTTTCGTGATATGCTGATTTTCTTTCAGGTGCATGTCTATCGTTACAACACCAATAGCAGTAAGTCAGTGCGGAGGCAAACGAGTCCTGATTGGCTTGGTCGAATAAGACGACTTCTCTCGCAGACGGCCGAGAATTACAAGTATTCTGTCTCTGGTGCGGGTATACCTTGTTGCAGTCTTGTTGCGGGATTTCTGTTAGTAGAAGTGTTAAAAATAGTTTATTTTACAATATTTTAACAACCGTGTAAGGAAAAAAGAAGCTTCATCAATTAAGTGTTAATTAGTAAAATCCTGCGCTCATCTATCGAGGATACTGGGGAAAAAAAATTGTGTGTGGCTGTGTCATGGACATGACCGTGTGTTGTACGTGAATACGTGTACGTAACAGGTAATATTTTCTATACAAAATATAAAAAACTATATTTTTATTTTAACACCCAATATATTCACTGTAACTATTTTACAATACATTTTTATTTATGAAATCGATAGATTTTGACGAGAGCTGACGATTGAAACCTAAACAAACGTCATAGCTTCTCCGAATATAAAGTATTACTAAATGTAAAACCCCAAACGCAATAAAATGACCTCAAAATGGCAGCGCTTCCCCCTCCATCGCGTGCGATGAGTCACAGTACTCAGCGTAACGCATTCTTTGATCCTTTAGCTATCCAGTGGTGTAATTAAATTTTGGATGGAGATGCAAACACCAAACTGTATCCCCTAATTTTGTTATCATTCGTTTTTTTGACTTGCCTCCCACTATAGAAGCAAATTTAAAGACGTATTTATGTAAAAAAAAAAAACGAATCGACCGTATCCTATAAGAAACCATCCCAGCACTCTGTTCTGTGTAGTCCAGATAATCCTTTTAGTACCCGTTTGTCACTGTGTTATCCAAGTTTGTTATCTGTCTGTATTTTCTGACTAGCCCAGCGATTAAATACTAACTCGCCCAGCGAGTAAATAATCAACACGCCTAGCGAGTGGAAACTGTGACTCGCCCAGCGAGTAAACACTTGCCCAGAGAGTAAACACTCGCCCAGCGAGTTAATACTGACTCGCCCAGCATAAAGATAATCAACTCGTCCAGCGAATAATTACAGTACTCACCCAGCGAGTGGATTCTGTACTCGCCTAGCGAGAGGAAACTGTACTCACCCAGCGAGTAAACACTTACTAGCCCAGTGAGTAAACCTACCTCACCCAGCGAGTTAACACAAACTCACCCAGCGAGTTAACACTTACTCGTACAGCGAGTGGATAATGAACTTGACTATCGAATGTAAACCGTAACTCGCCCAGCGAGTAAATACATTACTCGCCCATAGAGTGGATACTATACTCGCCTAGCGAGTTGAAACTGTTATTCACCCAGCGAGTAAACACTAACTTGCCCAGTGAGTAAAATTTACTCGCCCAGCAGGTATATTTATACTCGCCCAACAAGTAGATAATAAACTCGCCAAGCAAGTAAAAAAAACTCGCCCAGCGAGTAAACACTTACTTTTCCAGCGAATTAACATTAACTTTACCAGCAAGTGGATAATGTACTCGCCTAGCGAGTAAAGACTGTAACTCGCTCAGAGAGTAAACACTTACTCGCCCAACGTGTAGATAACAAACTCGCCCAACGAGTAAATACTTACTTGCCCAGCAAGTATATAATCAACTCGCCCAGCGTAAACACAAACATGCCCAAAGAGTAGATAATCAACTTGCCCAGCGGGTAAAAACAGTACCTTCCCAGCATGTAAACACAAACTCGCTGGGAAAGTTTACACTTACTCAAACTCTCCCAGCGAGTTAATACAGTACACGCCCAGCGAGTAGATACTGTACTCGCCAGCGAGTGGAAAATGTGACTTGCCCAGCGAGTAGATAATCAACTCGTCCAGGCACATTCCAGCTGTCAGAACACCAACTATAGCCATCCAGTGCGGAAGCAAACGCGCCCTATTGGCCGGCCGAAAAAGTCAATGTCTTCTCTTGCCGGCGGCCGCCAATCACAGGAGAACTATCGTTATCATGGACTTGTCTCATTGCAGTCTAACGAGCTATTAGATTTTTTGCGCGAAAAATACATGCCCCTACTCATTGGCTACTAACTCGTGAGACCTGTCGTCAAGTATGTTAGTTATTCATTACTTATTTTGTAGAGGGTACTACATTGACTCAAGGTTCTCTAGATAAACTGTAGCCCAATCACCGAAACAGCATGAAGGTAAACGTGTTATGATTATAGCCTACCGCGAAATGAATCCGATCATTTTTTTTTTCCTGTCTCTAGACCATATAGTCTTTTTAACCCGTTCCTGGGAAGTTCTAGTGGCATCTGGCACAATAAAAATTAAAATGAATAATTTTGTACTGCGCAGCCTGCAAAAGCGGTCATATCACCATTTAAACTCAGTCACAGCTCAAAGTCACTTAACAGTTAACTTAACTTTATTCAAACCTCATTGCTGATTCCATACATCAGCAGTAGTGGGAGGATTCTATGGTCTGGAACTCTTCGTGGGTCCGCGGCTAGATGTCCAAACCTGGCAGTCTGACCACGAGGCCCGCAATAGCTATGGTGACACAGTAGTATTCTCGGAATAATTCTTGCCACTGAAAAAGATCGATTTTTAATACAATTTCACAGACATACGCAATTGCTGGTTTACTTTGACTATCATAGAAAAGCCTCACGAATGGACAGCAAAGATTAATACATAAACAAACTGACAACAAGCCAAAAACAAATGTTGAATTCCTAGAGAGCTCTAGAGTTTTGCGGAAGAAATTAAGTATAAAAATGCTGTACATCCGAAAAAAAATTGGTTGTCTGTAAAGTCGGTTTCCGGACGATAGTTTAACGTGACAACGTCATAACAAAACATTGATGAAATGATTGCATACTTTTATGAATAAAATTGAATCATTTTTATTTTAATAATAAAAGAATAATTACTCGAAATTATAGAAACTAATAATCAGATTTTTAAAATTCAAGAATAATTAACCTTTATATGCGAAAATTGTTGTTGTAATAAACAATGAAAACCACATTTTTTCACTTCACTTTATAAACAGTCGACGAAACAGTTCACGCGTAGATGACTTGTAATTAATTTTAAAAACTGGCGTTTAGCTATAAAGTTTAAATATAATTATGAAAAAGTTTTCATATAAATAAACTGTAATCAAATATCTATCATCAATTATATGAATCACCATAAGTTTTTAGTCAATTGTAACATAACCTATCATTACTGCACTCGCCGACAGCGTAACGGAACACAGCGTAACGGAACAATGAGCGTAACGGGACACAGCGTAACGGAACAATGTGCATAAAGGGACATTTTTTCGTGCGTGCAACCGGCGTTCATCGATTTATTAGACGTTGTCACGTCAAAAAAAAAAAGAGCAATTGCGAAAAACATTGGGCTAACAACACCGGAAAGACAGTTGCAACAAGAATAGTAGAAAGTACAGAACGCGACAGACGAATCACACGATTATACTAACAAGATAATCTGGACAATACGAGTGCTGTACAGTTGCAGCTCAGCCTGCGGCGGTGTTGCCTGATCAAGCAGCGAATCTCAGTCATTTCTCCGTTAAGGTTTCCGTCGCCTGAGCACACATACAGGTTGCAAAGCTTCAGGAAAAAAAAAAAAAAAAAAAAAAAAAACAAGCGATTTGAAAACTGCTCATGACATCCGAGTGGTTATTGGATGAGTAGTACTTTTTTCCGTATTTCGTTCTTAAATTTGTATTTTCAAGATAGTTAGAATGGATCAAACGAATGCGAAACACCCGGTACAGATTCTTGAAAACACTCAAGGGACTTGCACTACACCATTTCCTTCATTTTTTTCGCCTTGTAGTGTTACACAGTTTCACAGTTGCCTTACGCAAGACGAAAAGATTACGCGCCAGTTCAGAAAGCTTTGCGCTTAGAGGCGACACCGCAATAGAAGCACCATCGAGCATCAAACTTATCATCCCGCCTCACAACACAATTACGCTCCAGGTTTACAAACCGTTCAAGAATTATCAAAATTGTCTGATTATAAACAACAACTAAGAGAACTTTCAAGAGTCTATACAATTTTCGTACCATGCTTTTAATTAGGTATATAGTGTAATTTTTCGACGGTTAAAAAAAAGTTAAAACGGGTGTTTTCACGGACTTTTCAGGTATGAAAAACAGTATTGTAAATGGTATATGGGCGAATGAAGTGCCTTTATGTTTGATATTCCACCAAATAATTATAGATTCACCGGTTAAAGTCCCATAGAGGCGCGTTACCGACGCGAAGACCGCGCGCCTGTGCCTGTGCCTGGCCCGTAGGGGCCGTGATGCGTGCGATGAGCGCGCCAGTTTCGCCCTTAGCGCCCTCGTGGTGTTGGAACTCGCGCTTCCAAGGCCGCGCGGGGGTCCTGCGGCCTTGCATCTCGCGTTTGTTTCTGGCCCTCCTTGCCCCCGCTCTGACGCCGCCAGTCGCCCGCCGCTGCAGCGGGCGTTGCCATGGCGACCGTGGACCAGTGCCCTCGGACCCCTCACCACATCGATCTCTCCGGGGGTGGTCCCCCCTCCACCGCTCGCCTCCCCGCTCATTAAGCGGCTCAAAGATCGGGCATAGAAACACGCAGGTGACTGCGACCCCCCCCCCCCCCCTGGTGGCAGGGGAGGCTCCTGGCAGAGGCTTTGTCAGGGGACCGGGCGACCGTGATCCTCCAGAGGGGCGGCGGGGTGGGGGAACAGCCGCTCCGCGCTCTGCCGCCCCCGGGGTCGTCGTCTTAACTGCTCACATTCACGTCGCGCGGACTAATAACTTCCTACAAATGAATAAAAGAGGCACACGCTCTCGGCGAGAGAGTCTTAAAAAATGGATAGTCATATCGGCAGTAACAAATTACCAAGAACCAAACTTTTTTTTTTTTTTTTTTAGAAAAATCACTAGAGCCACGGAATTTTCGCGCATTCATTTAGTCGCAAGCTAGAATGCATAACCTCCACACTGTCGCACTGTGTTCATGATTGGACCGCAGTTATCTGGACACGCCCCTCTACGACCGTGAGCCAACGATGCCCAGCTAGGAGAGAAGTAAGCGATTCAGGTAGTGCCAAATAACAAGGATAAAAATGTTCTCGCTTAGAAATCAACCAATGGGAAAGTAAACATGGGTCGAACACACCTATAAATTTGAATTCTATCCCGAAGCCAGAGGAATCCGCGAAATTTCCGGGACTCTAGGCATCACTACTAACACCATTTTTTTTTTTGTTTGTGAAAAGTAGCTCATGGGGAAAATTTTAACGTGTTATTAATTCACCACTAATGTATCACACAGTCAGTGATAACTCAGGACGAGGGGAATCGGTAGAGTCGTTGGT
This sequence comes from Bacillus rossius redtenbacheri, assembly GCF_032445375.1. Classification (NCBI taxonomy): domain Eukaryota; kingdom Metazoa; phylum Arthropoda; class Insecta; order Phasmatodea; family Bacillidae; genus Bacillus; species Bacillus rossius. The sequence goes on along the minus strand of NC_086330.1, from coordinate 342,783,318 downwards.
AATAGAAGATTATCAGCAAGCAAAAGGCGGCTACGATCCTCTCTTGCATTTTGACGCAGAGTTGTGGGTTCGATGGCGAGATCCCCGCATGACTATAATTCGCGAGCGCCAGGTCGGTACGCTGTAATTTTGTTTTAATTTGGACATAAAAATATTCACGTAAAATTACAGATGTGTGTATATTTGTTAATTTACATGAAAAAATATTTTACCTCTACAAAATAGTGGTCACAGTGACACTGGGTTCAGATTCTTACCCAGTCATTTATGGTTTGTTTTGTCCCAGTACCTCCAATACCTAAAGCTATTTTAAATATTTCCATGAGTAGTTTTCCAGCATTAACTGTGCACATTTATAAGCATAATAAAACAAAATAAATTCCAATTTTAAGTATTTGATTATCTTTTCCTTGTTTTGAATTTATTTCTTGAATCGAACATCAATTAAAATTTTAAAAAAAATATTATGCGCCAATTTTTCTAAGATATGCTCTGTATTATCATTAAAAACGTATTTCATATATGCAAACATAACCACAGTCATGTGTTGAACAAAGTTACAATATATTTTTTCTAGTATTTCTTGGCTATCGGTTTCCCAAGCAATATTTTGTAGAAGCACAGAATTTTTTTTTCTGTATACAGTAATCATACAGATACCCTCCCATGAAGCATCTGTGCTAAACCGAGTGACCCTTCACCTATCAAATTACAATTTGTAGAAATCCATGATACTATGTTTGAAGCGGAAGAAGTGTTAGGACATAACCATTTGAATAATTGGAGCTGTGCTTGTAAAGCCTACAATGAATGTCTAAGTATTGTTAGGAAAATAAAACCAATTTTGGTATCATCGATAAAACGTTTCATTATGGTCCATTCAAAACGTTTCCGGATAAAACAGTCTTAAGCTTCGTGGCCACGTTTGTGGCAAAAAGATAAGTGAGAGTTATATGGAAACTTTAACCATAACTAAGAAAAATTGATTTTAGTTCAAAACAATACTGTCAAATTCTTCTGCTCTCCTTAATTAAGAATATTAATTTTCATAACTCATACCAAGGGACTCAGTAGCGGCAGCATGCAAGCCGTTAGAAGTACATATGAATCAAACCTTATTCTTCAAGATTTGAAGTTAGCTACGCTGACCACTACATACCGATATCTTGCATTCCAAATTCCTGCAAAACCAACGTCAGTTTTCGGAACTTTCGTACGAAATGGACAAATTTTTTTAAAAAATTAATCTACCTATGTTCCACTTGAGAGGTTTTATTGCATTATGTATTCGCTATGTATGCATTTGGGTAGAACGTTTGCCTGTTCCTTATTATATGGTCTTTGCAAATATATTTCATCACCAGATACATCAAAACCATTTACTCTTTCAGTAACTGAGGGACGTCAGATATGCGCAGACCTTGTAAAAATAATGTTTGTTTTTAAAAAATAATGTGTTTTTATTATTCTGAGCCATGTACTTGTACATGATTATTTTTTTATTCATACACTGGTATTATTATTTTTTTCCTTTGAACAGAGAAACAAATTTGCAACCGTGTCAAAGAAAACAAATCAAAAAGTTTTAATGTTCTGATAGCAGTCACGGGACAAGCGAACGGTTAAATTGTTGTGTGAGAAAGCGGGGGTGGGTTGAGTACTAATAAAAGGTGATTCGTACCCACGCATACTGCGATACCTGTTTGATTAACTTTTTTTTTTGTTCGAACGGGCTCTCCGCTGTTTGGCAGCGACCCGTAAAGGCCGTTAAACGAGAGGCAGTAGTTATTTTATTTTTAAAAAAAAGAAAGGAGATTTAAGTCGTAATTCAATTTTCCTCTCGCGCGTACATGAAAGGTAAATGGGGGAGGCAGTGCGTGGATTGCTTTAGTTCAGAATTATCGCGTGGCTCGCTAATGTAGAGACACCAGGCGGAGTATTGATAAATATACATATAGCACCAGGTGAGTAGTACTCAAAAAGAGGACACTCAAAATCATCTGACAGAAAAAAAAGGGGGGATACAACATCTTTTGATAGTGTTGCGAGAGATAAAGTAAAGTTAGGTCCATATGGTCATTAAAGTAAATAAACTCATGAGAAGACGTTTTATTGACAGACCTACTTTATATTTTCAAATAATCACCGTTCAGTTTCAAGCACTTTTCGTAACGTTGCACCAGTTTCTTTAACCTATCTGCTTAGAAGTTGGCCGCCTGCGAATTAAACCAGTTGAAAATTGTAATGGTGTTTCATGACATCAAATAATAATTACGCCCATTTCGTTTTTTTTAAAGTAGCCATTATTTATCGACTCCAGAACAGGTTTTTTTTTAAACATTTTCAGGAGATTTTTATTACTTTACTATTCTACTATTTTTACTATTTTACTATTTTTACTATTTTTACTTATTTACTATTTTAAAATACAAATTAAGTGTTGAGTAAATATTTAAAAAAATTAAGTAATGAAATAATTATTAAAATATAATTTAAATTTTTAAATAATATTTAAATTAAATAAAGTATTAAAATAAATTTTAAAATAGAAATTTAGTGTTTAAATATTTCAAAAATTTATATTTAGTGCTAAAATAACTTTTAAAATAAAAATTAAATGTTGAAATATATTAAAAATAAAAATTAAGTGTTGTAATAATTTTTAAACAAAAAATATTGTTGACATAATTTTTACAATAAAAACTAAGAGTTGAAATAATTTTTAAAATAAAAATTAAGTGTTAAAATTATTTTTATAATTTATGTTAAGTGTTGAAATAATTTTTTAAAGGTAAAAAAGTGTTGAATTAATTTTTAACATTTATATTAAGTGAAGAAATAATTTAAAAAATTATTTTTAGATTTGAAATAATTTTTAAAACTTATATATTAATGTTTAAATAATTTTAAAAATACTTATATTAAGTGTTAATACAATATTAAAAATTTATATTAGTGTTGAAATAATTAGTAAAATTTATATTAAGTGTTGCTATGATATTAAATCTAATATTAAGTGTAAAAATAATTTTAAAATGTTGTATTAGCTGTTAAAATAATTTTACAAAATTATGTTATGTGTTGCTATTATATTAAATTAATATTAAGTGTGGAAATAGTTTTAAAAGTTTATATTAAATTTTGAAATCATTTTAAAAATTTATATTATAGTTTGAAATAATATTTAAAATAAAAATTAAGTATTGAAATAGTAATTAAAAGAATAATTAAGTGTAAAAATAGTTTTAAAATAAATTAATAAATAGTAATGAAATAATTTTCTAAATAAAAAATAGTTTTGAATATTTTTTAAAATAAAAAATAAGTGTTGAAATAATTTTTAAAAATATTTTAAGTGACAATATAAAAGATAAAAATTATATTAAGTATAATATATATATTTGAAATAAATTTTAAAATTTATATTGGGTGTTGAAATATTATTTAAATTTTATTTTGAGTGTTCAAATATATTCAAAATTTTAATTATCGATAGGTATAAATTTAAAACTTTAATTATAATTTAAAATAAATTTTAAACTTTATAATAGGTGTTGAAATCATTTTTAAAGTGTTATAATTATTTTTATAAATTATATTGACAGTTGAAATAATTTTTAAAATTTATATTAAGTGTTGATCTAATTTTTAAAATTTATATTAAGTGTTAAATAATTTTTTAAAATTATTTTGTGTGTTGAAATAATTATTATGATAAAATTAAGTTTTGAAATTATAATTTTAATTTATATTAAGTGTTGAATAAATTTTTAAATTTGCATTAAGGGTGCATAATTTTTTTTTTTAAATTTTTATTAGAGTTGAATTTTTTTTACATAATTATAAGGTATAGAAATAATTTTAAAATTTGTATTAAGTGTTAAAATAATATTTAAATTATTAATTATGAAATTCGAATTTTTGAAAGTTATATTAAGTGATGAAATAATTTTTAAAATTAAAATTAAGTGTTGAATTAATTTATAACAATATTATTAAGTATTAAAATAATTTTATTTTCATATAAAGTGTTGAAATATTTTTAAAAATAAAAATGATGTGTTAAAATTATTTTTAAATTATTTTTAAGAGTCAAATTAATTTTTAATATCTATATTAAGTGTAAAAATATTTTTTTTTAATTTATAATAAGTATTGAAATAATTTTTAAAAAGTATATTGAGTTTTTAAAAAATTTAAAATTATATTGAGTGTAGAAATAATTTTTAAAAAGTATTATAAGTGTTGAAATAATTTTTATATTTTTAATTATGTAATGAAAATATTTATTAGTTATATTAAGTGTTAAATTAATATTAAAAATAAAAATTAATTGTTTAAACAATTTTTAACACGGTTATTAAGTATTTAAATAATTTCAAAATTTATATTAAGTGTTGAAATAAATTTTAAATTTATATTAGTGTTGAAATCATTTTAACATTATTATTAAGTGTTGAAATAATTTTAAACTTTATATTGAGTGTTGAATAAATATTATATATTTATATTTAAACTTTATTATCAAGTGTTGCAATATTTGTTTATATTTATACTAACTGTTTAAATATTTTTAAAATTTATATTATTTGTTGAATTAATTTCTATAATTTTTAGTGTGTTGATATCAATTTAAAATGCATTTGTGTTGAAATAACTTTAAAATTGTAATTATGTATTTTAAAAATATATATTTTTATTTAGTTTAGAAATGTTTTTTAAATTTATGTTAAGTGTTGAAATATTTTTAAAATTTTAATTAAGTCTGGAAATAATTTTTAAATTTTCAATTTTGTGTTTTATTTTTTTATTTTTTTTATTTGTTAAAATAACTTTTATAATTTTAATTAGGTGTTGAAATACATCTTATTTATTTAATTATATGATGAAATAATTTTTAAAATTTATATTGTGTTGAAATAATTTTAAATATTAATTAAATATTAATATATTTTAAAATTTTATAAAAAGTGCTAAAATAAATTTGAAAATAACATTTAGGTGTTGGAATAATTTGTAAAATTTATGTAAGTGATAAAATAGATTTTAAAATTTATTTTAAATCTTCAAATATTTTTTTTAAAATTATATTAAGTGTTGAAATAGTTTTTAAAAATTATGTTAAGTGTTGAAATAAATATTAAAATTATAATTTTGTGTTAAGATAATATTTAAAAAAGGTATCAAATGATGAAATTATTTTAAAATAAAAATTAATTGTTGAAATAATGAAATTTATTGTATGTCTTTAATTAATTTTTATTATTTATATTGAGTGTTGAAATAATTTTAAAATTGTATTGAGTGTTGAAATAATTTTTAATATTTATATTAAGTGTTAAAATAATTTTTAAAATTTTTAATGAGTGATGAAAATTTTTTAAAATTTATATTGAGTGTGGAAATAATTTTTAAAAATATATTATGATTTTCAATTAAATATTAAAATTTATGTTGACTTCAGAAATAAATTTAAAATTAATATTGACTTTTGAAATACTTATTTTAAAAAATTATTTGTGTGGAAATAATTTTTAACATTATTATAAAGGTTTTAAATAATTGGTTAAATGTATTTTTAGTCTTTAAATAATTTTTAAATTTTATTTTGAGAGTTGAAATAATTTTTATAATATATATTCAGTGTTGAAATAATTATTAAAATTTATTATGTGTGTTGAAGTAATTTCAAATTGTAATTAAACATTGAAATTATTTTTAAAAATAATATTTTGTATTTAAATATATTATAAAGTTATATTAACGCGGTGGAATTTTTTTTAAATTTATATTGAGTGTTAAAATAATGTTTAAAAAATTATAATAAGTGATGAAATTTTTTTTTTAATTTAAATTGAGGGTTGAAATAAATTTTAGAATTTATTATGAGTGTTCAAACAATTATTAAATTTTTAATTATGTATTGAAATATTTTTAAATATATGTTAACTGTTGAAATAAATTTTAAAATGGAAATTTATGTTGGAATAATTTTAATATTAATATTAAGTTATAATATAATTTTTTAAAAAAGTTTAGTGAGTGATGAATTATTTTTAAAATTATATTGAGTGTTGAAATAATTTTTAAAATATATATTCAGTGTTGAAATAATTATAAAAATTATTATGTGTGTTGAAGTAAATTTAAATTACTACTCGCTGTACAACTCGCTGTACTACTCGCTGTACTACTCACTGTACTACTCGCTGTACTACTCGCTGTAATCCTCGCTGTACTACTTGCTGTACTACTCGCTGTACTACTCGCTGTACTACTCGCTGTACTACTCGCTGTACTACTCGCTGTTCTACTCGCTGTACTACTCGCTGTACTCGCTGTACTCGCTGTACTACTCGCTGTACTACTCGCTGTACTACTCGCTGTACTACTCGCTGTACTCGATGTACTACTCGCTGTACTCGCTGTACTCGCTGTACTCGCTGTATTGAGTGTTGATTTTTTTTTATATTGAGTGTTGAAATAAATTCTAAATTTATATAGTGTTAAAATAATTTTTAAAATTTATATTGATTGTTGAAATATTTTTAAAATTTATTATGATTGTTCAAGTAATTTTAAATTTGTAATTAAACATTGAAATAATTTATAAAATTTAATCGAGTATAGAAAGATATTTTAAAATCAAAATTAAGTGTTAGAATTTTTTTAAGATTTATATTGTTTGCTGAAATGATTTTTAAATTTTTATTTTGTGTTGAAATATATTTAAACGTATATTGTGTTAATTAAAAAATATATATTGTTTTAAAATAATTTTAAATTTTTAATCAAACTTTAAAATAATTTTTAATATTTATTTTAAGAGTGTAATAAATTTTAAAATTTTTATTGAGCATCGAATAAATTTTAAATTTTAAATTATATATTGAATTTTTTTAATATAAATATTAAGTGTTGAAGTAATATTTAAATTTTATGTGAACTGTTGAAATAATATTTAAATTTTATATGAACTGTTGAAATAATTTTAAACATTATTATTAAGTGTTGAAACAATTTTTATAATTTATATTAGTGTTGAAATAATTTTATCATTATTATTAAGTGTTAAAATAGTTTTAAAATTTATATTAATTGTTGAAATAATTTTTTTAAATTATTTTAGTATTTAAATTATTTTATCTTTATTTCTAAGTGTTGAAATAATTGTTTAAATTTATTTTAAGTGTTGAAATAATTTTTATATTTTATATTATGTGTTAAAATAATTATTAAAATTTATTTTAAGTTAAAAATATTTTTAATTATTATTATGTGTTGAAATGATATTTAAAATTTATATTTAGTGTTGAAATAATTTTTAAAATAAAAATTAAGTTTTAAAAGGTTGCTCTTGAACTTAGGCTAGACGCATTGCGTATTCGTAGTCCGTGATGCCTATGGCCAAGGCGTCCTATCTATTCGCAGGTGGCGAACTTTTATGCAGAGGTGTCAAAGAAACTGGTAGAGCGTTTTGGAAATTGCTTGGAACTGAATAGCGACCCGTTAAACTGTGAATTAGATATGTAGTAAATTAAAACTGTCAATAAAAACAATTTCTAACGAGTTAATTTTTTTAATGACCAAACGGACCTTACTTGTTAGACACTTTTTTTTTGTAGGACAGCGAAGACTGTTGGTTTTATGGGGTGACGTGCCATCATCATTAAGTGGTTGGGCACCCCTGGTGGGTAGGGGGAAGTGGTCAGATCACTCGCCGCCTTACCGAAGTGATCAGGGTTAGGTCTCCAAGGATGGGAACCTGCGCTCAGAGGCGATATCGCGCTAGAAGCACCAGCGAGCTTCGAACTTACCATCTCATCTTACTAACATAAATACACCCCTGACTAGGAGGGCCCCTTACTAACCAGGTGTCTAAATAGTTGTTAAAAAATACGGCCATGACACTTTTCCTTCCCTTCCACGCATGTTCACCCTGTGCACAACGGAACACAGAACTCAGCACCTTGATACCCGATGTGTTTTCGACGAACATTCACGTGCTCGAGGTGTTTTTTTTTTTTTTTTTTCGTGGAAAGTTCGTAAATTTCACAGTTCAACTTCGCGTGTCTCCGGCGACAACACGAAAACATATTCCCCCTCCCCCTTTCCAATCATCCCTTAATCTAGGATTATAAACTACGCAAGGGACACAACGACGCAACACGCGACCAAAGCTAGAAAATCACGGTCGTTTATAAAGCACGGAATTGGAAAGACGTCACCAACCGTGTAACTTTAAATTACAAAACAGAAGAAAACCAATTACTTTCGCGGCTTTATTTTGATAATTTTTTGTTCATCGTGATAACACATGAGATTGTTAATAATTTTAAGTTATCATTTAAAGTTATCATTTTCTTTCACCTTTGTAAAAGTTTAACAAGTAATGTATGTAATAATTACAATTTTATAGTCTTCGATTCGCAAAACTCCTGAGTCTTTGAAAGTCTTCGGAACACTTCACTTCAAACATGGAAGGCGGAAACGCAAGCCAAAACGCAAGAAGATGAAAGTTCGTCGATGGTTGCGTTGAGTTATTTTTGCGTCTTGCGCAGTTTATACACGGTTATTTGAAGAGGTAGGCATGGATTCTTGCGATTCTTGCGTAGTTTATTAACACGGCTTTATACTCCTCCGAGCCACAGGGGCGTGTTTACGATTGTGCCCGCGAGGCGGAACGTCATAAAGGAGTTGTTATGTCGTGGTTTACGACGAGCTCCAGGTACACAGAGGCGCCAGCCGAGGTGTCGCGAAGCCAATTGTTTAGCTGCTCTCTCTATCTCTCTCTCTCTATCTATCTATCTACCCTCCCCCACTTTATCTCTCTCTGTTGGCAATCTCGAAGGAACCGCCCCTCTCTTGTCAACCCCAGTCTCTTCTCCGCGCCCCCTCAGAGCCCTGGGGCGGACCGCTGTCTTCCAGGATGCCGGCGGAGGGGTGGGCCTCGTTGGTTATCGCTCACTAAACCGACGTTTTCCCGAACCCTACGCCGCGACTTCAATCACCCGCCCAACTCCTCCTGTTATTCCCCCGTCGTCCAGCTGGAAGGACGGACTATGCATCATGCAGACCCGGGTCTAGCCACGGTTTGTGCGGGTGTCGTCAACATTTAACTGGGCCTCGCACTCTTAAATTGACGCTCCCAAAAAAAAAAAAAAACACGAGTTAAAGGTTTAGTGCGGGCTCAGGAATATACCTCCTGGCAGGCCTTCAGGGGTTTTGGCATGTAAAGAGAAGTTTATTGCGACGTCAGATTGCTGTTTTTTTCTCAACACTTTGGTTTGCTTGATAGGAATTTATGATTTAAGGCTACCGTACCTCGAAGTTTAGTGTGGACTCGAAACACTTGGACAAATTTTAGTATATGAACATGTATTTTAATTTTCAAATTTTTGTATAGCTCTACCTCGTAGGTGATAAAACATTAACTCACAAAAACCTTATTGTTCAGGAGAGCAGTTTAAAGAATTTTAAATAAGGTCTTACTTAAATACTCAACTATTTTGTACCCAAAATTTGTGAATTTTTGACATATCGTAGATATTAGTGTTGTATGCCAATAGGAAAAATTATCCAAACTGTGGTTAAGTTTATGGCTAAAAGTAATTTTTCCCAAAAGGGCATCCGAATTACAGATATTGTTAAATCAAGTAAATATTTTATCACACATAAAATTTATTAGCTCTTTTAAAAAATATTTCATTTAAAATAGTTAAAGAATGTTTTGGTTTTGTTTGCATTTTTAGCTTATTTATCAGTATTTTTAGTATGTGTAATTTTTCTTTTTCATTAATTTTGTTATTTTGGATGGCTTAGTTAAATTACTGCACGTATCATACAGAGACCAGTTTGCTGTGGTGAGCGTTACATTTTCTGAAATAAAAAATGTTATTTTGAAAATATTTAAAAATGGAACTGAGTCAACCGGAGTTGTCGAGTTCAAACCAACCGCACTCTAATGTGAGCGTGACGCACTAACAACCACTGTCACCGAGGAGCCTATTTTTTCTCTCAGGAAAATAGTACCACAATTGTAGCGCGGGATTTCTGTCAGTAGAAGTGTTAAAAATTTCATTTAAAATAGTTTAACGACCGTGTAAGGAAAAAAGAAGCATCATCAATGAAGTGTTAATTAGTAAAATCCTGCGCTCATCTATCGAGGATACTGGGGGGGAAATGGTGTGTGGCTGTGTCATGGACATGACCGTGTGTTGTATGTGAATACGTGTACATAACAGGTAATATTTTCTATACAAAATATAAAAAAATATATATATATTTTTATTTTAACATCCTATATATTCACTGTAACTATTTTACACTAAATTATTATATTTTCAAACGTTAGATTTTGACGAGAGGTGACGATTGAAACATAAGCAAACGTCGTAGCTTCTCCGAATATAAAGTTATCCTAATGTAAATCACGAAACGCAGTAAAATGATCTCAAAATGTCAGCGCTTCCCCCTCCATTGCACGCAATGAGTCACAGTATTCAGCGTAACGAATTATTTGATCCTTTAGCTATCCAGTGGTATAATTAAATTTTGGATAGAGATGCAAACACCAAACTGTACCCCCCGATTTTGTTATTCGTTTTTTGAATTGCCTCCCACTATGAAAGCAATTTTAAAGACATATTCATGTAAAAAAAACGAATAGGCCAATTATCGTTTTAGTACCTGGGTTGGGTTCTCTGTTAACCAAGCTTGATGTGTGTCTGTATTTTCTGACTCGCCCAAGGAGTGAATACAAACTCGCCCAGCGAGTAGATAATCAACACGCCCAGTGAGTGGATACAGTACTCGCCCTGTAAGTGGATACTGTGCTCGCCCCACGAGTGGAAACTGTGACTTGCCCAGCGTCCAACACAAACTCGCCCAGCGAGGAAACAAAAACTCGCCCAGCGAGTAAACACATACTCGCCCGGCGAGTAAACACAATCATTCTACAAGAAAATAACAACTCGCCCAGCGAGTAATCACAACTCGCCCAGCGAGTACACACAAACTTTCCCAGCAAGTAAACAGAAACATGCCAAGCTAGTAAACAGTAACTCGCCCAGCGAGTAAACACATCTAGCCCAGCGAGTGGATAAAGTACTCGTCCAGCATGTAAGTAATCAACTAACTCAGCGAGTAACAAATTGTAACTCGCCCAGCGAGTCAACATTTACTCGCTCAGCGAGTGGAAACTGTGACTCGCAGAGGTAGGCATGGATTTTTGCTATTATACTCCGAGCCACAGGGACGTGTTTACGATTGTGCCCGCGAGGTGGAGGAGTTGTTATGTCGTTTAAATAGGCTCCAGGTATCTACACCAGCTCTCCGAAGGAAAAACCGAAAGATGGCAGCAGTGAATCTACCAAGTATAAGATTTTTCAACACCTCAACCCAGCTGAGCAAAAAATTCAGATCAACAAATTCATCAAAAAAAGCTCGCAAGGGATCGTCCATTAATCACGTGAGGCTCTAAAGGGGGGGGGGGGGGTGGTGTCGGGAAAAATCACGAAATATCACAAGGGGGGAGGGGGGGTGTAGAGAGATATCACGTGTATTTATTTTTTCGCGCGATTTCTACTAAACCGAAAAGCGACGCGTGACCTTGACTCGCCGTAGCCAGGCAACAATATCCCCGCCCGTCGAAACATGAACCACCCGGCTCGGCTTGCCAGTCGCCAGTAAGACCTTTGATTTTGGCGCCGAATACATGCGTAAATCACATATAAGCCTTTCCTTTATTATTTTTATGCCAGTGAGAATAAACCTGCAACCTTAATGTGTGTCTGGACATTTTATCACTGTGCTTAATTTTCCAGAATTAAATTAGATTATAACTATATTTAAAGATAATATTCTTAAATTTAAAAGAAAAATATTTTGTACCAAAAAAATAAACGTGATTTGGGGGGGGGGGGGGGGTTAGTCTGAAACCTCACAACAAATCACTAGGGGGGAGGGGGGTTAAAAATTTGCTAAAAAAACATCACGTGATTAATGGACGACCCCCAAGCAGTAATAGTAGAAGACAACTAGAACATCATAAAGGAGTTATGTCGTTGTTTACAACGAGCTCCAGGTACACAGAGGCGTTTTCCCGAACCCTACGCCACGATTTCAATCATCCGCCCACTCCTGCTATTTCCCCATCGTCCAGCTGGAAGGACAGACTATGCTTCGTGCAGACCCGGGTCGAGACGCCTTTTGTGTGGGTGTCAACATTTAACTGTCTCGCACTCCAAAATTGCCGCGTGCCAAACAAAACCATGAGTTAAAGTTTTAGCGCGGGCTCAGGAACACATCTGCAAAGCCTTCAGGGGTTTTGGCATGCAAACCTAATTTAATTGAGATGCCAAGTTGATATTTTTTCTCAACAATTTGTTTTGCTGATAGGAATTTACCTTAACTCGCCCAGCGATTAGACACTACTCGCCCAGTGAGTAAACACTAACTCGCCTAGTGAGTAAAACATACTCACCCAGCGAGTAAAACTTACTTGCCCTGCGAGTAAACACATACTCGCCTAACGAGTAAACACAACTCGCCCAGCGAGTAAACACAACTCGCCAGCGAGTAAACAGAAACTTGCCCAGCGAGTAAAACTTACTAGCTTAACGAGTAAACATTTACTCGCCTAGCATGTGGATACTGTACTCAAGTAACAAGTGGAAACTGTGACTCGCCGAAAGAGTGTAAACTGTAACTCGCCCAGCGAGTAAACACAAACTCGCCCAGCGAATAGTCCTAAACTCGCACAGCGAGTGGATACTGACTCGCCAAACGAGTAAAACTTACTCACCCAGCGTGTAGATACAAAATCGCTGGGCGAGTAAATACAGTACTCGCCCAGCGAGTTAACACAAACTTGCCCAGCGAGTGGGTACTGACTTACCCAGTGAGTAAAAACTAACTTGCCCAGTGAGTAAACACTTACTCGCTCAGCGAGTAGAAATAATAACTCGCCTAGAGAGTAAACACAACTTGCCCAGCAAGTAACCACAACTCACCCAGAAAGTAAACACAAACTTGCCAACGAGTAAACACTTACCCGCTCAGCGAGTGGAAACTGTGACTCGCCCAGCGAGAATACACAAACTCTCCCAGTCAAGTGAGTGTATACTGACTCACCCAGCAAGTAGAAACAGTACTCGCCCTTCGAGTTAACACAAACTCGCCCAGCGAGTAGTTAATCTAATCGCCCTGCGATTGAATACAATACACGACCAGCGAGTGGATACTGTACGCGCCAGCTTACTGTACTCGCCTAGCGAGTTGATACTGTACTCGCCCAACGAGTGAATACTGTGACTCGGCCAGTGAGTGTATACAGTGACTCGCCTAGCATATGGAAAGTCTTTAACTTGGGCTCATTTCTAACGAGCCTAGCATGACGATGTTTGCGAGACATTTTTTGTAGTATACTCAAGCACATACTCAAGCTTACTCTAAAAGTCTCTCGTCATCATATCATGACAGACTATCGCCACGACTGATACTTTGCAAACGAATAACACTTCACCCAGATATCAGACTGTCCGTGGGAAAGTGATTTCATCACGCGTTTTGTAGTAGTTGAAGTTTAAGAGCACGATGGTGCTCTCCCGGAAGCAGTCACTTCCGAACTGCCTGAGCGACAAGGTCCCGCCGTCACCGGGTCGAGGCAAGATGCGGAGTGAATCCGGCTGCGAAAGACGCGTGCGTTCTGCGCTTCGCGGGAACGAGTGGAAGGGGCGAGTGGACTACTCGCTCTTGAACTCGTCGGACTCCCGACCCTGGACTGGACGATAACGTTACGAGGAGAGTAACGACACTGCTTACAACTGCAATTGCCGCTGTGAATCTTCGCTAAACACATACAGTAAAGTCTGGATTTTATAATGGCTCAGTTTACAAGCCTTGTTATTTGCGTGAATAATTTTTGTCATAAATTGCGTGCATCTTTAAGTTTACTTGTTACGCCAGATTAAATTGTCATGCAAATTTTTTTGACTGCTAATTAAATTATAATAATGTGGATAGTTTTAATGATACTGTTGGAGATCCTTTTTAAATGTTTTTGCTCAGGCTGTAAATTTTAACGTCAGCTTTGAGCTATTCTCTTAACGAGCCAATTTTTGGAGTTTTGGTTGTATTAGAAACACGTAAGGATTGTCAAGGCTCATTTGGTTTTAGTTAACAGTCCGTTGTGTTCCCTAGAAATGTGTGCACTGTCAAAATAATTTATTGAGACTTAACGCCTATAATTTCTGTGCCCGCAGCGGAGATAATGGATAAGAATGAAGCCTCGTACCCAAGTTATAATGCTCGCATCATTTGTTATTTATGAGTTATGCTTTAATGTTGCATTTTAATATAGTGGATAAAACAACATATATTTTAACGAGTAATGGTGTATGACCAAAATACCATTTTAATTCCATCTGCAAGAGTCATACATAGAACCAAACTTTAGTATTGCGAATAGTCTAATTGTTTGAAGTTTTTTTCTCATAAATATCAGATGGTGATCTCGGAGAAAAATTTTTTTTAAAAAAGTTCATAATGTTCAGCCCGAGATTCGAAACTAAGTTCCTCTGGACTAAGAGTCCAAGTGTTATCGACAGTTACTCCCCCTCGCTTCGTGTGGCTGAACTAAACAGTGATCGCCAGGTTGTTTCAGAAGTTGGCGCCGGTGAACACCCCCCCCCCCCCTTCTTTCTCTCTCTCTCTCTCTCCGGAGAAGAGTTGTTACGGCCGAGCTGAGATGAATTTCACCTAGGCCCAGCGCGGCACACCATTACCTGCCTCCCCTCCCCGCGTCACGGTGGTGCTCATTCTACCCGCCTAATTATTAAAAACTCCCCGCAGACGTTGGGTTCAAGCGAAAAGGGGGGGGGTTAAGGGGTTGTTCCGGATTGATGGGGCTGCCCCACGCGGTGGTGGCGTAGCACGAGGAACATCCGTTATTATCAGCTCTCGGGTTAAAACTGCCTTCACCACCATTCAGCCCCTTTCCTCTTCCCCAACTCTTTTAATCTTCCCTACAGGAATGGGGGAAAAAAAATGGGGGGGGGAGGCCTCTCGGGTTGCGAAATGTCACGAATGATAATAATAAAAAAATAAAGGCGTCGTTTAGGAGTGGGGAGGGGAGGGGCGACGTTTGGCGGGAATGAAGCCGGGAATGTCAGGTGCGAGCGCTTTCGACGCCATGCGCCCTCTGATGGCGTCAAGCTATTCCCGTCGGTAGTTCTTCCCCGGTGCCTCGTCTCTCTCTCTCTCTCTCTCTCTCTCTCTCTCTCTCTCTCCCCTCGGCATTGTGTTCTCTCCTCGACCGTGGGCGAGAGAACTACTGTTTCGAGGGTCGCTCACGCCCACGTCGTTATGTATGTACTGCTGATTCTAGATCAATGATGAAGAAATATTTCGAAAATATATGGACTAAATAAGTATATTTAGAGTTACAATTTCCCGGCTGCGACTGTGGAAACATAGGTAAAGCGTGCTTCTCGTCAGCAGAACACACACGTAAAATAGTTCTGTATTTTTTTTTTTTTAAACATTCCTTTGGAAAGCAGTCGCCAAGAAATAGTTTGTGAACTACAAGAAAGATATTGCAACTCTGTACAACACGTGGCTGTGGTTTTTTTTTTTTTTGCATGTATAAAATACGTTTTTTTTTCTCGAGATAATACTGAGTATTTATTACGAAAGTTGGCGCATTATTTTATAATTTAATTTATGTTTCATTCAAACTATTATTTGATCCATGGAAATAAAATAGATTATTTAATTATTGGGTTTTACTATGTTAAATATGCTTATTAATGTGCGCGGTAAATACTTTAAAGCTGTTCACAGAACGGTTTACAAATAACTTTAACTTTAGGAGGTCCTTTTGTACAGGTAGTGATACTGTTGTTTTCATGTACATGTACAAATGTACAAATATCTCTAATATTACATGTATACTTACGTTCCATTTACAACAAAAAATTACATTGTAACGATTAAAGGTGAAACCACTCTAGAAACACCAGCCAGAATCGCACCTATCACAAATACAATCATTGCTAGGCGGACTCCTTAAAGTCTCATTGCTATAGAGATCATTTGAGACGGATGTGAGGAAAACAGCAATATAAGTAAAAGAAGAGCAATTAATATTTAAAAAATGTGAGCGAGTCTTAAGTACTCGCCAGTGATGTGTATCATCTAACCTCGATAACGAGCAAAATCATGTGTTCTCATGTTACAAATAAACATATAATACGAAACTCAGACACGAAATTTAACGTATAATTCTTTCAAATAAGGTGAGTTTGATAAATATATGCGATTGTGTTTTCAACTACAGTTCTTAACGCGAATCACACGTAGTTACCGCGCCCGCCGCTAGTATTCGCTGCCGGAGCAGCTGCGTCGACTATCGAATCATTCGATTTGCAGAGCGAAATTTGAAACTTTACAATGAAACGGCTCTGATAAAAGCAAAAAAAAAAATGAAAAATACTGAACCCTGGCTTTGGACCTCATTTTAGACAAATAATTTTATTAAGATACCGCCCATCTTGTCAAAATAAATTAAACTGTTAGTACTAAAATGTTTCCCTTTCGCTTTGTGAAATTTGGTTCCCGCCATCCGTCACAGAAGGCAGCAACGTGGTTACAAATATCCGTTATATTCACGAAATAACTCCGACCAAATGCCGTATACCGAGATATAAGTTGTTATACATCAAAAAAACTATTTGTGTGAATTTTGAAGTTCCATATGATCGCTGTAATGGATTAAACCCATTAAAATCATGCCCATAGAAATGTTAAGGTCCTGGAGTAACTCACCTAGATAGTTCATTTCAGTTGCATTTCAATATTTTTGTGCAGGAAAATTGCTGGTGGTTTCACTGTTAGAAGTATCGCATTTAATGTTTTGTCGCAAACATACAGAGCGAGTCTGAATTCGACCAACCAACTTTGCCTGCTGATTTAACACGACAAAATAAGTTGAAAACCTATTTACGACTTATTATCTTAAATTCCTCCCAAGTCTGGTATACATGTTTGAAGTTAGAAGTTAACAAGATTTTTATTGCAAATAATACAGAACGGATTTAATTATGTTTAATTTAATTAATCTGTGTTTTATTTAATTAAGTCCTACAAACTCCGCGAATTCTGTCACTGTTGCAAAATTATTTTCTTGAAATAATTAGAGGAAGTTACATGTCACAAAAGAAAGGGGGAAAATAAATGTGTGCCCCCAAATAATTTCAATATAATAACTTTTCGACAGACACCAAATTAGCGTGGTTTTAGGTATTAATATAATGAAACATAACCCAGTTGCTCAGTGTCCATATTAAATAATTTATATATTATTGAAAATAAAATTGTTGTTTAGCTTTAATTTCAAAGACCATAGGTCGTAAAAATTGTTTTCAACTTATTTTTACGTGATGAATCAACAGCCAAAATTTGTCGATCGAATTCAGATCCAGTCTGTATTGTCACCAGATATCTACCACGTGTTAATTATTTACTGTAAAGAAAGAGAGAGAATTGTTCATTGTTTTATTTCGCTTTTACTCTAACTGCCTCATGTTCACGAAATAAAAATAAATTTAAAATTGCATATTTTTCTTCGGTAGAGTCATGATAAATCTAATTTTTCTTTACAAAAAATTTTAATTAGCTTCTAAGACTGCAATTTAAAATTAACACGCGGCGGACGGATGCAAAGATTTTGGAAAGCGAAAAAAAAAAGTTTGATTTTACAATTTGAACTACTACTTCAAGCCAGGTCTTTTTTTAATATTCCTGTTCCAATCATTTTTCGAATCTGGTTCTCCAATCCATTGACTCAGGTATGTAATCCAACGCGATTCAAGGGATTAGAGAGCAAAATTAAACCCGACCAAGGCTTGGAACAAGAAATTAAAGATGGAGAACTTGGCTCGACGAAAACGTTCTCACACGCCAAGCTGATTTGCTTTTTAGTTTTTTCCCCCATCGTTACTTTATTATAAGGGGAATTTCTAAAAATTTAACGGGATACCTCTCTTGCATTATTTTGTTCTGACGCAAATAATATTTTCACAGATATTCTCTTAGGCCGATATTCCAAGACACAAAAATAAGGGTTTAGGTGTTGAATATGCTACACCTGTACCCTAACCGTATTCCTAGTGCACGACAGGACACGGTTAGTCCCTTATTTTTAGGGAACGGATTTTGTTGTCATATCCGTTGCCGATTTGCTGCCCAAATTCCGCGCATGCGCAGAGCTCACTATTTTTATTGATTTCGTCCAGATCACTTTTGTCAACATCGGGGGACAAACCAAGCGTGTTGATGTTACAATGGAAACTTTATGGCAGCGAAACTATCCTGGAATAAATTTTGTACACTTTGATGGTCACTGCAAGAAATAATCGAAACTTAAAAAAGTATTTGAGTACTTTGTACAATGGTGCTGCTATCTCTAGTATTTTTGCCGTAAAAAAATTATAAAGATGATTTCGTAACGTCCATTAGAATGCGTTGAAACCAATTTTCTAGCCTCACTTTTGCCGATGTTATTCCTTACTGGGATTCTTTTTGAAACACGTTCTGGAATACATATGGCCCGCGAGTTAGGTTACGGTTGTGTCCCATTAAGTCTGTTCTCATTCACTACTTTATCCTAACGTCTTGGAATACCGCCTCGAGTGTATTAAAATATTCGTGGTCAATCACGAAATGCAAGGAAGGGATCGAGTTAAAAAATTTTTGACGTGACAACGTCTAATAAATCGACGAACGCCGGCTGCACGCACGAAAAAGGATGACTAATTGTCCCGTTACGCTGTGTCCCGTTACGCTCGTTGTACGCTTGCGCCGCATCTATCTCTCTTCCACTCGATTGGAACAACCATCGATTTGACTTTTTCGAGGCACATTAAACATGAAACACTCGCATTCGTTTCCTACTTTTCCTATCATCATCCTATCCTTAACAGAATAACACAGATTGGAAGAAGTTAAATAGCAAACATGTATAAAAGTAATGGTTAAAATAATCTCTTCGTTAAAGTAATAAACATATTTGAATTAATGAGTGCAAATAAAAATAAATTTATCAATTAAATTGTAGATTTCATTTCTTTCCTTCTTTGTATCCATACAAAATAGAGATAATTCAATAAAAATGATTCAATTTTATTCATAAAAGTATGCAATCATTTCATCAATGTTTTGTTATGACGTTGTCACGTTAAACTATCGTCCGTAAACCGACTTTACAGACAACCAATTTTTTTTAGTAATAGTCCTTAAAAAAAAGTAATGACGTAAAATGGAGCCTTAAATTAATATCACAACGTCGTTCCTCCGATCGGCGCAGCGCGGCAGGCGGACGCACGCCCGGTTTGTCTTCGACATTACCGCGGCAGAATGTCAGTGCGCGCTCCCTCGCTGGCATTTGGTCGCGGCTGCTGCGCTGCTGGCGCCGCGGTGCTTGAACTTTGAACTATCGCCAAGAACTCTCCCTTCCCTCTTCCACTGCCCGACCCTCCCCACCCTTCTGGATCACCCCTCCCCCTCGGCGGAACCTTGTCAAGGCGCATGACGACGGCGAAGTTAAAGGAGGGGAGACGAAAGCGACGCGACGGCTGGGAGAGAGAGAGAGAGAGAGAGAGAGAGAGAGAGAGAGAGAGCGAAGCAGAGAATGGGAGGACACAGAAATCAATAGACTGTGAAGAAGACAAAGTTGAAAACTATTGACACGGTCCAAAAAATAATAATAAACGTCTGTGGCGGGGCTTTTAACCACGTCTTCGGGTCTTCCGCCTTTTGTGGTTATGCCCCTCGCCGCTCTAGGCATCGCCGGTTGCCATAATTTTCAACTAGCTACAAACAAAAATCAAATCACAAAAATTTATAAACAGCCGAAGGCCTATCCCACTACTTGTAGCATTAACATAACTTACTAGCACTTTGTGGAGTTTTTATGACATAACAGTAAAGCGTCTAAAACTTGTGTGCGGTATGGGGTATTCCTGCAAATTACTTGTACTAGAAATTGTTATTTCACTGAAGAATGGAATGCTTAACAAAATGAATTACTCTCATCAGACTCATCTCAACAGACTGCTTTGATTATACAGTTCTACTAAGAAATGTATGTATTTTGTGTCTCAGGATACCTGAACTACGTGCGGAATATTATACATAGTTGAAAGTGGTAATAAATCAATACAATAAGTGTTAAAACATAGTTTTCCCGATAGCCAACATGTTGAAAGAATGAAACTTTTGCGGAATAAAGAAATACTAATTTCTACAAGAAATACCTAGTTTCTTAAAATAAAAGTGAATTTTAATCCCATGAGTTTTCATTTAGGTACAATAATCACTAAATTGTTGTTAAAAGTTTTCAGTGTGAGATTCTGGTCAGTAAGTAAAGTGTATCCAAATGAAAAGTAAATTTTTATATGTTTTATTAATCGTTAAATTTGTAAGAAATTTACCAAATTTGTAAGTTCAATTTTCAATAATAACTTTAATTAAATTTTTGGAAACATATATAATATTCGATGATGGGATTCAGATAATAATTTTCTTTTTTTATTTTATAGTTAAAATTTTGATGAAACTGATTTTAGTCAGAATAAGAGACAGTCCAAAGAGAATGGAGGCCGGTTTCTTCTAAGCAAACGTTTGCAAATTTTCTTGGTAACCTATATTTAATGCAACTTATCTACAGTACCTCTAATATATTTGAAATCAGAAGATGCATTTACACCAATACTCCTTCAGGTCTGAAATAATTTTATAATTGCTTGACCATCATAATAAAGTTAGATCGTTGTTATCAAGGTAATTTAATGGTTTACAGCTAACGTTATGGTTTCACTTTGTAAATTATTAATTATTGAAATGTAATTTTGTGATAGTTGTTTTATTTCTACTGAAATTTAAATCTTGTGAACATTAAGGTCATTAAGAACCGAAACACACAGAATTACAAATCAAAAATAGTGAGAAAGTATTCTTAGCATTTTTTTAAAGAGTTTTTGTGAAGCAACTGAAAATCTTGAATCAGCATGTAGCCAGATCGGGATTATAACTCAGGTGCTCCAGAATGCAAAACTTTATAAACAGTAAAGATCCAAAAAAAATGTGTGGGGGAGAAATAATTATACTTTATATCAAATATTTCGTGTAGTTCTCGATGAATTATTCTAAATATTAATCACATTTAAACGACGTAATTTATTCAAATAATATATCCACAGCATCGGATAACAAATTGTTAATTCGTTTAGTAGTTCGCAAACTTTGCCTACAAATATTACAATTTTTAATTTTCTACGTCAATAATTTAAGTGATGAAATTGTTTGTTGATTTGCACTCGAACACACAGCTGAATATCCCTACAAGGGAAGGCATTTTTAAGCTAAAGAATGTCGACATTAAAGAAAAGTACAATTTATATTGGGCAAATATGGAAGGAAATTTTTTTTCCTTCAGAAAATTCATTCCACAGTTAAAGTGGTGGAAGGAAAATAAAATTGTCCACGAAGAAAATTACGCACAACCATTAAAATATTGTAAATTATATTCCATAGATGTTTCACAGAAAACGTTGAGACGGGGAGTGGAAATATTTCGTAAGTCTTGGTCTACACACAGAAGTCTGAACTCAAGGTAAAAACAGAGACTAATGATTTCTTAAGTAAATTTTTTTTTAAATTTAGGCGTGAAATAAATAATAATTGATATAAAGTTTTAATAATAACCCTATATTATTCTGTATTATTAAAAAAAATTTCAACTTGTGTTTTAAATGAATGAGCAATAAACCCACCAAATTTTTATCACTTAACTTAAAATGTTAATTTTCATCTCAAGTAGTTTTCTTTTATTTTGAAATTTATTCAAGTGTCGATCGCCACTCCCCTTGATATTAACGGTCACTCATAATTCACGTTCTGTTTTCCTACAACACTATGTTCGAGAATCAGTATTCTGCGTTTTTTTTTTCTCTCGGAAATACCTGTAGAATAGCGTCATACCTTGTTTGAAATAAGAACCTGCATAAATGGCTTCAAAATTTTGAAAGCCACCATGCCATAGTTTAGAAATTTTGAAGCCACCATGCATAGTAAAGTTATCTTCACGTGGTGGTTCCAGGGCAGAGAGGGTGATATTACAAAACTCCACCCCCTATTTTTTGTTACAGCTTCGATGGAGGGAAAATACATATTATATTGCAAAATGTTTCTTTAAATTAAAGTTTGTAGAATTTATTTTAGCCAATACAAGAGACGCATAAAATATCAGTAGTGACGGATGCAAAATCAAATATCTGCAAAGCTCACGTAATTGTTCGAGGAAAGGCTAATTTGCAGACAATTGTACTTTTGATTGAGCCTAACCGTCTGATCAAGTGTTATCTGACACACCTTGGACGACAAGAAGCAAATAATAGACTTGAAAGAAACACATGAAAGAATCATTGTGCAACCCGAAAAGAGGATAAAATGTGACAACAGAAAATTAAAAAAGTTAAACAGTCATATTATGTTCAAGTTTCTAGAACTTTGTATATATATATATATATATATATATATATATATATATGCCAACATTTTATGCAGAATTTTACCCCTCTACCCCCTCAACAAATAGCAGAACACACTTCTTAAGTATTCAGAAGAAGATCCCTCAATAAGCTTCAATATTGAGAACAAGACAATCAACATATATTTTAAATATTTCACTCCAAATGATTCAGGTCGTGCATCATAGTAAATTTAAGAGTCCTGTGGTTTTTTAAGAACAATTTTCTTGTACCTTTAATGTGTGCTCGTCTGATTCTGTAAAAAAAAACTTTTCTTTTGAGTTCATTATTGCATTTATTGGGCTAGATGTGTGGACAAGCCTTAAAGTGTGTTACAGGGAAAAAGAAAACACCTGAAGGACGATTTTGCAGTGGGTGCGCGTGAGGAAGTGGCCCTTACCGCCACCAGCGCCCACGTGGCCAGGGCGCCGCACGTGCGGCAGGAACCCCCCCCCCTTTTCCCTCCCCAACACCTTGAGCGGGCGTACACGCCCCGTCGCGTCGTCAGGAATTAGGCAAGTTTCCTAAAAAGAAAAGAAAAAAAGGGCGCGGGAGAGAGGTAGGGGCTGGAGAAAGTCATTTTTGTCTAAAAGAAAGACCTCCCCCCTCTCCCGGCTCCAAGAGGCAGTCGGGGCTATGATATGATTATGATCGCGAAGCGTCGCCATGGTTACCGGAGGCGGGAAAGAGGGCGTGTGTGTGTGTGTGTGTGTGTTGTTCCCGCCACCTCTCCCCTCGCCCACCCGGCAGCAGCTACCCCCGGCCCCTCCATGACGCCCCCCGGCGCGAGGCTTATAAAGCCGGAACAATGGGAGGGGAACGCCGCATTCGACTGAGGTTCGTCGCGGCAGGCGGTGTCGGTGAGCTCCTTCGCGTCTCCGGACCGCGGCGCAGCGCGAGTCGTCCGCAAGGTAAGCGAGGCAGACCGCCGGTGCAACCCCCCACGAGTCCCCGAATCAGTCCACCTCCAGCAGGACACGTCCCCCACATAGAAAAGTGAATTTTAAATAAGATGACCAAGCTGTCAATGTTCTCCGGTGAAATAACGTACCATGTACACCCCTCTTAAGACTGCTATACCAGACAGCTTGAAACATATGTTGAAGGCATATCCACAAGTCACATCACTGTTGGGTTAGCTTAAACCTGGCAAAACTGATGCATTAGATCAAGAAGCCTACATAAAATAAACCCAACTAATGAGCAAATAGAAATACGACCAGATTTTTTTTGGACATCTATACATTTGCCCTGCCAAAAAAAGGAAAGACTAAACATAATTTTTTTGAAGTCACGCCATGGTAACGACTTCAATAGGTAGCCTTCCTTCAAAATCGACCTAAAAGTCACGATCCTTAAAAAAAAAAAAAACCACGGAGTGACAGTGACCTGGCGGGGTAACAGTGACCTGGCAGGGTAAGAGCGACCCGACGCTGGTTGCGTCAGCCGGGTACAGCCACGTGTCTACGAGTGCTATGACGTCACTCACGGGTAGATCTCCGGCAAAGTAAGATCCTCATTGAATAGCTTCCCGCGTGTTTTGTGATCAGGGGAAGGACCAGGAGAAAAGAAGTGGCGGAACGTATTTCTGCGTGGTTTTCGCTAGGACATCGGTATTCGAGCGGCGAGCCCCTCACCCTTCATCGCCCCCCCCCCCCCTTCCCCCAACAAACCCTCCTCCACGTGACCATCGGCATTGACTATCGACACTACGCCAGCGCCGCCATGCGGTTCGTGCGTGAAGCTTGACTGCGCTTTACAAATATTGGTCGTCGGCCGGTTGGCTCACGGAATAAAAATGGAAAAAGTTACGATTCATTTAAATGGATTCAAACACCCAGACCCTTCCGAACACTTCCGAACACTTCCGAAGTTCACCGATCGCTCACAAAATATTAAAAAAAAAATAGAATTTTAGGAAATTTCGTACATTAGTTTTTTTACTATTTTAGGGCATTTTGAATTCCGCTGGCCTAGCATGACCTTTCAATAAAAAAAAAACAGTTCGGAAACCTGCACTTACGGGTAAGAAGGGGAGGGGGAAGAAAAATAATTTTCCGAGAATTTTATGTATGTGTCGCACCTAATCTGACCAACCTTTTACTTTTTACCCACCAAAAATATCTATAGATGGATGAACTCGGATTATTCAAGCGCCTGACTCAATGTTAGTGAATCTTAGATTTCTCAACAAAGATTTAAAAAATCTGCAGACGTAAATAAGTTAATTACAAATAGTTAAAAACATTTTATTCTTAATTTTTTTTATAATTATAAATTTGCTCTACAGTTTTTGTCTTTAATAAGCAGTAAATACTGAAACGTGAAAATACAACATGCTTCTATGACCTGAGTTAAGCTCCAATTTTTTTTCGCGATGACACTTTTATGACTGTTCTTTGTGGTAATTAGTCCGTTTTATCTGGCCACAGTAATTTTTTATGGCACAGATTGCGCGCGCGACCTGTAGCCATTATTGTCTATGGTTTGCTCGAAAAACAGACAAATGATGGATATAGATTGCTTGTGCAAGATGCACCGTTAAGGGTGTAGGTATGTCACGTTTCAGATCATCATTTTATATTTACGTTGGACACGGTTAAACTTGTAAACTTTTTGAGTGACCTAACTTCTACAAGATTATATATATATATATATATATATATATATATACATATATATATAGTGCATACATTTTGCGTTGTTAGCTAACAAAGTTTAATTTTTAACATTTTTTGCGGTATGGATGAGGAGAACCAAATGGAATAAATAAATGAGAAATATAGGTTTAAAAGAAATGCTAGTGGTTATGCTTGATATGGTTTTAGTTCTTCAAGAAAAATGTACTTATTTTTATTTACCCTTTTAAAATCATTACAATTTTGAAGATTTTAAAAGGCTGGATAAAATTAAATGATATGTTTCTGAAAGAAATTAAATCACATCACACAGTAGCCAACAAAATCGGGCTTTAAACCTTAAAAGTTCCAGTTTTATATTCCATTTCATTTTCCTTATCTATACTGCACGAAAACGTTAAAAATGCAATTTTGCCAGCTAAATATGCAAAAAGTATGTGACGAAATTATTCCTTTTTTCATTTGGTGAAAGTTGAGCCACTCAAGAAGTCGGTAACATGTGTCGGCCGTGTGGAACGTCAATATAAAATAATGGCCTGAAACAGGTCACCCCCTTGAAGAATTATGGCCCATCTATTGGACGGATTATTGGCCAATGGGACTGTCATGGACACATGTCGTGGCAGACGTCAAGAGGAGCCTTTTTCGGGTTATACGATCTCATAGTACTTTGTGTCATCGAAAGTCGTCACAGTTAAGTGTTAAATGTTTCAGTACTTGTGCATTTTAAATCTGTTAAGAGTCAAATTACTTATTTTAATGTGACTTAGGTAACAAAAAAAAGTTTGTCTGTTGGTAAATCGTAAGCCAATGTCGGCTCTGCGCAAACGCGATGGCGGTTAGCCTTAAGACTCGTGGATCCGCCTGCAAAATTCCGCTTCCGCGAAGCGTGAAGATTTTTCCGTGTTTTAAATGTGGCGAACCGAACCCAACCAACTCCTCACGTTAGTTAGTCACTGTAAAAGTTAACGTCGTGGACATAACTGTGCGCGTATTGTTTGGTTTCAAATTAGTTATATTAGCAATATACATGTAATTTTAGTTTTTTCTATCCGGGTAAACACCCGCATTAAAAAAATGTGTGCATGTATGTATGTGTATGTGTGTGTATATACACACACACACACACACACACACCTCGAAATACAACTGGCTTCCCATAGTGCCGGGGCCAAGGGTATTTTACGTTTGGCCTCCACACACCCCCTTTTTTTTAGTATTCTCTCTCGACGGCTCTTAATCTCCTAGACCTGCCAAAAAAAAAAAGCAACTGACTGAGGTTCTATGAAACTTAGGCAACCATGTACAACGAATGGCTCTGGCAATCAACGCGACGCCAGCGCTGCCACGAGGCGCACGCTTGAAACGTGAATTTCGCTTTACATTTGTTTGCCGCACTGGTTTTCCCCCCTCCCCCTTTCCCAAACCACCTTTCATTTTCCCAGCCGACTTGCCACGTGACCAAACAAAGCAACGCGACTGCCCTCGTTTCACCTCGAACAGAAACACGTTCTTTCACGAAAATTATCCGGTTTTATTTAAATAACAAAACACCGCAGTGAAGCATTCAACTAGTTCTTACCACGGGAAATAGTGTGTGCTTTCCGTGATTTCAATCAACCTTCTAGTGCGATTAAACTGTGTTCCGTGCAATGCCCCCGTGTCGAAGAAAATCTCGTTTAGTTCGAAATGCCCTTCGTATATCATTTTTTTTTTTAATTACACCCAGGCTAACCTGATAAGATAGCGTCGTGAGATTCTAACAAAATATTCTGGAAGCCGAATAACTGCTACTTGTTAACGTAAAGTTGCGATGCTCTAAGAATTATCTCCTAGTGCATAAAGTCGATCAACTGGTCAACAGCCGCAAGTTACTCCTCTCTGAGAATGGTTGGTGAGGCGATAGCGCATTTGAATTGTATTATTGAGGTTATGTGTTGGATCCAAGTCACTCACTTATGATTAGTGACTGGAAAAATTCGGGCATGGTTTACAGTAAGGGACTAACTTTTATTTATTAATTTCCTTCAGTTATTTCTGGAAACCCTGGAAAACTGAAATCAGAATGGCCCGACACGGGAATCAAACCAGGTTCCTCTGGAATCTGAGATCAGTTCCTTTTCACTGCACAGCCTCGCTTCTTAACAATCGAGACAATTCATGTGCAGAATTTTCCAAAATTCCGCTAGCCCCTGAGATGGTTGAGAATCAATTGAGGCGTGTGCTGGTTGTATGCAGTAACATCTCGTAATGTCGAGTACATAAGTTCTTGGGTAACTATATATATGATTAGAATGCTTACATACTGAGGAAAATTTTATAACAGAGGGGCGAATTAATGCAATTTTATCAATTCGTGCACTCTTCGTGAGAAGTTTTCTTAAAATGCATCAACGAACTTTCTACCAAAATAAATAAAAGTCAAAATAAATAAACTCTAAAAAAACAAACTGAAAGTACCAAGGTGTACTGGGACTTAGAGGTCAGTTTAGGTGAGACTTTTTCCATTTCTCGCTCCATTTATATTCTTCAACTTGACTTTAATCACCGAAAATGTTCCCCCCTCCTTTCTTATTCTAGATATTGATGAGGAAATATTACGAGAATTCATCTGAGACAATAAGTCACGTGCGTTTGCCCAGCTATGGAAACAGAGAATGCAACTTCTCGTGAAGGACCATCACGAAAAATTTCAAACCAAAGGTTTTTGATTAATCGTGAATATTTTCCTGACATTTAACACACAACATATAACAAGAAGCTTATATGGGTCGACAAAAATTTTAAAAAATAACAATGCAAGACTCAGAGGGCGAGACAACCGTACGAATTGTCCTACAAAAAAAAGACACGGAATCGCAATAACCGAACATGGCCTTTATCAATTGGAACTAGTTTTTGCCATATTTCAGTATAGTAAATTCAACTGGACAATATACTATAATTATTTTATTAATTAAACACAAAAATTTATACAAAATTACAGATATTTGTACATTTGTACACTTACAAAAACAACTGTATCACTACTAGGTATCTTTCTCTTCTGTAATATTAAATGTTCTTCCTTTTATGGTTATCTCCACCCATGAGACTTTGTTTGTTAAACCGAAGCTTTTTGATGGATCATCTGGTTTGTAGACCACCGCCTTAATATTTTTTTTCTTGGAAACCCTCAAACTTTACACACAACATTGTTCTTCACTGATATGTCACTGACATAAAAAAATACTAGGAGTTATATCAAGAGTATGCACTTTATATTTTTTTGATGATTGATGCTGAAATGATGCTGACTTGTATTGTTGACTGGTCCTTTGGTACATTACAGTGATGGTCTCTGGTAACTGTGTTCGCAGTAATACTGGGTTCGTAATTTTACCCGAGAAGTAATGTTTTGTGTTGTCCCAGTACCGCCAATAGATAAGTTATTTGTAATCCCTTCCCTGAATAGCTATCCAGTATTGACTGCGCGCGTAATAAGCATGATAAAACAAAATAAGTTCTAATTATTAAATATTAGATTATCTTTTACGTGGTTTAAAAAAAATATATATGCTTGAATGTAACATCAATTAAAATATAAAAATTATGTACCATTATTCTTAAGAAAAACTCAGTAGTTTATCGAAAAATCTTATTTTATATGTACAAAAATAAACATAGCCGTGTGTTGTAAGAAGTTACAATAATTTTCTTCTGGCATAATAAACTATTTCTTGGCAAACTGTTTTCCAAAGTAATCTTGTGTAAAAAGTACGGAAATTTTTTTTTTCCTGGGTAAGGTGCTGCCGTCCGCCCAAAAAACCTTCCGATCTCAGTCGTCGGCCCCTCCGTGCACGTGTCCCCGTTATTCTCCCCCCCTCCCCACTTCAGACCTCTCTCCACCCCTCGGCTGGACCAATGATTAACCGGTCGGCCGAGGATCGATGAACGCTAACAAGGCAGCGGGGCAGGACAGCGCATCTTCCCGCGGCCTCCCCCCTCCACGTCACCCACCCACACGGGTCCACAAACAAAGTGACGACAGTGTCAATATTTGCGGCGGACAGTGCCTTGGCCCGAGATTGCAGCGCTCACGTCCTCGCGGGGGTATGAAGTCGCCCGGCGACACGGGGTGTCGTGTGGGCTGAGCGGCACCGCAGATTGGCCTCGCCACGGTTCGAACACATAAAACAACATTTTTTTTGTACGTACTTCTACAAAAGATTCCTTTGGAAAACCAGTTTTCAAGAAATACATCGCGATACGACACGAAATATATCGTAACCGTGGTTATTTATGGGCTATCTAAACATGCAAGTTGAATTTCGTGTCGTCAGGGTTTCGTGTTACATGTTCAGTTGCTACATGAACAACGTGAGAACAACATGAGTTTGCTCGTTATCGAGGTTAGCTGTTTACTGAAGTAATGAAGACTCGTTGGTAATGATGAAGTTTTGCACTGATTCTTTGCTGACGTGTTGAAATCTTTGTTCACTAACTTCATGACGGCAAAATTATTATTCTTCCAAGTGAGTTGCTTTCGAGCTATTAGACAAACTTTCAGCTCTAGCCCTTATACTGCTACTGTTTGTTTTGCTAACAAATATTTCTGAGCAGAGTGTTTTCAACTTAAGAACAGATATCCACTCAGGCTTATAACTCCGTGCTTCTGGAATGATCGGATTTTGTCTCGGCGAATAGCAATTTGCTAGCGCAAAAAAAGTGCCTGCGTGTGAATTCGTCTCGCTTGGGAACAGCATGATTTCTTCCATGTGCAGCTTTAGCGTGTTAGGATCTGGGCTTACTCGCATATCGCACTGTATAACTCCCGTTCAAAGGGAAAATAAATCAGTGGCTGTCGATGCGTGTTGCGTTTAGGAGCAATGCAGCTGCTTTAGGGCGCGGTCACACGGGACTCTGAACTGCTTCGGGTAAACATGTCCAACTTGCGTGCGTTTACACACAGTCTAAACGTGTTTCGTTCGAGGTCATTTCTCATTCAACCTAAACAGTTTGGCATAGTAGTTCAGGACGACATCTGTTATACATAACCCTCTGATTGGCTGTTGAGTATTATCTCGAAAAAGGTATTTTATATATGCAAAAATAACCATTGCCATGTGTTGTCCAAAGTTACATTATATTTATTTTAGCATTGCAAACTATTTCGTGGCAACTGGTTTCCAAAGAAATCGTTTCTAAAAGTACAGAAAAAAGATTTTCTTTTTAGGGGAGTCGCTCCTATCTCCAGGTTGCACTCTCTCTTCTGCGTGTGACCCTCTTGACATAATTCGATTAAACTGCCCTTCTATTGCGTGCACTTATTTATCAGTTTGCCATGGAAATATTTGACATAAAACTTTATATTTGTTCGGTACCAGCGATCCGCCTCGACTTTGCACGGATGCTGTCTATTTTTGTGGCGTCATTTAGATTTGATAAGTCAGTACCTATAAGTATCGATTTCTCGTAAGATTCCGGTGTTTCCAAAAATTAATTACGTACTAACACGTATTAATTTTATCTATCAAAATGGTTACTGTTATTCATCCCTAGAGGATGGACATATACTATCGTAGACTTCTCTGTAGGTATTTTTAAGACCTACAATTCTGTAGTAGCTACTTTAGTTTGATGTATGCCAGTGTCAGCCAGGTAAGCGCCCTAAAAGCTTCTTTTTACAACTCGATAACAAAACATTGGGATTTCTCTACTATCTTTAAATTTAATATTAATGTATTAAACCCATTTTGGGAAAAATAATTTTTCTATGATGGTGAAAACCACATCAAAATCCATTTAGTAGTTTAAGGAGAAGTAAGAGAACAAACAAACAGACTTGTATAGCGACGTTGGAAAAATTGTCTTTTCATGAACTGGGGAATGTTACATCACATGGTAACTAACTACACCCTACTAAGTTCAGGGGACTTAACCCAAACAGATTGCAAGACAGTAAATTGTCTGTCGGTACAATCGCCCACGGTATACGAGCGCCTTCAGAAGTTCTGTGTTAATACCAAAAATAAAACATTTTTTTGCAATAATACTATTACAGAATTCAGAAAAAAAAAAATTTACTTTGCAAACATTTGTACATTCACTGTCTGAAGTCTGTAACCAAAGACTTAGTTGCGCGGGTCGAAGTCACGAACACAAACGAGGGATATTTTTTTTTTCCCGCGGGTCGTAGGGTCACGGAGAGACTCCACGGGGCGGAGAAGGGGGGGGAACTGTCGGAAAGGAGGATCGAGGATTGGAAGGGGTTGTGGAAGGGGGGAGGGGGGAGTATCTCTCTTTGAAACTGGCCGCGCGCGAGTCGGAGGGGACGGACAACTGCCCCTGCGCTAAGGGCGGAAATGTTTGCGGGCGAGCCGAGAGATGTGCTCCTGCCGTGCGGGCTGGGCTGTGCGCGGTATCTCCGGAGCGGAGCCGCACGTCAAAGAGGTCCCACGCCCTCCCTTTAGCGCGCGCGCTGCCATCTGGCGGCGGCGCCCCGAAACCGCCCCCCGGTGATGACGGGGGGGGGGGGGGGGGGGGAGGTCGCGGAGCACCCCGCGCGGGAAGGGGGAGACAATTAATGAGCGCAAACTTTCTTCCCTGCGAACGCACCGGGAGAAGTGGATGATAAAGAGAAAGGGTTGGTGGGAGGGGGGAGTGTGTCTCGTGGAAGTGAGTTACTGCGAGAGGAGG
Source organism: Bacillus rossius redtenbacheri (assembly GCF_032445375.1). Classification (NCBI taxonomy): domain Eukaryota; kingdom Metazoa; phylum Arthropoda; class Insecta; order Phasmatodea; family Bacillidae; genus Bacillus; species Bacillus rossius. The sequence continues at coordinate 342,751,412 of NC_086330.1, read as the reverse complement.
AAGAAAATTGATAACTACAGCGAAGCCCGCCGACTGTGTGGCGGTTTTAATTTTCCCCCCCTTCTCCCTCTCTCTCTCTCTCTCTCACCCCCCCCCCCCCCCCCCCCCCCGACAACAAACCGAAAATTTTTACCGCCCCAGTTTAGCGGCCGTCTCGCGACGCAAGATGAACCGGAGCGGAAAAGAAAATCTACTCGCGGCCTCGGAACCTAATTGCTCGTGCAGCTGAGAGCGGGGTCAGATCCGCCCTCTCACATTTCTTTGCCCCTCATTTTTTTTATAGAAAAAAATAATCACGTCCTTATAATCATCGCTTTTTCTTATTCCTTAAGCTCCACTCTCGATCTGAAGATCCACTCTCAAGTTGAATGAAAGAGTCTTATCCTCAAAAATATTTCCTCTGAAACTAAGGTTACAACGTTAAAAAAAACTAATTATTTAATAACTTATTGGTTTTATCACACAGATACGTAATCGTTAAAAGACTGGAAAAAAATCCCGGGTTAATTGACGTTCGGGATAGTATCCCTCGTATTTTTCGATAAATATCATATTTTCGTCTGTTACTGACTTGAGAGAAGTATAAAATGGGTAGTGTGTGATTTTAAACTTCTTTATTTGAAGGTTTCTCATTGGCCCAAAGACACCCGGTTAAAATGTAGGTCAATAGCAGAAGCGGCAAAAATTGTAGTCTATACATGATCGAAATTTAACCTTTCCAGAAATTAATCCGCGAATTTTTCGGGCCTCTAGCAATCGTTCTGTTAAGCAGCTATTTAGACAAGCAGCCATTTAGACAAGGAGCCATTCAGACAAGCGTCCATTTAGACAAGCAGCCATTTATACAAGCAGCCATTTAGACAAGCAGCCATTTAGACAAGCGACAGTTTACTTCATAGATCTAGGGGTGGAAAAACCAGCAGAAATTTCCATGGCTTAAATCCAAAGGAAGAAGAAAGAATAATAATATAGTATGTGAACATTTAAAAATAAAATAATGTTTCTGAATACAAATATTAACCTAACGATTTAACTTTACGAGCATAAGTTATATTCTTTTTATATTTTTAAATATGGTTGAACAACACAAACCCAGCAGGACTTAGCGGCTGTGATTGTGTCATATCAGTTCGGAGGAAACTAGTGGTATAATCATACGTTGAAAAATACTTTTAATCGTTTTCCCGAAGCTATTTGGAAATATTTTGCCAAGCATTTCTCTTTTTAACTAGTAGAGGTCATATATTCTAAAATGTGCGATACTTTTCTGTAGGAATGCGAAACAAGTGCTATATTTCAATGTTGAACATAAACGCCTAGCGTATAGTACTTGTTTGATAAGATAAAGCATACGTGTTGTTTATTATACGGCAACATACACTTTTCTATACGCAGTGTCAAAAACAATTAGCCACAAATTCCAAAGGAATGTGATTTTTTTTTTGCTTTGTACTTATGGGTAAATATATCCGCAAAATGAAGCTTTTGGGATTAAACGTATCTGCTTCCATAAACCCTCTTACACAGATTATGTGAAACTCGCAAATTAGTTTAGAAAATGTTAGTTTTAAAATCCCTCATTAAGTCCTTTTTGTATATGGGGCATAGTAAGTTTTCTTTCTGGTAAGCTACCTCGCGGATGATTTACTACTTCCAGCCAGGAGATCAACTTTACTCTTTATGATAAAAGCAGCCCACAAGGTACACTTGATACGTAAAACCCCAAGAGGATTTTAAAAAATTGGTGTCTTCAGTACCCCTTTGTCATGGGACGGGTATATCATTAAAAAACTGTGCAGTTATAGCGTCTTATTTTTCTACGACACATTAACTTGTATGGTGAAAAGGAGTTACAGAAATAATTAAAAACTATGAAATTGACCGCAAAATAGGTGCTTATAAATTTTTACGTTGACTTACTTTCCCGGAGACATAATAATCACTTTATTGTGGACGCTTAGGATACATGGTTAAAACTACATTTACCTATACGTATTCGTTTCTAGACCTATAAGCGATGGACTAAAATATAAAAGTATAATATTCTATTACAGCTGGCACCAAATCGTCTAATCCGCTCAAAACATTTTAATCACATAATACTACTAAGATATCAATGCACATTGTAGTTCAGCTTTTAGAATTTTATTTATTTACTAGCTTAGAAATCGTCGTTAAGTGGCTAGCGTTTGGTATGAGGTTGAGGGACGATAAACTAACTGATTTTAATTAAAGTACATTAAAACAATTATTTTTTCCTAAAAGGGTGGTGTCTTCCTGTTTCTGTGTTTACCTCAACCTGACAACGAAGAAACAATCTGGTACCATGTTGTGCCTTAAGGGGAGAAATAGACACCGAGAGACGTCCTAGTGTTTTCTACAGTTTTTTATACCATAAAATGTTTTTACGTTTAATATTGAAGGCACGGATAATATATGAAGAGATGTAAAAAGACTACAAGTATAGGTAGTACTGACAGTACATATTCTTAGATTTTTAGTCATTTTCAATAATGAATTAAGTACGAAAAGCCAATGCTTCATACGATAAACTATTTGTAGCAGTCAGTTACTTATTCAGTCAGGCATTACACCAAATTATAGTCAATGAACGAAGCCAAAATTTTACAATTAATCAACAGAAAACTGCTATGCCCTAAAATATGTTGAAACAAAGATTGCGTATTTGGTCCCATTCTCTTTACCTTAAGTGTCGGGTTGAACCACAGTCATTGGGGCAGTGCAGAAAGGGAGCACTAAATGCATCCCTCCCTTAACCAAAAAATGACAATAACACCAAACATCGCATATTCAGGTACATATATATACTAACCAGAGGTGTAGGCCTACGTATTAAAAACAAGCACAATAAATTCGTAACTTGCACAAATAGAAAACGATATAACCTGATTAGTATTTCCTTTTTTTGTCCTGTGTTTGAAATATCATAATAACGAAGGATTCAATGCAAGCCAAGGAACGAAGGATGCATCTACTACCTATTTTACATATTAGACCTTTAAGTTGACCGTCGGTACTCTAATGTGATATGTAATAGGCTCAAGACAAAATACAAACCAACTTTGTTTAGCTCAATTATTACAACTTAATACCTATTTGTTACAAAGGTGTTTAGAGAATTTTTGTTGTTTTTTTAAAGAATTTTTTTATGCTACAGAATAATATTGTGTTTATTCTGTCGGGTGTTTAAGCCCATGGAAATAAAAAGCTAGTTCAACTATGATTATTAAAATTATAAATATGTTATTAACAATACTGAATTTTTTACTTTATTCTTTTAAAAGTTTTGTCAAAATATTCAATGTGTGATATCTGTTTCAACGGCTAAATATGCAGCCTGTGTGGTCACAGTTCGGTGAGGAAAACTGACAATGTATTGGCAGGGCAAGTTACCTTAAATACCATTTATATTTATGAAAGGGGAAACCTCATCTGCAATTAAGAAGCTGAAAAAAAAAATTTAGCTAAAATAAATCATTTGTTATGTTAATTCATAAAAGTACTTCCATATTTGCTTTAAAAAAATGTGTTACGAGTTTGGAGGTAGGTGAAAGAGAGAATCATTCACTATACAGAAAAATATTTCTGCACTTATACAAAAGATTTCTTTGGAAACCAGTTGCCAAGAAATAGTTTGTAATACCACAAGAGAGATATTGTAATTAGGTATAACACTTGGCTATGGCTATTTTTGCATATATGAAATAAGTATTTCGAGATAATACTGAATATTTGTTTTAAGAAAATTAGATTATAATTTTATATTTTATTTGATCTTTCATTCAAACACAATTTTTCCTCACCATGGAAAAATAATAGAATATTCAATAATTGGACATTATTTTGTTTTATATTTTTTTTTAGTGTGCGCATAAAATACTGAAACCTATTAAGGGAACGGTTTACAAATAACTTTTAACTATTGGAGGTACTGGGTCAACACGAAGCATAAATGCCCGGGTAAGAATCCGAACCTGTATTACTGTGAACACTATTTCGTAGTGATACAGTTGTTTTCATGTAAATGTACATATTTACAAATATCTGTAGTTTAACATGAATATTTCTGTTCAATTTGCAAAAAAAAAAAAAAAAAAAAACATTACGGTGCACGACGCGGTGAATATCACAGGTACGGGCGCTTGCACCAGTGAAGCCAGTTTTCTAAACATTATCCATCCCATTTATCATCTTGGAGTTGTAACTATCGGGAAAGACATTTTTATCCGACCAATTTCGAGCCATCCGAATTGTTTCTGCCCATTTATCATCGCGGCTCGTGTGTACGAGTTTGCGTGCATAACGAGGCTATCCGGGCTGTTCGATTATACATTTTCGTGTCGTTTCTTTCCACCTGGATTAAAATCCAATTTTCCCAGGAAACGTAACAGGCATAACTCGTTTAAGCACCCGACTGTTACTAGGTCTGGATTAAAATAGGGATAGAGAGAGGGAGGGAGGTGTGTATTTCCAGCTCCACTCAGGTGTCGTGTTTTAATTACAGTTAAATATATTTGTAATCAAACTCGCGGCGTGCGAACGAACGATCTCCAGGATTATCATTGCTGCAAAACGCTCGAGCCTGGAAGACAGACTGACTGAAGAGGTTAGCTCGTCACTCGTTCATTGAGATTACGTTCAGCTGATGGATGTCTTGGATCTTCAACACAGTTCCAACCAAAGCGCACCAAGATAGTTTCCCTCCAGTGCACCAGCGAATCAAACTTCTCAACAAATTTTAACTCATCTTAATGTTGCGCTTTTTTTAAATATAAGAATAAAAAAATGGTTGTCTGTAAAGTCGGTTTACGGACGATAGTTTAACGTGACAACGTTATAACAAAACAATGATGAAATGATTGCATAGTTTTATGAATAAAATTGAATCATTTTTATTGAAATATCACTATTTTGTATGTATACAAAGAAGGAGTGAAATGAAATCTACAATTTAATTGATAAATTTACTTTTATTTGCACTCATTAATTCAAATATGTTTATTACTTTAACGAAGAGATTGTTTTAACTATAACTGTTATACATGTTTGCTATTTAATTTCTTCTAATCTGTTATTCTTTTAGGGATAGGACGATGTTAGGAAAAGTAGGAAACGAATGGGAGTGTTTCAAGTTTAATGTGCCTCGAAAAAGTCAAATCGATGGTTGTTCCAATCGAGTGGAAGAGAGATAGATGCGGCGCAAGCGTACAATGAGCGTAACGGGACAATGTGCGTAATGGGACAATGAGTCATCCTTTTTCGTGCGTGCAGCCGGCGTTCATCGATTTATTAGACGTCACGTCAAAAATGTTGCCCTTGCCGTATCTTACGAAATCATTTCGAAATTAACGCAGCCTATGTCCCATTGTTCTTGAGTTCCCTTTACAAACAAATAATTTCGTATCATTATAGTATTTTATGTGTTATACATAAACGCGTTCTTTGCTACGACAAATTGTAGGTTAGAAAAATTAGTCTGTTACGATAAAAATAATTTGGTTTAAAATATATTCACTACAGCAAAGTTGTGTTTTCTTTATGAAAATGAAATGGTTTGGAACATATTGGCAGTAAAAACAAGTTTGCGTTGTCATTACATGAAATAGCGCCGCTATGTTTATTGTAGAGAAGCTAGTTACGATTCACGTAAAATTAAGTTTTATCTTACAAGCCAAAGTATGATAACCACAAATAAAATTCTAATGCAAAAATAAACCAAAAGCTTATATCTAAGAAAACGTTTAGTATGAATTTATAAAATTTTATCTTTAATTTATGCTACATTTATATATTTACCATTTTTTTCTTTTGTCTCAGGAGAGTTAGTGTATGTCAGGCCTTTTATTAACTTGTACTTTGATTCTATTAAGTTGATATTGTTTTATTTTTTGAAGATATTTATAAATAAGTGTGGTTAGCTTGCACTTCAACCATACAGCTTGAATGACATAAAATGCACATATTATTACTCGAAAACGTTATGCAAAATTAACCACTCAGATGATTTTCATTTGCATTTGCAACGATTCAATTAGGTAAAATATCCGCAACATTTAGCATTAATTATATAGATTTTGATTTTGTACTTTTTAAACTTTTAGAATAATGTTTGTGCCAAAATTTTCAGAAATTTTGCTAAGTGATATTTATTCAAGCTTTATACAACTAAAAAAATTATTTTTTACCGATACGTTCACTGAATATACCTACAAAGATTTTTTTTCAAGTCATATTTACAGCTCTGAGACAATACAAACATATATAACATTTTATAATACCACATCATGGTTTATAGTTTGGCATATTTAGCACAGAAAAAATTACTATTTCTAATTTTTAACTATGAGTATTTAAATAAAAGACTTAATTTAGTGCTTTAAAATACGCAAATTTCGTTTTACACATATTTCGGACAGAAAATTAATAATATGAAAGAGTATTAATTTTTCACTTAACGTCTATTTTCCAATCAAACTTTACTAGTGCATTTAACTATAATGTGTAACATTAAATAAATAGAAAAAGGTTATATCTATATCGATCAATATGTCTTATTATTATTTTTTATAAAAGTAAAATCACAGATTATATTGACCTTATTCCTGAGAGATATTTCATACAAAAGTTGTTTGATAATTGATTCTATTAGTCATCAGACACACATTTTATGGATATTTTCCCGGGTATATATTTCCACTCGTGCTCTTTAAATCTGCCTATCTGCTCATTACTCTGCGCGTACATTAATCACCATTAATGGACCGTAAACTCGTTGCTGTGTCGAATTTAAAAAAATTAGCTTACCGATACTTTTATTTCAGTTGATGACATCGACGCATCAATTAAACACCCGGACGCCTTTCGAACAAAAGCCACGCATGAGTCATTTGTGACTTTCTTGCGTCTGCGTGAGGTAACTCTGTGTTACATTTTGAATGATTTTACCTCTGCAATTTCTGCTCACTGAATTTAGATAACCTACAATAACCCACGTTTGAACTTTAAAGTTACCTTCCTTACTTCTTTTGTTCTTATTTGGTTGAATATTTTGAAACTTGTTCTACAACTCAAAATTCAAACTTTCAGAGAGTCGCAGAGGAATTTCCATGCGTCACAAATACAAATACAAAATTAATTCCGAAGTCTCGGTCTCACACACCGAGTGGGGTATTTGTTTATTTTTTGAAGTGAGACTTCTTTGGGCGCGATAAGAGTAAAATTTCAAGGCCGAATTTTAATGCAGCGTTGTCGTGAAACAGCGTAGTGAAACTTTTCTGACGCGAAAAGGACAGAGAATAGTTACTTGGCCAAATATATATAGAGAGCAATATGCTATATATGTTGCTGGGCTCGTTTTCATTCTCTTCATTGTGCGATGATTCGTCCCCCGCCGAAAAAATCATAGAACCAATATATGTATATATATATACATATACATATATATGAACTAATGAATAAGCCAGAGAATATGCACATGCGCTTGTTTCAGAAAATACGTATATGTATTCTATACAATCAGCCTCCTCGTTCAACAAGCAACGTAGAGAGCGCTGTGTTCAGACAGTACCTGAAGTTACCGCATAGATAGCGCTACCTTTATGAATTTAATATTTCGTTCAGAGATTTGGCGTGTTCCAAAAGGCAGAATTCTTTGAATAAATATTAACACGCGCAGTTTTTCTTTTGACATATTTCAACAGTGAGTAATATTTATTGTAAATTAATTTTTATTAGAAAATTTTCTTCTTTCTCTCTTTATCTCTCTGTAACTCGCGCTCTCTCTCTCTGCCATTTTACTCTTAACGGTATAATTACGAATAGAGGTTTGAATTGCCAAAGAAGTTTCTATTCTATCACATGTACTGAGTTACACATGCTCTTTTTTACATTGCTATTAATTAAGAGATTTTCTTGCATATCTATTCCGATAGATTTCTCGTGTTTTATTTTGGGTCACACGATTACATTCGAGCATTGAAAAGTCACGCAAGCGATAATAATTATAATCACTTGCTTGAAATTTTACCGATATTATAAAATATTTCGTAACTATCTGTTGAATAAATTTGTGATAAAGGATAAAATTAGAGAGCGCTAGCGTGTTCCATTTACAGGAAAAACCTTCAAATAACTTAATTACGAGAAAGTCAAGTAACCAACATGGATGTATGGGACAGAGCCTAAAGTCAGACTTTTACTTCCATTGTTAAGTAAAGGAGGCTCCAAAACGGTTACCATAAATTATTAACTATGCGGCAACCCGGGTCAAACTGTCACCGTTAACTGTCTCCTTGTCACAAGATGTGACCCCTATTCAGTGATGAGCATCTGATGAATTCCTTTGAGCACAAACCACAGATAACGAGAAAACACCATCCAATTTTCTCCTTAATTAGTGATTGGTAATTCGCCAGTATGAACTTCAGTTACAGCTTGTATATGTGCGGTGGTTTTAGGAGCTATCTAGAATTATTTTCTCCCCGCTTTTTAGCCGAAAGGCAAAACATAATGAGCCAATAATACACAGAAATAACATTTAAACTTCAGTTTTATTCCCTTCCAAAAATCATATTGTTTATAATATAATACCAAAATCTACTATATTTAAATATTGTTACCTTTGCGTGGAAGAAGTATGGCCTACTCTAAAATATTGGAAGGCACAAATAACGTAAGATGAATTGAAGAAAGTAATTATTATAAGTTTGTTTATAAGGTGAATATCTGAGTAAAACTTTATTCCTAGAGTCGTAGTTTGATTTTCAAAAGTTTTCACCGAAATCATTGCTAAAACAGATTCTAATAGGTAAAAATTATTCGTAGTAACTTAACTAAAAAGATTTTAAAAAATCCGTAAGGAATTATGTCTCGTTTCAGGTGAGTTATAAAACAAGCTCTATTTCAAAACATCATTCTTGAGCACAAACGTTGAGCCTGGAGTACCCACAACCCTGGTGTAATGAACTCAGTTTTCCGTGCCGAGGGAAGTTAGTAGAGGGAACAGGGCGGTTCTGTACCACGGCGTTCAAAGCGCCCGAGACATGCGTTCTTTTCCTCCTTTTTCGCGAGTCGTTTTCCACTCGACGAGTCACGTGATGGAGCGCGCGGTTCAAGCAGGCTGGTTAGCCCGGGGAGGGGTGTGCGATTGGTGGGATGGGATATTGGGGTTGGGTTTGGAGATACAGACATACAATCTTCCCTCTTTCCGGTACGGGGAGTGGTTCGCAGTTGAGATCCGGAACAGCGCTTCAGCACAACACCCCGTGGCCCCAAATTACTCAGACTTGAAGACAACAACCGACATCCGTGGCACAGTTCGTTGAAGCACCAACGTCTGTGTGAAGGGTTTAGGGTTTGAACACTGGGTAATGCATTAATATGTATGTGGTGTTTTCAACTTTAAAATTTTGAATTAATTGTCTTTTAAGACGTCCCTTCATTACTTGACTTACATAAAAGCATTAATAAGCCGAAAAAATGTTGGGATTTTAAATGTCTGACAGCTGCTATCCCAAGAAATGCGCAAGACAAGGTTGCAGCTTGGAGGTGAAGTGGAGTTTGACCCTCCACGATAGGCTGAATATTGCGGGAAAATTGAGGTCATAATGGTGGCGCTCCTAAGATAATTCTTGATCACTAAGTTTCTCCCGCTGGGAGGCAAGTTGTGCTAAGTTTGGTTTATAATTTCATCACTGGTGCCTCCAAATGTCGCAACTTGATGCAACTAAACGCGTTACAGTGGAACCCTAAATACATCTTAAAACTTTTCAGAAATTTTTGAGTTTCCTAGTTCGTTAGATTATTACTCATTGAATAAATAAACGCTGGGGAGGATGAAAGATTGTGTCACGTTTTATTTTACCTGTAATTATGGACGTTTATAACCTTTAGTTCCAATGGCTGTAACCCATTCTATTTTTATTTTACGATTTTTTTTAAATTTATTTTGTTTGACTTAAGTTTTCCAGTGGAAAAGTCAGCGTGAACTCCCAAAGTGTTTTGTAAAAGTATCATGCGAACTACAGCACATGCGAGGCTAACTAACTGCCACTTGTAGAGAGACGTGAAGTCAGTTATTAGGTTTGTCCTCGCAGCGTCATCAATCACACTCGGTCAACCACTGCTTGGCCGATCACCAACACGCATATTTTCCAGCTTACCTCCATGATCGCTTTCTGAATTACTCTCCGATCAACTGTTCGTCATTAATTTTTGGGTCAAAATAATTGCCTTTATTTCACAAATTCACTTCTCAGAGTGTGCAAATTCCTGAGCAGTTACCATTTTACTTGCAGTTTAATAAGCAACTAAGTTATAAAAGGTTCACTGACAAAAAAAATATTTTAAGGATGTTACATAATATTGGGAACACAATATGGTTTTTAGTGAACACAATATGGTTTTTAGTGGCCACTTACTCGTTATTTAATGACTACATAATTCTTCTGGCCCTAGTGATTAGTTTTGTAGACACTAAAATATTACTTTGTAGTCACAAAAAAATATTGGAAAGTGTGAATACTTAAAAGATACTTTTTTGGTGGGAGGGGGAATTGAGGAGGCACTATACACATCAGCCAAATCCCTGTGCTGTTGATGCAAGACCTGCTTCAACTATCTTCCTTGAATGCGACATGAAATGATAACGTAATGTATACGTATACTTTCCCTTGCAAAGCATAACAAAAAATGGGCATGTTAAGGCGCTATAGCGCTATGGTGACTAACATGCTGCACTTGAAAGGTGGAGGATTCGAGTTAAATTTCTTGTCCCCACAACCTCATTCCTGGTTTTCCGTGGGTTTTTTTCCAGGAACCACATCAAGGAAATGCGGGGGGAAGTTTCTTATGTCCTCTAGGCCACAACCAGATTATTCTTCCTAACCACCTCTGAGTTGATGTTGTATGTTTCCTTCTCCAATGACATCGCTGGCGAAAAGTTTGACATCGCCGGGACATGAATCCAAATCATGTTGGAGGGAGGCTATTTGCCAGACAACTACAGCGCCGTGGGCCTTTGGCGAACGAGGCTTCGAAATTTGGAACATCAAAAGAAAAATATGCTCTAAATCAGAAAAAAAAATTCTAATAAAAAAACCAATTGGCATCGCTCCGTCGAAATTGGTAAAATCCGACAGATTATTTCAACGACAAGTGCAATAATTTACCAGTTTGATTGTTTGGTGAATTACTTCGTAGCCCTGGCCACTAATTCTCTGTGAAATCCACTAATACGTCAGTCAGTAGGTTATTCGTGAAGAAGTGGATTTACTGAAGGAGCTGATGACTGGCATTTATTTAGAGTAAAAAAAAATGCTGCTTCAACTAGAGGTTTTATCCACAAAGTAAACAAATTACTAATACCCGACCGCCATATTGGATTGTGACGTCACGGCGGAGTTCAAAGAAGAGGTCCTATACGCTAACTGCGCGCCACTGCGGGGAGTTGTGTGACACGGGTAAACGACAAACGCTAAACCGCATGCAAAAATGCATCGATCTCAACGGGGATTACGAGGGAAAAAACGCTAGAAATTACAAGCTTCCCAAAATTGTATTGTTCATTGCAAAACGAACATAATTTTTTCTTTGTGCAAAAAATATTGGAGGCCTCATTTTACGTATAATATGGAGATAGGCTGCACATTTTAAGTTTTAAATTATTTTTTCAGGGCAAGGTCATTATAAACTGAAAATTACAACAAAATATAATCAATTTATCGGCGACGAATAAGCCATCTCATATATATACCTTAGAAGGTAACCATTCCAAATTTGGTTCTTGGAGCCATTATATATATATATATATATATATAAGTTTTTACGTTTCGGGGTTTGAACCCGAATCATCCTGGGTCATACCACTATATATATGTTTATGTAGGGATATAGGTCGTTTATAGTTTTAATCACCAAAAATCCAACCAAAAAACCACATTAATTTGTTTGACTTGACGGTTACTGAGTTTGACGTATAATTTTTGGTGGCGAATTTTAACACATGCAAATCCGCATCCATTCCTTACCCGTGACTCGAAACATAGAAACCTTCGCGTAGAGTGCCGGCGAGAATTCTATACTACGCTTAGGCACATAAACTACAAGCTGATATGCCCGAGTGATAGAGATATAACTCCTCTTCCTTTTTTTTTTTATCAAATGTCTGCGTTCGCCCCCTCAATTTGTGGCTAACATGGCGAGGGGTGAAAAAAATAAAAAGAGCGTGAGGAGGGGTGGGTTCAGACCCACTTTCTCTGGAACGCAGTGGGAGTCTGAGTATGGGCATGATGGTGCGAGGGGCGGGGGATGACGGGGGGTTAAAACACGACTTCGGTGTCGGGATGCTGTATTGATTTCGCGCTCGCTGGCCACCTCGCCTCGGGTCGGCAGCTGGTGGCCCGCGACCCACCCGGGTCTCCTGTCCCAGCTCTCCGGTGCATAGAGTCTTCACCGATGATTAGAGACCTGCAAAATTCGCGGATTAATTCTTTGATAGGGCTAGAATTCAAACACATATACCTCTCAGATGATTATGCTATTGGCTTACTGTTCATCTGGACGAATCTCTAACCAGTTATAAACCCTCAACCAAAGAAGGATCGAATCACAGACAAACCGGTTGAGACGACTTACAAGTCGGCAGCCAATGAACTTGCGTTATTTGCCCGAGTGTACAGGGGTACGTGCAGTCTATCCCGAAGGCCATCGAAACTGCGAATTTTGCAGGTCTCTACTGATGATGTATCGCAAATATCGCAATCGAGGTCACTACGCAGACGGCAAGACACAGTGAAGACACAGACGATTGTTATATGTGTAGGCAGTGGGTTATAGATTAAAAGAGATGATGATAATAATAATAAAAATAATCTCTAGTAATTTCGGATAATAATGGGGGAAAAAATCGAAATTAAAAGACGTATGCAAGGTGAATTCAAAACTTGGACCCTCGGTAATGTGATTCCATCGTCTTAGTGCTGCGTCCAACAGCATTGCCAATATTAGAGATAGGAGTCACCAAACCGTGTTTACAGTTAGACTGCTTTGTTTCTCTCATTTTAACCATAGTTTTGACTGTGCGGTATATGCTTCGGTATCTATCTTTTTGAAATACAACTCCTTTATGGTGTAACATGGTTAAACAATTCATTTCTTACTTCAATTTATATATACAATATATATATTTTTTGCAAGATTAGCTACATTAATGATGACAGTAATGTTTGTGTTATTTGCAACTTAGGTTATATTACCTTTTCCAACATAAGGCTTGTGATACTTGTGATACTGTGGTATATGTTGTGCAAACATTTATGGTAAAGATTTTATAAGAATAACACATTTTAAATCGTGGCCATGTTACTTCCGGCGTTTTCAGCATAAACTATTAAAAATATTCGAGGATAAAACAAAAAATTCTCAAGAACAACTGAACGGATAACAGAACCGAAACTGTTTTTTTTTTTTTTTAGGTCGGAAGTCAGTTCTGCTAGCTGTTCCATGACACATCTTTAGTTTTCGTGGGGTTAATTAATGTATTTTCATTCTCGTGTCCAAAACACGTAACCTCAAAAAAATTGTTTGTGGAGATTAAATTTATTGTTATGGTTTTATATTAACAAATAATAAGAAACTAAATGTGCGGAGTAATTTTCCGTCCTTGTCGGCGTTGGAGTCGGTTTATAATCGTGGTGTCGTTGGTTTCAGTCGGATCCAAACTACGGTAGTCATTATGTTACTGGGTCATTATTTTCAAACATTATTTTAAAATATATATTATTTGTAGTTAAATGTGTAACGTTTGACGTATGCAGCCACCCAAATGTTTCATATGAACAAAAAATTATAAATTTTACTTATATGTAAGCTTTGAATGAATGAAGTTATTACAATTAACTAAACAGACTGGCTGTGCTTTGTCCAAACGTTTGTTTTGCATTGCCTAGAATAATGCTGGTTTGAAAATTAAAAAAACTATTTAATTACATTTTCATTTGATTGCATTTTCACTTTTACTGAAATAATCTCTGCACTGCAAATCAACCACCGATGCATTCAAGTTTTTTTAACATTCATTTAAAAAATATATTTTTAAAATATTTTCATATAATGTTTTCGCTATTCAAAACGGAATTTCGTCGCGTTGATGTGGTGTCGCGCATCTAATTAATTAACATTCAAATTCAACCCCTAACTAAACACTCCTTCTTTTAAGAGGGTATATTAATAGTTACCAACCACACACCTGCATGAAAGTTTAGCCAGATGTATTTGGCGCATTGCTTGGGAAGATATCGTAATGTACTACATATGAGAGGCTAACGTCAATCTTTATGTTCCTATTGTGTCAACAACGCCGATTGAAACATGTATTTGGCTTTAAAATAATACAGTACATTTGATAATTTTCAGTCTTTAAAATTAAATAATGTGTATTTACATAGATAGGCCTATTTCTGTCGAAGCAACATAATTTCACTTTTTTTTCAGCATGTAAGGGGTAAAAAATAAATAGTGATAATTAGATATTTATCTAGTTCATAGTATACCTATTTAGTAACTTAAATTAAACATATTACAATACTCACAGAAATATTCTCGCCCGCTAAAGATTGCAGAAACTGTTCAGACGATTGCTGTTTTCCTCTTACGGCCGCCACCTGGCTAGGTCGCTACCAGGCGTGGAGAGCTCCGGGTGTTCAAACGCCATTTGCAAAACACTTATGTTTTCTTGATAGTGTGTGGCTACGAACAGCATTTGATATACAAGTTTTGTTTTATGGCTTCGTCTTTATTTATTTATTTTTTTGACAGTGAAAAGAGCTGAAACGGGTGTTTTCACGTATGATTTTGGGTATGAAAAATTCTAACTGCAGTATTTTAAGTGGTATGCGGAAGTGCATGGAGCCTTTTTCTGTGTTATTTCAGCATAAAATTATGGGTTCACCGCTTAAGTCCCGTAGAGGCGTGTTACCGACGTGAAGACTGAACGCCAGTTCGGTGCCTAGCGCATAGAGACGAAGAGGCGTGCGATGCGTGAGCCGGTGTCGCCCTTAGCGCCCTCGTGGTGCTAGAGTTCTTGGCGACTAGGCAGGCGGTCCCCTTGTGTGCGCTTGCATTTGCAGTTTTGTGTGCGCGCCAGGCGCCGAATACTGACCCGCATAGCAGTATCGCTAGGCGGATTGCTTCTCTGCGCCTGCAGGTCTCTTGGGCCGTCTGACCGCGTCGAACAAGGCAAGGTAGGTCGTACCGGTAAACTGCAAAAAAAAAAATTGTTTATAATTTAGATAGTTTGAAAAATGCATTCTTTAAACAGCGTGATTAATTACTGTTTTAAAAGACTTCTGGACCGCAACGGAATGTTCAAATTAACTATTTTTCTTAAACCATTATTTTTATTTTTTCTGTGAGCTTGCTAGTTACTTTTACAAATTTGTATTAATTTTTTATGATAGATAAACGTTACAGCTGAATAGCAAAATAAAACTAAGTAGTACATATTTGATACATAAATGTGGAAATAAAAGCTGTAATTGTAGCCAATCATCATTTAAAAATAATATGCGACTAGTTTTAACAGAAAAATAAAATGTTTGATTTCTGTACATTTTTTTCCCCCTAGGTTGATTTAGCAACTGATTTTAAGGCCGAACCAGTCTTATGTCGGTCGTTGCGGTCTTGTCACGCCCCATCGCCACATTTAATCAAGCCGATCCAAAATTTTCTGAACGGCTCGTAAAAAAATGCTCATACTGAAAATGCCATCGCACTAATAAGAAAGAAGTGGAAGATGTATAGGAGAGGGGCAGTTGTGCTGGAATGGAGGAGGGGAAGTGGAGAGTAGTGACGTATAGGTGCTAGTACATTATAGTAGGGGTAGCGGCGGGCATGCGCCGCTTACCCCTTCCTCCCCCTCCCCCTTGATGCCAGAACCCCCCCCCCCCCCCCTCTGTCATTCCTGGCCACCGCTCAGCATCCCCCACCCCCTTCCAACCAATCCTCAAGCATTCCGTAACCGAGCCGACCAACCACGGGGCGCGGCTCGCCCGGGTACAGTCCCGGCACGCTGCAGGCGGGGCCCACGTGACCTTGGGAGCCGCTAGACCGGAAAGGGGTGCGCGCGGCGCCCGGCGGGGTGGCCGAGTTTCGCGCGCGAGGGAGCGTACCGCGGCGCGGGGCGGCCATCTTGTGAAAAAGGGGGTGGGGGCAGGAGGGGTAGTAGCGCGCCACGCCGAGGCTTATTGAGTAGGGGTTCGAGGAGGGGTAGACGAGCTCGGAGGGGTAACTTCAGCGCTTGAGCAAGAGGGGGGGACGCTCTCTCTCTCTCTCTCCATCCTCCCCGCCAGGAGGGTTGAAGGGCGACTTTCGGTGTCGCGTCTCATTCGGACGAAGCGAGTGGAGTCTGGAGGGTGCCCGAGACAGCTGCAGCGGTCGTTTCCGAGGGATGAACAGCCGGGACCAGGGTCTCCTGCAGCTGCGAAGGAGCCTCGTCTGCCGGTACGTCTGCATGCAGCATCCAGCCTCCATCCGCCCCTAGCTCTCGCGTCCTCCATGTCATTCAACTCCAACTCTCGACTTCCTGATGTTCATTCTAGTCACCCGCGGGTGGCAAATCCCTAACATATGTTCACAGTTGTCTGGCTGCTTTTCACCCGTACGACTACCACCAACTATCCTTTAAATTTATCTACGTCCCCAGGGACTTTTCAGCCTATACCAGTCATTATACAATTTTTCTTGATGAGAACTCGGCTCAATGATGCAACTCCGAGCTGCACTTCGGTTAAGAGAAAATGATTTTACATGTATGAACTAAAATCTTTAATGTGTAATTTACTCAGATATTACTTTCCTAACAGTGTTTTCTAGTATTAAATTTTAAACAACATTGTTGTATTTTGAATTACTCGCTGACTATTCACGAATAAAATTTCCATTCCGTTTTTTCGAAATTATGTCTACATATATTATTACAATATTATCTTGGATAACGCATTTTAGTTTACGGGTATAAATTTAATAATTTATTTTCTACTGAATTTCTTAAGACGTTAAACGTTCACTCGCTACATTTCTCACCAAAGTGGCATCACCCAAAAAGTAATGTTTAAATGGATTGTCCGGTCAGAGAACATGCAGGCCTAACTATTTAAAAATAATTACTTTAATGTTTATTATACTACCGAACTTTTCCATCCACAGTTCTTCAGTGGGATCCTAAGCTCTCGCACTGAACTTCGAATGTGTTTCTATCTCTCTCTAATTTTTTTATTCATTCCGCCAGCGTAATAAATGTGTTGTAACTTTTAACCATATTATCTATCACTGCCGGTTCTATGACCAATCATAAATTACCGTGCCACAAGTTGATCCAATATAAATGTATAAGCTGATTTTAATTTCTTTACAGTAAAAAAAATCTGTAACTAAATCTTGATGTGGTGGAAAATTTGTTACGTTGGTAGCAATTGGTTAAAGTATCTGTTTCCATAACATGAGCCTGAATAAAATCAGGTCTAACTGGTTCACCGATTCGCTGACGAAAAATTTCTCTGTATGGTCCCTGCTAACCAAGGACACGAAAGACATAAAGAAATACATTTAAGCTTTATTTCCACTTTTCCCTTTTCTATGCCAAATCACAAATCACGTCTTACCATGCACACGACAAATCTATTGCGTTTATAGTAGGCGCCTGATATTTTAAAACTTGGCGAACGATGCTCTCTTGAACAAGGGAAAAAGTGCTAGCTTTTAATTTGTTTTAAATAATGTTTTTCAATTACTTTGAGTTTCATAGCTGTTTTGCAGAAAATACAAAGCTTGACTACAATATGTCGTACTTTAACAAAAATAGTTCAAAGATTATCAGCATTTCACTTATCCTGCGCGTGGACGTGCAATGTGTCAGAAACGTTTTTGTTGTACAATATTAAACATTAGTGGACCTTTAGGCGTATTTATTTTTACTGCTTATTCAAAATTTATTGCTATGCTTTGGTGTTTGTGCAAAATCAAGCAAGTTATAAAAGAAACTAGGTTTCATTTTTTTTTTTTTTTCAGGAAATGTCCAAAACAGTTATTTTTCATTGCAGCTGAGAATCTCGTTGGAAATGAAATCAAGCCCTTTCCAAAGTCTATCTTTTCAGTGATGTTGTTCATTGCATGAATGTGATTGTAAAATTTTTTCGCTTATGTTACTCTAACTCTTCGAGGCTTGGAGGGTGAAGTACGAGGCTTGTTAAAAACTTTCAAGCATCCTTAGTCTGCAAATTTCATTGTTTGCCTTTGAAATGAACACTGTGTTTCAGAAAATAAAGGTTCAGTTAAAACGAATACAAAATTCAGTAGAAAAATAGTATAATGTTTGTAAAGTGACATTGGCCAAACTTAAGAAGCAACAACATGTGAATACCTATAAAGAAAATTCTAAACCAAATCTTCATTTTTTTACCTTAGAGTTCCGCGAGTTGTAAGATAAGCTATATTATACCTCGTACCAAACATGTTCGTCCCGATACTGACAATCTTAGCAACATATGTAACTATGTATTTTAATCAGTGGATAATGTATTTTTTACCAAAGTCCGTGTTAAAAGTATCAAAGGAGAAATAATTCTTTTTGAACCGAAAGAATAGTAAACGTAATCGTTTGACCCGCAGATTGTTTTAAACCATGGGAATTCAGTAGTTGTAGCTATGTTCATAAAAAATGTATCACATGTTATTTAAAGCATATTAGGGTGCCTTTTCTATAACAAAAATATATATTAATATAGTTTTAGTTACAACATGATTTAACAGAATGAGTCCAAATGTTTTTTTTTCTTTAGAGAATATCATAGTTTAAAATAATATCAAATATTAGTGTTGCTTGTACTTCTATGTATTAATAACTAGCTCAATACAAAACTCAAAATTAAATCTCGTATTATCGGTCACTATTGATTCACTGTAAAACATTTTTGTTAATTAAACTGAAATAATCATATAATATTACAGTTATCTGTTCAATCCATGAATTAAACTGAAGCGCTACAAAACGTCTTCGCAGTAATACTTTGTTCGTATTCTTGCCCAGCCACTTATTTTTTTGTTGTCCCAATGACAAAATTAGTTATAGTTATTTTTAAACCTTTCGCGGAATATCTTTCCAGTATTATTTATGCACATTAATAATCCTAATGAAACAAAATAAATTCCTATCGTTAAATAGTCTATTATCTGTTCAATGGTTTAAAAAAATTTTGCTTGTATTAAAAATCAATCAAAAATTTAAATCACACGCCAATTTTCGTAAGTGCGACAGTAGTCAGTATATGTTCTAAAAACGTAATTCATTTATGGAAAATTAACCAAAGCAATATTTGCAATATTTTTCTTGTAGCATTAAAAATTATTTATTGGCAACTGGTTTCAAAAGATATATTTTGTAAAAGTAGAAAAAAATATGTAAAGAAGAGTATTTTTTTAATTTATGATATTTCACGTCGCTTAGTTGTGGTTAAATCGCAGGCCATTTGAAAGCAAGGGATTTGTGGTTGGAATCCGGGCAAGTCATGGGTCGTTGGTAGAGGTGTAGTCCATTTCTTGAAAGCCCATCCTCCTCTCCCGATTGTCTCTGGTATAAAATAGGTGGTTGGTTAAGCCCAGTAATAATGAATGTCACACTGACTGAGCAAAGTCACACGGCGCAGAGACCTGCCTTCAACCCCGTTGGACGATGGCCTCCTGACTTCTTGGCCAAGTGGTACAGCTGTGCGTGAGGTGAGTGCACCCGATCTCCGAAGAAACCCGAGTGCGGCCGACTGCCACAGACGGCACAGAGAGTGCGTTCCTAGCAGCTCAGTTGGCACGGTACGCTGTTAAAAAAAATTACAGTAAATTTACCGACATTTCAACGAAGAGATTCACTTCAAATGCACGAAGAGTTGTTCGTGATTTCAGGTAAATGGATCTTCGTAGAAACAACACCGTATTTGAACTTCCGAGTTCTGTTTTTTTTTCTATTCAAAGGGGGCAAACGCAAACGTGCAGGAAATGTGTGTTTTTGTATAAGACTCAAATAGTTATTGAGTGACTTGATTACATAAAAATATTATTCTTGTAGGTTAATATTCAAAGTAAAGCTGGACTCAACAATGATCCTCACCTCCGTCATAATA
Organism: Bacillus rossius redtenbacheri; assembly: GCF_032445375.1. NCBI lineage: Eukaryota > Metazoa > Arthropoda > Insecta > Phasmatodea > Bacillidae > Bacillus > Bacillus rossius. Next base: position 342,731,226 of record NC_086330.1, on the reverse strand, counting down.
GTTTTCCACTTGGTTGCCGCCAATAACTATTAAGGCTTATATTTTCGAGAAAATTTCTCTTATAAAGATTTACGAGTTTGGCGACCATGTCCGCTAAGCATTTGTAAATGATAGAAACAAACTCTAAATTATGTATTTAAATATATTTTTTGAGTAAAAAAGCGTTATTAATAACTTTTGTGTCTCAGACAATTATTGTTTATATCAAACTCCAAACGTGTTACATGAATATACTACGGAAGCAACTTGATAAATAAAGAACTGAAAAAAAAACTTTAAAAATAACGATAATGCCTTTCAGGCATTTTTGAGGTTATAATTTCTTCGGTCCGTCGAAAGTTAAAGCTGTCTAAATTTTGACAGACGGACGGATGGAATTTTCCGGGCCAACTGGTTGGCTGAATGTCAGGTGATTGACGGACGGATGAGACGGATTATTGTGAGTCCAGCTTACGTGAACTTTGTACCCGTAAGCTTACGAATATTGCGATTAATATATAAAGAACCCTGGATGATTTGTAACCAGCCTTCTTAGTAAATTTAAGGTGAAAATATTTGTTACAGTGTATCCGGTAGTACAACAGGTAAGATTTAATTTCCTGTAGATAGGGAAAATCTAAAGAATAAAATGAGAAATCGGGGAAATATTAAAATAAAAATATCTAACAGTATCAGTAATTTATTATACTTTAAAGAATTTTTATGTTTTAATTCCATTGTATATTTTAATCAAGAATTCGTAAGCCGATAACCACCAGTATCTTATTTCTGGTAACATTAATTTAATGTAAGGGGTAGAAGCAACCGTGGATTATATAAAAAAAAAAGCACAGTCAATATATTTAGGTCTTTCGCCTGATATCGATCAATAATCGTTTTCTTTTTCAGACTGGTAAGGTGTGATACATAATTTCGATGGAAATATTTCAAATGCAAACTACGTATTGTGCAGGAAAACAATTAGTATTCGATTTTGAATATTAATAGTAATTTAAATATGATTTTGTAATAATGTGTACGTATTGGTAATACATCTATGAGCAGATTAGAAAGGGGAGAAATGTAGGGCAGGGAAAACAGGAAAAACTCAGGGAAATTGGCTGACGTAAGAGAGTGGGACCGTGAAGTTTTAAAGCTGGGTGCACAATTGAAAAAAAGTAACTGTAGGTCGTGTGTAAAAGATTTGACCACCATGTTTTCTAATCTACTGATTCACAATAGTGCATAAGAAGGTCATATGCATGGGAGAGAGGTCGTGTACACAGGAGGGAAATGAATATATTTCATTTCTGTTGCGGATGCATGGCGCATAGTATAGTAGAATGAAATTTTGGCGGGACTAGAGAACTGTTTATAATTATGAATAATATTGTGGCAAGAAATTGTCGAGATACCTATTACAATGCTCGCTTGTATGTAATACCATCTTTAAAATTTGAATATTGCTATTACTTATAAAAAGTCACTAGCATTTAATTGACATTAAAATTTTAAATGTTTCGTGGGTTACATAACTCAAATTAATTTATATGTTGAAAAACTATGTTCACAAATTGTTGGCCGGATACCGTTGGCTGATCATTTGGTAGTTAATATAGTTATTTGCTAACACTACCAACAGATGTCGGATACATTGCGAAATTTCATTGGCTGAAATTAACAGTAAGATATCAGTTTTGAACCTATTTCGCACAGGTCGTTTGCACAGTTGTGTGTTTTGTCTGTTATTCATTCGTTTGTGTTTTTTTTTTTTAAACCCAGCTTTAAGCCTCCTAATTCAAGGCCCAGGAGTTATTAGTTACTGTGTTATGTATACAAATTAGTAGTATCTGATGTTTTAGTTACAGTACAAACAATTTTTCCCAATAATTACAACTGTTTTGCTGATCACAACACTGAAAACAAAGCTTCCAGAAACCAATATATCATTACGGGTTTTTTTTTTTTTTTTGCTTTATATATGCAATTCAGCGCATGTGCAAACAAACGCAACATAATTCGTTACTCTGATCCGGCACATTGACAATCGCGTTTTACTTTAAGGCTAAAATTGTACATGTACATATCGTTGGACAGTCGTTATTTACTAGGGGTAGGTATTTTTATCAAAATATCTGACTACTCATTATTAATCAGACAATATGTGCTCACGCAGGAGGTTTTATTGGTCGTTAATTGAGGTCGTGTGCAAGAGAAACCATCGCCTTATTTGGCAAGGCTATTAGGACACTGTGATTGGTGTGCCGACAATGGTCGCGTACCTCAAAGAAACTATGAAAAAATCGAAACACAGACGATGCTTAGTCGTTTTAACATATAGGGGATCTCGAAATATTTTCTCAACAAATTCATGCCAATAATTAATTCAAATAATAACTTTTTTGGTAACTCATTTTTTATTTTTTAAATATTTTACGATTAAATAAACACCATAACGGTACAGAATTTTTATTTATGTGATTGAAAAAACCTAGTCTTTACCTCCAAGCCATTTGTTCACTGAATACTTTTTGTTGGTTGGTGGATGGTTATTAAAAACTATAAAAGCTGCGAATTAGGGTGCCCTATATCAACAACCAAGCCAAAATAATAGTCTCGCTATGAAAAGCACTGGAACGATAAATAACTGTGTGATATTAACGTACAGAGTAAGTAACGTTAACGAAATAATGGAAACAAACAGATAATGGAGAATCGTTGAAACAAACAGACAATATTGTTAAAAGTAGGCAATATTAGTACGTGAATATTTGCGGAAGACTGTCACTAAAATGTTGCAGGTCTGTGTGACCAATATTATACATCAAAGAAACATGTTTTAAAACGTAATTATACTGATTCTTAAAATTACAAAAACAGAAATAAAAGCAAGAATAGCCATGTAACAACACAGCCAACCATGTAATTTAGTGTTGTTCCGATTACGCAGTTTAAAGAAATGTTTCTAAACTAACTTAAACAGGGTTATAACGGTATTAATTTAAAGATTTCGATGGTTTTTATGTGCACTAATTGTTTAAAAAGTTTTATGTCACCTAGCTAGGATGTGTTTATGATTTACGTTCGTCGTGAGTAAAACAGCTTTGATTTTTCTGAAGAACAACATGCTCCAGTTGTAATAATAGAATTATGAACTATTTAACGGCAAAGATGAAGGATGGTATTTAGGAAGTTATAAATTAGGATAAATTAGTTTATTAGAGTAGTAGCTATACTATATAACTACGAAATTATATCAACTAAGATTAGAATTGTATCGTAAGGTTTGATTTTTTTTTTCTGCATACCTATTTTCTTCCAAAATATTATTTACTAGTCAGCGTAATTCTGAAATTTGTTCAGCTAACCTTGAATCAGGCACAAAAATTTTAGTTTTTATATGCTTCATATTTGTAAAACTATCATACTGATAGTATTGAAATAGTTATTAATTTAGAAAATGGGTAGACATTTCTTGCAGTAAATAAATCTATTTATTGATAATCTGCGAGACTAACGTCCTTGAAACCGTCGTGGACCGGCTCTGGAGTCCCGCGTTGGAGATCACGACGGGCGACACTCAACGCGGCAATCGAATTACCGTCCGAGCAGAGCGAGTGATCGCTCTTGCAGATTCGATTTGGCTGGGGGCTCGGATGTTCCTCCGAGGCACGGAGACCGAGCGAGCAGTGCGGACCTACTGCACGCGCAGTGCTCGAAGGCATGTTCGTCAAGCTCGCGCTCTAGACGTCGGGAAGAGGTTCGCCATGTGCTAGGTCCTTCCTGCTCTCGACCGCCACCGAAGAAGTTTCACACAGTCTCGGTCCGAAGAGCGCTGTATATATCACGACGTGGCCCTGCGCACTGTTAGAAATTACTGTAAATTTATGAAAGTTCGACAAAGAATGAACCTTGAATAAACGAAAGATACTTCTCAGAAATTACGCAGGGTTCTGTGTTCTTTGTTCCGTTGTCTTCATCAACTGTTTGCAGACTGTGGCCGGGTCAGCAAAGTAAAATGCATCCATCTTCCTCTGACCCTCGGACATTTCTATATTCTTCACCTTATTCTCCTGCGCTCATTTAACTATCTGCTCTTCCTACCTCTTCCGTAGTATTCCTTAGTCTCTTCTTCCCGTGTACTTCAACTCCATCATTTTCCTAATCAACACTCCATTTTATAAATAGGCATACTACTATAGCAAGCTTACAAGATTTAATTGTTGGTACTAGTAGCGGAAAAATAAACTATTTAACAAACACAGATTATTTTTTTATAGCTTTACAAACAAGTAAGATAGTGCAAAAACATTCATTGGTTTTTGTGTTACGGTAATCATGAATACATGACTCGAGGTGGCGCAGTGGGAAAATGATGTACTCGCTTTCCAAGAACTCGGTTTCGAATTCTGGTCTGGCCATTATATTTTGATTTTCCAAGGTTTCCCTAAATCACGTTGGGGAAGTTCTGGCATGGTTCTTCACTGAAGGCCATTGACGATTTATTCCACAACACCCATGGTTTGTATAATTGTTTATTAACCGTCTCTGATGACATCGCTGACGAAGAGACTTTCAAGGCAGTTAAAAAAATAACCATGATCATCAAAATTGTCGATTTTCGGCTGATGTGCCTGCTGTGTTTTTCCAAGCGAGTAAGATGTTTCCTTCCAAATAACGCAAGGTTTTGCAAAGAACCGTGCATTATGAAGAGTTGTGATAATTCAACCAGATTCAGTTAAACACCTCTTAACGAACTTCTTTCAAATCGAATAGTGTCCGTCCTCCGTATAAGATAAACTTAATACCACCAAGAGCTTAGTGGGTGATGTATCCGTGCACCGGATTGAAAAATCAACGCATTTTTTTTCCCAAGTTACTGCTCTTGTAGATCTGAAAAATTGACATGTTTGACAAAGATGATGTTTTTTTGAAGTGAAACTTCTTTACAACGGGTAAAAAAGTCAAGGCGATGACCACATCAGGTCGTAATTAAATTGTAGCGCAACAAAAATAGTTAAATTCTCAGAGCATTGCGGAAAGAGTGACAGTCAGGAAGAGAGTGGTGTACTTGCATTGCTGTTAGGCGCCATGTTTGCTACGCTTGCACTTCCATGGCGAAACCGAGCAACTGGGCGTGGCTAAGCCTTGCAGCTGTGGATACGTCAGTTGCACGTCGCAAACACTATTGTTAAGCTTCTTAACACTACTAGAATACGAATTTTCGGGTATATAGATGGAAATGCACAGTAGTAGTGCCGTTTACAACGCCGTTCGTGAGCTCACATAGAACTGCAACCAGTCTCTGAAGTTTCACTTTGCAGGCGCCTTTAGGCCACCCACCAACCCACCCATGAGTTAATATTTTAATGATTTGCAGACATCTTTACTTATTAAAAGTAAATATTTGCACTGTTTTTTTGTAAATGGAACAGAAATATTTATTTAAAATTACATGTATTTAAAATTTGTGCATTTAAAAGAAAACCACTATATCATTACAAAACAATGTTCTCAGTAAAGCTGGGTTTGGATTTTTATCCCGGCATTTATGCTTTGTGTCGTCCCAGCACCTCCAAAAGTTAAAAAAAAGTTATTTGTAAATCGTTCCCTGAGTAGATTTCCAGTATTAAATTCGAACATAAATAAGCATAGTAAAAACAAAATAAAGTCAAATTATTGAATATTCGATTGTGTTTTCCATGGTTGAAAAAAAAATTATGCTTGAATGAAACATCAATTAAAATATAAAATCATGCTCCAATTTTCGTAAGAAATTTAAAAAAAAAACGTATTTTATATTTGCAAACAAAAAATTACTATAGTTGCACAATATATTTCATGTAGTATTACAAACTTTATTTCTTGGCAGCTGGTTTCCAAAGGAAGATTTTTTAAAGTGCAAAAAGAAAAATAATATGTATATGTAAAGTACTTTTTTTTTACATTACTGTGAAATATTCGTTGAGGAGGGAATATGTGTGAGTGGTTCAGGTCCAAGCAGTGGATAATCGCGGCTCGGAATGCAATAGCCCGGCCGGGGAAGGGGTGTGGAAAGGAGAGCGGAAAGAGAGGGTGGTCGGGTCCGGGTGCAGAAGGAGCGGGGCGGAGGGTGGGGAGGGGTAGGGGGATCGGAGAATGTTTGCGGTGTTCACGGAATGTGTTGGCAGCACTGTATCTGTAATCTTGCGGGATTACGGGAGCCCGCGGCTGGAGGAACGCCCGCCCGTACAAAAGCCGGGGCCCGCGGCGTCTGGCGGTAATGAATCTGCAGTTCGGGGAGAGAAGAAGAGTTGAGAGCCGAGAGCGGAGAGTGTACGCGAAGAGTGAAGAGGGAGAGAAAGGGTGAGAAGGACGGATGAAAAAATAAAAAGTGAGAAGGGACTAGGGTATGAGACGAGAGAAATCAGGGGACGAGGAGAAAACGTTGGAAAGGGGGGGTGAAAAGAGCGACAAGAGACGAAGAGATATGAAAGGAGCTAAAAAAAAAAAAAAAAACCTTCACCCTCCTCCCCTTCCCCGACAAGTGAAGCGAGTGCCGCGCAAATTAAATTTGTACTGGCTTTCGTATCGATTAACTTGGCTGTAACACTGCGACCATAAAACTTTTCAATAAGTAGTCGCGAGTGTATTTAGCGAGCAGTAAAGGACGGGGCGGTAGGCAGAGGGCGGGGAAGTTAAAATCTCGCCGGGCTAAATTGCTTCTGAATACGCATAAGTAGCCGTCGTATTAAATCAGCGAGTCAGGTCGTTATTTCTCGAGAATTTTCTCTCAGTCCTAAACTTCTCTTTATCACAGTCTCCTTAAAACTGCTGAAGAAATAAATTATATTTCCTATCAAATTATCGTCTCTATTAGCTTAAAAAAAACTTGTTTATGTGTTTAGTTAAAATATAATAAAATCTCTTGAACATGCATCTTGTTTAAGCGTAAAACCTATATATTTAAAATAAATAAGCCGTACCTAAGCGTTATGCCTTTTTTACCGTGAAGCACTGTGTTTAAAAAAAAATACTGACACGTATATTTTAGTAAATTGTTTTTTTTTTTGTATTGTCTTACTCATTCAAATATTTATATTGATTTAATCACCTACTTTCACATCCACAAAAATATCTGGGTAAAATCATGTTCACAACATTTGTGAATTTATTATTTACTAACACAGAAAAAATATTCAACTTGTGTAGTAATTTTCTTGAATGTAAAATTTACATGCTAACAAGATAATAAAACAAAATAATATACAGCTGTAATTTAAAATTTAAAAAAAAACATATAATTCATTCTACTTAATTGAAAAATACAAATGTGGGGTTCAGGAATATTTAATAAACAAAGGCTTTGCGGTCTTTTTTTATTATTTTACGGTTAATTTCAAAAGGCTGTTGGTAAAAATGCTTTTTTTTTTTTTTTTTTTTTTTGCAATTACGGGTAATCAGCAATTACGTTTTCGAACTGTCTCGGCAGCGTTCGCCCTTAAGAAGCAAAACTACAGACATTACAGATATTTTTCACATATCGTAAATACAAGTGTTTACGCATGTCTAATTTATGGCCTGTGTTATTTTATACGCATACAGGCAAGAAATATATTTCGTAGAAGCTTCAGGAAAATTTGGAGACTGTACGGTAAGGGTCACTGTCGATAATAATTATTACGTGTAGAAACAAACTGCGTAGAAAAAAGTGCGGTATCACATCATACTTAATTATGGATTGCAATCCGGAAAACCGTATCCTGTAATCCGGCAGATCCGGCATCATCAAACTTCTCCCCATCCATGGTGGAAAGAAGGGCAGGTGAAACCTTGCGCACATTTTCCCCCTCCGAGCGCTAGCTTACTACGTCACCTTGGTTTAAGCGCCACCCATTTCATTTACGTCTCAGGCGAACCTTTGCTATTGTCGTTGCATAATCGTGAGTGCTATATGTCGGTAAAGTGCCGAATCGTGCTGTGTACGGATTTCCCAATCACTGCAATAATTGGTTTGACACCCCTACAATAAAGAGAAAGCAAAATGTGCTTATGGAGTGCCACTAAGATGAACAAAACATAGTTTTGAAACAAGTTTACGAAGTGGTAGAAACAATTCCAGCGGCTAGTTGCAAATCCAAACTACCTTTTCAAAATGGCATTCTTACTAACAATATTTCTCTTAATAATTTGTTTTCAGATTTGAAAGAAAAAGTAGTCCTACGCCATCTGATTTTGTGCACAGTCTGAGATCACATGTACTAGTAAAACATTGATTTACGATTATTGCAATGAATAAAATCACATAAATTGAAGAGGAAGCTGATACTGAGAGTTCCCCGACTGTACAACCCTTACACACCATTAGTGAGGGTGAAGGAATGTTTTACTGACTTCGACGTGTCGTCTCTTGTTTTAACAACACATTTATCTTTTCTAACAGAGATAAAAGTGAATTCACGGATACACTAGCAAACGAATGCTTGAAATATGTGGCTGGATTTGTAACGCATCATTTTAGAGCTAAACATTCTAATATTTTGTATTTGTACACAGATGAGTAACGATAAGGGAGAAATATTGAATTTTATTCAAATGGACAGATAATGCTTTCAAGTCAAATTGTATGAATGCAGTAAAATTCTCTGAAAATATTTTTATAGAATTTCATTTTTTTAAGTTGGGAAACACAAATTTTCAAGACTGTTACAGGCAAAGTTTTAAACAGACGCGTAGAATTTCCTTCAGAAGATTATGATATTTTGTAAAAACTTGTACATACATAACGTGTTAGAGAAATAAACAAATTATTGGGCAAAGAAAATACCTCGCGGACGAAGTCTAAATCCAACCAAAACCGCCACGAAGTATATAATGGAGTCGCGAACCAACTGCAACCACTCGTACAAATCAAGTTTGACAATTTGTACTGAACTATCGCATACGATCTGTAAGTGCTGTAGAAACCTCAGTATTTTTCAGCTTTGCACATGAAGATAACTTAATGTCGTGCCACACAGAATATGAAACTGCCACCAACCACCATACCATGGCTACATCTTCAGTTGATTTTATTCGTAATTATTGCTTAAATATAAGTATTATAACAGAGTAAATAAAGTAGATTTCCTAATAAATAAACTGTATTTTTATAAACTTTATGATACACTCAACACACTTACTTACACTTAATGAACACTCACTTTTATGCAGTTGATAGTGGAAAAAAAATCGTTTTGATGTGACCAATCTGACCAGATCCGGCCGGATTAAAATTGGTGCCGGATTCCAATCCTTACACTTAATATTATAAATGCGACTCTTGTTTCTGTTGGTTTGTCCTTCTTTCACGCAGAAACAGAGCGACGGATAGACATGTTTTTTTTTTTTGCATAGAGATAGTTTGTGGGTCAGAAAGTGACAGGCTACAATTTATCATGGAAAAAATACACTGTTCCTGTGGGATAGCTCTTCATGCTAACATGGCTGAACGGATTTCGCTATTGCGTTGTTGAAGCTTTACTTGTATCCATGGTAACGGGCTTTTTGCATTGTTGATACCTTCTGCTTCTCCATGACAACGGCCATTGCATCGTTTGCTTGCAGTTCGGGTCGGATTTGGTCGATTAGTTAATATTTCTGCTCAATTTTGACTTTCAACTTAACTCTCAAATCCTAAATTTCGTAGGAAACACTCAGCAAGCATTCAGAAGAGTCTAGATTTTCCGGACTGCACCATAGATTTTACTTTCTTTTTTTTTTTCCTTGCTAAGTGAAACCCGGTAACGGGTGAAACTGTACAATTCTAAATGCAGATTTTCCCCGTGGAATTGATGGCAGGGTTCGCTGTCCGCGGGGTGGGGAATGGGGGGAGAGGGGTTGGCAATACGCGGTCAGGGGTTGTAACGGTGGTGGACCAGTGGTGAGTGGGGAAAGGAGGGATGTAGGGTTGGCAGAAGTGGCAAGTGGCTCTCCCACGCCAGCAGAGCCAGCTTTCTGATGCTAATGAGTTGCGGGATCTCCCCTGCCCCCTTACCGGCGCGGCACTCCATCTCCCGGCTAACTTAGTGGCTCCGTTAAGTGGATTAGGTACCGAGGAGCAAGGCTGTGGGAGGGATGGAGGGGGGGGGGGGCTAACTCGCACGACGGAGTCGCTGGTCCGGCGATTGCGAGGCGAGATTTCAAGAATACCAACCCCCCCCCCCTCCCCATGAGCCCTGCCGCAAACCGCAGGCTGGTGTGGCATTGCCCGCAGCATGGGATAGTGGCCGTGGGACATAAATCTAGACTGCTTTTTTTTTTTTTGGCGTGAATTCACGTATTCATTTTCGTAATGCCTGACTTATCAACATACAACGCCGAACCACCCTTAACGTAAGAACCATCATAAGTTAGACTCGCATAACTTATAACAGAAATAACGCCAAAAAAAATTGATATTGTGTGTTTCTTAGTTATGTGTTTCTAAGTTATGACAGCACTCCGGAGTGTTGAAATATGTCATATCGGCTAGTGCCCAATTTCGGTGTTCAATCTCAGGGGACCAATTCGGCACGAATGTTAATGACTACATAAAGAATTAAGTACTCCTGGGTTTGGTACTAGTAGGCTAATGGTTGTTTTCGAGAAACTTCCGAAAGCATGAGGGCCTTGGTACGATACACACAAAATCGATCCATCGATGGCACGTTCGCAGGGTAAACCGATAAAGGTGCAAGTAAGATTGAAAATTTGACCTCTGTAAACCAGAAGGTCTTCTCGTGGAAGTATGAGTGGTGGGGGGCCATGATCACGTCAGCAGTCTCTCGGCTGCTGCACTGTTTTGATTCTTTTTAAGAAAATGTTACGAAAAATACCGGTCTCAAACCATCCAAATATCTTAGTTTGTTTTCGTTTACGGAGTTTACTTTATTCAACAAGAATTAATAACAAGAATCTTAATAATCTTTATATTGAAAAACAAAAAAACCTAGAACAAACCTTTTTTTTATCCTTACCAAACACGCTGTCGTGTAAAGAAGTAATTTTACACAGAACATATATAAATTTCTTTTTAATGTAATTTTAAACACTCACGGTACTGGAACTTGGGCACCAACTAACTTTCGTTCGTTCCTACGTTTTTTTTTTATTTCACAGATGTATTGGCAAAAAAAAGCCGTCAAATTAATGCGTCAAAATATTTATCTTGCGCAGCTTGGGCGAGATGTCTGCATTCATATTCAAGCAAAACAGCGATATTTTTGTTTTGTTTACAGTTGGTGGTCTATTCCGAGCCCGAGAATGAGAAAATAAGGTTATTCCTAGGTTTGCAGAACATGCTTTATTGATAGTAGTTGTTGATTGTTTTTAGATATAATATTTCTGGTGATGAAATATGAAAAAAATAATAATACGTAGGAAAAAAATCTGTACTTTTACAAAACTATTCATCTGGAAACCAGTTGCCAGTAAATAGTTAGTAAAACTACGAGAAAGATATTGTAACTCTGTACAACACATGGCTTTCGTTATTTTTGCTCACATGAAATGCGTATTTTCGAGATAATACTGAGTATTTACATTAAAAGAATTGACACATAATTTTACATTTTAATTGATTTTTCATTCAAGCATCATTTTTTTTAACCCATAGAAAATACAATAGAATATTAAATATTCAGAGAGCGGTTCACAAATAACTTGAACTTTTGGAGGTACTGGGACAATACAGGGCATAAATGCCTGGGCAAGAATCCGATTACTGCGTACACTAGTTTGTAGTGACGCACTTGTTTTCTTGTAAATGCACAAATTTACAAATATCTGTAAATTCTCGTGATTATTTCTGTTCCATTTACAAAAGGAAAATTGTAAAAGTTTCCAGTTTGTTTGTTTACTGTAGTAAGGATGTTTGATATGCGATCGGTCGAGCAGAAGTGTCGCGTGTTTGTAGGCACGGGTAGGGAAGCCTAAGATGTATACATCAAGTTCTGTCCCTGCCCGAACCACGCCCGAATATTCACCTTCGGCCAACCTCGGGATTTGTTTTATTTTTGCGCAGGAAAAATGAATTCAAATATTAAAACTGGTGGGGTAGGTTAGCTACATTAAAACACTTTAAAACACTATGGACGGTTAGTTAGGTTTAGTATAGCTACATTAAAATAAACAGAGAAATATAAATATATATATATAAATGAACCCGAGGTTGGCCGAAGGTGAATATTCGGGCGTGTTCGGGCAGGGACAGAACTTGATGTGCATCTTAGGCTTCCCGCACGGGTGTGTGGCTCGGCTTTGCGCAGCCTCGCCCGCGCACTCTGCTACCTCTACGGCTGGAGCACTCCATCGATCAGCCGCGTGCCGCCACTGGCCGACCGCTTGCCGGGCGCCATGTCTCCCTGTCGCTCCCTGTGGCTCCCTGTGGCTCCCTGTCGCTCCCTGTCGCTCCCTGCCGGGCCATTTTACCGCCCGGGGCAGGAACTCGTCTCGGCATCCCCCCCCCCTTCTTCATTTTGTCAAACCAACCACACAAAAACCTTTCCCGACAACACCTCACATCGCCACCGCAATTTAATTCCTTTTTTTTTAATTTTTTTTTAAATTCAACTTGTATGGTAAATAAATACATTCTTTTTTAATACATCGCAAGTTGGATAGTACGCGAAAAAAAATTACTAGTTCTTAAATATTTTACGATATGCACCTATATATCTTTAAAAAAAAATTAATTCAGTTCATCTGCCCTCCAACTTATTTTTTGTGTTCTGAACACTACGATATCAATTTAAATACGCATAGAAAATTTTAATTAATTTGTCAGTTTAGGGGGCGGACCCTCTCCCCCCCCCCCTTCCTTTTTTCTAGTTACGACCCCCCCCCCCCCCCCCTTCCTTTTTTCTAGTTACGACCCTGCGTTGCGTCGTTTAAAAAATATTTCAACCTATAATTTACGAAGAACTCGTATTTATTTTATTTTTTTTCGTCTTAATTTTACGTGCGGCGAAGTTAGGGCGTGGACATAACCACAGATTTAAAACAAAGTAAAAAATATTACTTTCACAAATAAAAATAAACATTAAATATAAAAAATTACTAAGCTATGAAAATAGCTCACACCTAAACTACGGAAAAAAATAAAATAAAATAATATTCGTCATTACTTTTATTTAAGAGCTATTTCTCCGATTTTACCTTGATATAGGTATCCCTTGCATTTGTCGTTCTGCTGCAAACATTTTCAACACAACATATTCACTTATTGTAATATCAAGGTTGTAAAAAAGCTCGCAAATCTTCGTAATTGTCATAATTTGCGAGTCATTTTTATAGCCGTTGTATTATAGCAAGTGAATGTATGTTGAAAATATTATAAGGAAGGTATCGATTTAAAATTTTAGAAATTGCCGTTAGTTAAATGTAATGACGAAAAAAATCAACATGTGGCGTGAGACATAGTCATAATGTGTATACGAAATCTCGGAGTGTAAACAGAATCTTTAAAAGTGTATCAAAACTAAAAAAAAAAAAAAAAAAACTCTCTGCTTCGTTCCTCGCGCATGTTTGCGGTTTATATTGACAACAGCGCTCAGAACTAGGGAGTCGGAGAACAGCATTGTTTGTCCACGAATATTTGGTTATCTGCACGCGCCTAGAAGCACGATCGAATTTTCCTCTCCGAGTTAACTTGACAACAAAGTAAGAGGGGTACCTAAAATTAGACGAAATATTGCTATCAAATTCTTAATCAAATAGACATGGACGCGACATCTCAAACATGCACTCTAAACATGAAACTGCTAATAAAACTACTCAGTAGTGTTAAAATTTGTTTTATAGAAATGTCAGATACATTTTTAAGTTTCATATTAGAACTTGTTTTTAATCCTTTCCACTATCAAAGTATTTCAATGGACTGACCTTTAACAAACTTAAGAATTTTAACCATTTTTCAAAATTATTACTATGCGTCACTTTCCTATTTGAGGAAACTTCAAACATGGTATAATGTTACTGGGTTACTTAGCATTAAATAAAACAATTTAGAGCGAGGGCTTTCGTTGCCACATTCACTAACTACTTCTTGGCTATGGTTTGAGGCCATGTGAGAGAAAATTATAAATTGCCTGACATTCCAACAGCCGTGCTACAGCCATCTTCAATGGCGATTATCAATCTGAAATGATAGACCTGTCATTATTCATCTTTTAAGATGGTTGCAACAAGGCATGCCACAATGTAATTTTTTTTGGAAATGGAACACAAATATTCATGTGAAATTACAGATATTAATACATTTGTGCATTTACATGATAACAACTATGTTACTACAAAATAGTGTTCACCGAGTTCGCTGTGATACTGGGTTCTGATTCTTACCCGGGCATTTATGATTTGTGTTGTTGCAGTACCTCCAACAGTTAAAGTTTATTTGTAAACCATTCCTGAATAGCTTTCCAGTATTATCTGCGCACATATATAAGCATGATACAACAAAATAAAGACCAATAATGGAGTATTCTATCATACTTTCCAGTTTTAAAAAAAATTATGTTTGAATGAAACACAAATTAAAATATAAACTTATGTGTAAATTTTCGTTAGAAAATAATCAGTATTATCACGAAATTTCATATATGCAAAAATAGCCATAGCCATATGCTGTACAAAGTTACAGTATCTTTCTTGTAGCGGTTTTTAAAGGAAAAGTTTGTGAACTTACAGAAAAACACTTTTTTGCAGAAATTCCGGCATTCCAACATTTTTACGAACTTGTCCTCAATACAGAAGCCGAGATGAAGCTATTAAAACAATTGATATTTTAAAAGAAACACAATTAATCATTGCCTTATAAAATGAATGTTCTGCTATCTAAAAGGCATCTTATCCACTTTTCCCAGTGAAATTGCATTACAGACCACATTCATACCATCATAGTTTTACTTTCTTAAACCTTTTAAATATCAATTGTTTCCTTCGCCATTGTAAAGATTCGTTGAGACGGAAACATTCGCCATTTTCCGTTTTCTTGGGCACGATTCTGGTTGGTTTCTTTCGTCAAACGCCCGATAATCCTAAAAGCCTGTTTTAATTACAAAATATATATAATTTAAAAAAAACTAACTTCCAAAACAAACATGGCTGAGCTAGAAACATTTTTGGCCTCAGTAAACTAAATTTAGTATAAAAAGGAAATCTAGTTGTCAAACTAGTTGCAATGTTACAGTACATATTTATTTGGGAATTTAAATAAAAAAACGCATTAAAACCATGTTCATAATTATTTGGAGAACTAAAATACGTGCTTTTCAACGGGCAAAGTTTTGTACAATTGACACTGCATAAAGTTGAGATCGGGATTGGAATTATTCAAAGAGATATTCAGCCTTGTGTCATTTGTTAGTTTGGAATAGATTACTGTCCAGTTGGTTTTATTGTCAATTTGGTCAGTTTGTATGTGAATTTCAGTATTGAATTGTACTGAGAAGTAAGGTAATGCCAGATTGGTATTCTTCAAGATGATGAGTATCCAAAGATTTGATTAGTTGAGTTTCGAGCATTGTTTTACCACGTACAGCCCCAACCTCGCCGCTCTGACTGGCATCTCGGCGGAGTCAACCCCACGGGAGCGATCTCTCGATGAAAGAGGGGTGCGAGAGGCCGTCTTCCCGAGGGGGAGAGAAAAATATAATGATAATAAAAGACTCGTGTTTGAACAAGAGCACTTAGAGCCAGATGGCGTCGCGACCACCGCGCCTTTGGGCTTCGAGGTGGTGGAAAGAGCGAATGCGGAGGGGGGCGGGATAAAATTAGAGTCCTGGAAGATGAATAAAGGATGGGGGACAGGGACAGAGAGAGAGAGAGAGAGAGAGAGAGAGAGAAAGCGAAGGTTCTCCTTTCTCTGTGTTGTCGTCCGCTCCATTAGCTGTACTGGTTTTCCGCTCTCCCGCCTTCTCCCTTCTTTCTTCTTCTCCCGTATCCGTCTCCGGCACTGCACGAGCGGTCCCTAGCGAGAGAAACGCGAACCTCGCACCGCGAAAAAATTTTCCGTTTACCTTTACGGTAGCTTTCTCCCGCTGGGACATCCGTGAAGTGCCGGTCCATGGAATGGGCGTCAGTTCCAAAGTTCGAGTCGTTATAGTCAGCAATTGTCATCCAAAGGAACCGTGTCTGGGTTAAAGGATAAATGCTTGATTAACAGCTTGAATCGAACACGCTTGAAGGAATCGTGAGAATGCCACCGTGAAGAAAATAAGATAAAACAAATCAGCAAGGAATTAGCGCCAGACTGCAACACAACCAGCTGGGGAAAATTGTAGGGTGTAAGATTGCAAACACCCATTCTGTAACTCTCCAACTATTTACCCCCATGGAGTTATCGGAAGATTTGTTATTTCGTTGCAAATTCAGTAAACACAGTGCTCCAAAAAAATAGGCAAGTAGGAGCATATAATTTTCGTAAAAAATATTTCCAGACTAGTTGAAAGTTAAAACACTGTAGCATCGTCTGGGTTTCGTGATGAGTTGGGTTTCTCTTACGTACATGTTCAGCCGTTCAGTGTGGCAGGCATTGCGTTCTGAATGGCCTTGACAATAAAGGAACTCGGTAGGCCTACTGTTGCAGACGGTCACCCAATTACAAGGGAACGCCGCTGGTATAATCTACCTTATTGCTATCTAATGGACGGTCAAATCTTTTTCGTAAAAAAAAATGGCCTTACTTGCTTATCACAGTCATCTAACCAGGCTAAAATAAATATTAAGTGTTTCAGCACTTAAGGGTACAGTTTAAAGAAAATACTTTGCCTACACAGCTAGCAAACCACAAAAATTCGGTTGAGAGTATGGTCCCAGAAGTACATTATAAATTAAATCTTATGTTAATAATTTTAAGCAGCTATAGTTGTTATAAATAGTTTATTTCAATATTACTTAAAATATCAATTATGACGGTATAAGATGTTAAACGTAGGTGTACGAAAGTAACGTATTTGTTTGTTACTAACCGGCCATTTACCGAACTTACGTGATAAATAAAATAAATTTAAAAAATCCCAGAACATATTTATCTGCCCATTTCACTAGTTTATTTGGAATGCATGTTTTCGGCCACCAGACACAAATAAAAGGGGGGAAAGTTTTCTGGTCACAAAAAAATATATATTTTAAAAAGCTGTCTTTATAAAATTGCTTTCTTCGTGAGGCGAAGGCAAACCAAGGACAGCTAAGTGCTATACACAACACGGCCTAGGAGGGATTTAGAGCTGGTAAGTTTCGGGCTCGGATGTTTTCCGTTCTTTGAATGATTCGTGGTATGCGGAGTATCGATTTAAAACAATTTGTTGGACTGGGTGTCACAGAGGAAACCTGAAGGACAGACAATCGAACGATTAATATACAAAAACAAACACAGAAAACAAAGCCAAAAACATTTGACATCGGCTGATTTTGTACTGGGTTTCTGTGTGCGTGTTTTGAGGATTCGTGTTTTGTTTGTCTGTCCTTCAGGTTATCTCTATGACACACAGTGTAAACCAGCAATGGCTTATGTCTAGGGGCATATATTTTTCACGAAAAAATCTTAACACTCATTAGACTGCATTAAGATAAGCCCCACTAACGGTTTCTTCCTTGTAACTGGTGACTGTCTGCAAGATACGCAATTGCCTTATTCGACCCACTTAATATGGAGGCTTTGAATGTCTCCGATTCGCGGACCAACAATGAACATATACTTGGAAGAATTTCGACCAATCACGAAACACAGACTATGCTAAAAAAATTTTTAGAAATCTTTTCGCGACGAATACAAGCCCCTACTTATGTCCAACATAATGTTTCAAATCTTGGATTTTCATATGATGTGCCGGTGCGCATCCAGCAGTGTTCATCGTCACATTAAGTCTGTCACCGGAAAAATAAATTCACGTCTGTTTATCGTCTTGCAGGGGACAAAATTCGCTGCACAAAAAAATTAAACCAAACAAAAAAACAACGAAATTCACTCGTGGCTCGGACGTCGCGTGGATGGAAGTTACGCCCGATGGCCAGACGCAATTGGCAGTTGTTATTAAAATAAAGGGGACCTTGAACGGTAGTCCAGGGGGGGGGAGGGATATTTGAAGAGTCATCACGAGCGAGATGGAAAAAAAATGGTAAAGAGGGGGAAGGGAGGGAGTGAATGCCGGCGGCAAGCTAATTTTCCGAAACACATTTCGCAAATCACGAATTGATAGAAACGGGCGTGACGTGGCGCAAATAAAAAAAAAGTCGTCGTGTTTGCGAGAGTGTGAGTAAGTGAGGGGGAGAGAGAGAGAGAGAGCGGGAGAGAGATAGAATTAGAAACGTGGAGCGAGTGTGCTATACGTTTCTCTCCTGCTTTCACACTCTCACACACACACCCGCGCGAGTTTAATAGAAAGGGGAGAGGATGTTGGTCACAACGGGGTGTGAAGGGGCAGTAGGAGGGAGGGGATGGGGTGAAGTCCACACGCCAGCAGGACGAGATGCGCGCGGCTCATTGGCTCGCCGAAATAATTATGTCATTATGGCCGACGGCCTGAGGACAAAGTTTGCATAATGGATCGGATGCCGGCTAAATGCAGTTCAGGGCCTCGTTTTGTGGGGCAGTTTGCACACACAAATAACACACACACTCTCTCTCTCTCGCTTACCCCTCCCCCAGCCCACCATCATCCCTCCTCTTCCAGGCGAGTGACGTTACAACCGCGCGTGTACAACTTCGCAATAACGCACATTGCAACTGCACCGCGATCGACAAATAATTTGTTTGCGCCAACCTTTGGGCGGGAGTGGAGTATCAGCTAGTTCATTTGAATGTTAACTTTTTTTATAAATAAAGACTTAAGAATGATTTTGTAATGTATTTTTATTTAATTTGATGAAATTTACATTCGCATCGTTTCCATTTTGAAAATACGTTCTGTTCGTCAGAACGTTAAGTTACTCAAAATCGCTAACTGCGGTAATTTTGTAAATTAGCTTCAAACCTAACTTTATCTTGTCGGCAATACAATGTTTTTTTTGAAAGGGCGTTTTATCGTTCCCATACCTGTAGATATATGAATGTGTATAAATACATATGCATATTTTTGTATGATTATTTACCGATATTTAATCGTATGTTATGTAGGTTTTTCTGCAGCGTCGCCATTTTATGTTTGCTACGAGGTTTTTTCGTGTATTGAGTTCAAATTGTTCTATTTTTGTGAAAGTATATATAAGCTTCAATTGTTTTTATTTCTGTAATGTCAGAGTTCTTGCAAATAGAGAAACCAAGCAATAAAATCTGTAAAGTAAATAACTCAATTCTGTGTTGAGCAAAGCCAAGGAGGGCTAATGTGTTATGTCTTATGATTTTCAGATGCATCGTATTAAAGGTTCCTCTTCGCAGAAAAAAATGTGCAAATGTTTCAGAAACCACGGTTATTCCAGTCTAGACTCAACTTTCTTGTATAAAATCGAACCTTTTAAGAGTGTTCATTGGTTGGTAACTTAAGTCACATCCTTCGGCAGGTTGAACGTGATTGAGTAAAGACTTCTCCAAACATGGGTCAGAGACGTCAAAGGACATGCACAGGACCGCTGTAGTCTGGCCGTCAACGTGAATCACATGGACCTGTTCTTCGAGTCTGCTTTTGTCCCTGGTGAATATGTGAAATAATCGTAGCAATGTTCATGTAATGCTCTGTCAAGGAAGCAAGGCAGGTTGCCAGGAATACGTGCCCGAAGGAGTTGGATCCAGGGAGAGAGAAGTTTCCTTGTCTGAATTTCCCACGGGGCTCTGCGGAGTAACTACTCAAGTTCCGCTTGGTTTTGAGCACTTTGGCCGAAAGTGAAACTTCCCACGAGGCAGCGCCAGTGCGTTACTTGTTCGATCGCTCCGAGAACATGACTAGCATGCTGATAAGGACGAGTAAAGCTTGGACATCCTATGATATGTATTCCAGTAAGCACGTACTTCTCCAAGCGAATAATTGTTTTCGTACTCACTAAGGCTTCTGTTCGTCAGAGAAATATACATCTGAATACGGCATTTTGACTGTTCTCTAAGCTTTAAACGGTGCAAATTCATTGCACACCAAATAATAGGCACCATGTGTTGTAGCTAGTACGTATAAGCACAATATTACTAAATCTTATGCCAGAGATAATTTTTTTGTAAAAATAATGCAGATATATTTGTTCTGGTATTTAAACTTTGAACGTTATTTTTTCTTTTGTGAAAAAAATTTTCAACCAAGCATTAATCTCAGTTTAGAGTTTATAACTTGCCATACATGTATCATTTGCCTGGTTTACTCATGGAACCTCACTGCTTTGTTCCCACCAACCGAATGGCTGACAGGCAGATTAAAAGTGTCTAATATTTATATCTGCATATTGATTTCATCTATATAATAATGTAGGAATTTATAGTTTTCATATAGGTTGTAAGAATTTCTTAAAAACAAGCGCTGCATGTAATTGTACTTAATAAGTGCATATTTTCAGTACATATTCCCTGAAACAAGAATTACTGTTGGTTTCAGTTGTACGTTAGAGGTATTATTCTGAAGCATCTTTACACAACCAGAAAATGAGTTTTCAGATTCATACGAATTAAAAAAATACAAAAACTTAGGCATAGCCTGTTGTTGCATGTAATGACTTTAGCACCAAAACTACCTCGAATCGCGAATTCACGTATCATATTCTAGCTATCAAGTTACTTGCCGAAAATACATCTGCCTGTGATCTGACGTCTAGACGCAGTCTCTGAAATTTCACTTCTAACGCGCAACTGATGGTCACCCATTAAATTTTCTTTTTTCCAAAAAAAATATACGTATTTTTTATTTTAATTGCAATGTGTATATCAGTCACAAAAGTCACAAAAAGTATTCAAAATACACAAAAATGTTGCTAAATCACAAAACTTTAAATCCCAGCGTTCTTTTGGTGACTTTCCGTTTGATTTTTTGACGCCTCATTTCAGTTTACAGTCACACTTCGAAAAAAAAAAAAATAGTAGGATACCGTCTACATAAATCATGCATAAATTATGTCTAAGAAGTTTTTATCTGTCTAAACATAAAAATCGGCAAGTTCCTGTGTATAGCATATCTATTTCCTATTATATTTACTTTTTCTTCATACCTATATGTTGATAATGTTGTTAAACCTTTAAGAAAATTTTGTTAAATATGTCCGGGAAACAGCATGTGAAATTGTTTCACTAGGTATTTGCATACTCCCTGAATTGACTAAGTTTACTTCAATTTCCACACAAAGCTGTATTACAGACGAATAAAGAGTTGATCCAGTTTGTCCATTAACAATTGTTTCGAGCGCCAGTTTCAAGTCAGTGGTTCTATTCTCTGTTAAACTCTCTGACAGTGGTCGCCTTGCTGTGGTAGCTGATCAGTGGCCCAGACTATTCGGGCACGATTCCCAGCGGGGTAAAACCAGGGCTTGCCGCGAGAGGGAAACATGTCGGACGTTGTTATTAGGTGGGGTTTATAGGGTCACTCCCACCTCTCCCTCCCACACTGTATTTCTTTTGCAAACGGAACAGAAAAATTCATATATAAAATTACAGATATCTGTAAATTTCGTACATTTACACGAAAACATCTTTATCACTGCATAATAATGTTCGCAATAATACTGGGTTCGCATTC
This sequence comes from Bacillus rossius redtenbacheri, assembly GCF_032445375.1. Lineage (NCBI taxonomy): Eukaryota > Metazoa > Arthropoda > Insecta > Phasmatodea > Bacillidae > Bacillus > Bacillus rossius. The sequence continues at coordinate 342,709,603 of NC_086330.1, read as the reverse complement.
TTACCCAAGCTTTTGTGTTGTCTCATCACCTCCAATAGTTATAAGTTATTTGTAAACCAATCCTTGAATAGCTTTCCAAAATTAACTGCGCACATAATAAGCACGATACAACAAAATAAAATCAAATTATTGAATACTTAGTTATCTTTTCCGTGGTTTAAAAAAATATTAAGCTTGAACAAAAATGCAATTAAACTATAATATTACGCGCCAATTCTCGTAAGAAATACTCAGTATTATCTCGAAAAACGTATTTCATACATGCTAGAATAGCCATAGCCATGTGTTGTAAAAAAATTACAGTATCTTTCATTTAGTATTACAAACTATTTCTTGCCAACTGATTTCGAAAGGAATCAGTTGTAAAAAAATTTTCTGTGCTCCGATATCATCTCTCCATCACTCATCGTTCACAATGACCCTGACGTCGACGATACTTAAAAGTCCAAGCTCACTGATTCATCCATTCGCTCTCTGGCGCAATTGCTATCGTACTATTGCAGAAGCTTACGGTGTCTGATGCTTGATATTTTTCTCGTTATTTTCATCGTTACTTTTATTTTAGTGCCGATTCTGCAACTTTAACTCGATACCACCTTTGCATTATTATTTTTTTTTTGTTCTGCCACAAATATTTTTTTAGCAGATATTCTTTGAGTGTAATATCACGGGTTTAAAAAGAAGGCGCGTCAGTCTTCGTTATAATCACAACTTTCGCTACTTACTGAATATATGTTACAAATATTTGTGGCGGAAGAACAAACGCAAGGAAGGTATCGAGTTGGAATTTTATAAATAGCCCTTGAATAAAAGTAATTTAATTCGACTCTCGAAGCGCGCAACAAAAATATAGCTTATTTTTTTTCTTCTCCGATATTAAATCCAGCGGCACCTGGTCCCACTCGAACCACGGACCTCGGAGATTCAACGAGCAGCCTCTTTCTCCGGGCGAAGAACCGCAAGAACTCTCGGGACTTCACAGAGACGGAGTGTTCTCACCGATCGAGCGCTTCGTCTGCAGAGACCTTCTTGTCTCTGAATTAACAAAGAGCTTAGGAAATTTAGGCTGGACGCGAGACTCAAAAGACTTAACAAGCTGAAATTTCTCCCTGCGGGGATAAACGGTGTCTTTTGTACCTCCTCGTGGTCCGACGGTCTTTTTTTTTGTACGCTCCGGGAGTTTTTTTTTTTTTTTTGTGATTTAATTAACCAATAACACAGCACTCGGAAGGGAAATTTATTTACGCGTTATATAAACCACATAAAACACAGAGGAAAAAATTCAGTACTTTGGCAAAAAAAAATTCATTTGGAAAACATTTGCCAATAAATAGTTCGTGATGCTGAAAGAAAGATGTAAATTTGTACTGTACATGACAACGGTTATTTTTGCATATTTGAAATACATTTTTCTTGAGGCAAAACTGAGTTTTTCTTACGATATAATTATACAATTTAATTGATGTTTGATTCAAGCATAATTTGTTTTAACCACGTAAAAGATAACAGAATAATTAATTATTCGGCTTTATTTTTTGTATCATACTTATTTATGTGCGCAGTTAATACTGGGAAGCAATTCAGGGAATGGTTTACAAATAACTTTAACCATTGGAGGTACTGGGACAACTCAAAGCATAAATTCCTGGGTAAGAATCCGAACCCAGTATTACTGCGAACACTGTTTTGTAGTAACATAGTTGTTATCATGTAACTGTACAAATTTACAAATTTTATATGTATATTTCTGTTCCATTTACAAAAAAAAACAGTGAAGCAGCTGATGCGAAGATAAAATGTTTAAGGAATTTGACCTTTAAAGTCATCAATAAAAAAACTTAAAATTTCACGAAAAACATATTTTCTGTGAAATAAATGTAATGCAATAAATAATCAAGGTGATTAAAGTATGTGTTACATTAGTTGCCCCCAGGTTAAATACGTTTTGGTCTACATAACATGTTTCACTAACAAATATATTTGGTATAGAATACATTCCCCTCAATCAAAGACTAGTGACAAGTGACGTAAAAAATTTAATTTGCTTTACCTGTTTAGACTGCGACAATGTTACTGATAGTAACAGCTACATAAACATGTTTTCTGATTTTAATTCAATAAAGTGCCATGTGCCGTAGAAATGTCCAACCAACCAAATAAACATAAAAAATAAATTTTAGATAAATTTGTATGAAAATTTTCATGTGTCCGTTAGACAACAGACAACATTCTAATAATGAAGAAGCTCTAGCATATTAAAGGATAGTAAAACTTGAAACTAACAACTCAATTAGAAACCTTTCGAAATCAAACGAATTCCTTAAGACCAGCGAGAACGCTTGCGCAGTGTCTTGAAAAATTCTATGACAACATTAAGATTTAAAGAAATTTTGTGCGTGTCGTCTGTCGAATAAACTTACTAAAATAATGGTTCTTATGCGCCAAGTAGGACGAATCGTACTCGTTTTGAGTTCAGTAAATTTCACGATCTACAATTCATAAGTAACAAGCTAATTTTTCAAGTTTTTCTAAACTCACAAGGAATAACTAAAATCTTCTTCAGTATTTTTTGAACATAAAGTTAAATCAGAATATAAGAAAGAAATTATTTACGATGTATTATTCTATATTAACACAAGCCAGCCAATAAACTGATGTATTTCAGGGCTATATGCAATACAAAGAACTGTCTAAGAACTTTCTAGGTGTTTATAAACTGCCATTGTTCTACAAGACCTATGTCGTATAAACTGGCAGAAGGATTTCCAATCGTCTAAAAGAACTTTTAGTAGAATGATATGAAATACAACAGAAATCGCTCAGCCATAGCACATCACTAGAATAAAACAGGACATGCGATAAATTTTTACCAAACTTAACACATTGTAAATATTTCCAACTACAGCAACAGATTATTCTAAGAAGCCATAGAAATTTAAACAAAACACCGCAATAACATTTACAGAGAAGATGGGTACAGACTAACGCTCCATCTACGAATTAGCCACAATCAAGACTGATGCACATTCTGAGCAGAATCATCCTGATTGTCCAGTCCCTCCTCAAATAATGGCCGCAATATGTACTGACCAATCACAACTCTGCTGTGAGCGGAGCTTTAAAAATAATATGCTAAAATACCAGGCCTTCAGTTGTTAATCTCCTTTGAAGATGGCTGCAACAAGTCATGCCGAAACGTTGGGCACAATATTATTTCCACCTACGTGGCGTCAGCCCAGAAGCCAATAAGTACTTGTTTAAAGTAAAAGCTACTATTAAGGATTCCACCCCTGTCAAATTATTTAAATTTAAAATTCTGGCCAGTATTAAAAGATTGTCCGACTGTCCTTAAATAATGTGATAATCTAAACGGCCAACATAAATACGGGTACAAAGCCGATTGTAATTCAATAATTGTGATTCACAGAAAGTTACCATGGTATTTTTTAAAAAAAAATTCAGTATTTTTCTTTTTTATCGGAGCCGTTTCATTATTTAGTTTAAAATTTCGGTCGACTAATAACATGATTCGATACTCGACGTGGCTGCTCCGGCAGCGAATTCTAGCGGCGGGTGCGGGAACTTCGTGTGATTCACGTCAAGAAAGTTAGATGGTAACACAACTTTCGTGTATTTATAACGCTTGGCCAATTTTTAACTAATTGTACATTGATTGTATTGACGTAACGAGTGTCCGAGTTTAGTAATTTATTTTTTTTATTATTTGAGAACATGCCAATTCGCTCTTTATCGGGGTAGATGTTACACATCTTTAGGCGAGTACTGAAAGACTGGCTCACGTTATTTTTCCTTCTTCTCTTCTTCCAGATCATTGGAACGGACATGTTTCTGCCAGCAAAATAATAGGCTTCATCTATCTTGGCAGCAGCTCAAAGCGGTGGAAGATTCGAGCGACAAGTGGACGGCCGCGCGCAAGAGGGGCCAGTCGACCATTTTTCAACAGCAGCGCGGTTCGACGGTTTAGGACCCCCCCCCCCCCCCTTGCCGAGACGAACATTTGTGGTGGTACAAAACACGGCTGTATTCCCCCGCGAAATCCATTCTGCAGTTCATTCAAATTGGTTGGAACAAGTGCAAGACATACTTAAAGGTCCCGCCAAAATTTTCATTTGGGTATAAACTTCGGATGAAATTCACTTATTCCTTTTCATAACGCTTCGAATTTACAGTAAATAAATTATTAAATAAGCAATACTGCATTTAATTAATTATTTGCTGAACAAATAAAAATTTATAGTTTGTAGAAAATTTTTACTACAGTTGGCTTAAAAGTTTAGTTCTTAATTTTTTTTTTAACAGAGCTTGGATAAAATTTTGTTTTACTGGACAAACGTTTTATCTAGTAAAAAAAAATTACCCGCGTGGATACGAAGGTTGGTTTTTAAATCCTTTACTAGTAAAGAAAGTTACAACACGAATAGCAGTTGATTTAAATATTTCTTATCGCCTTTATTTTTTTTAAATTATATAATTATGTATTAAATATTTAGTGCGATTAGAAATAATTTCTACCAGACGTTTTGAACCAAATTATAATTATTCTAAGTTTTGTAGTGGTCTTAAGCTTTTGGTGCGAGCTGTAAATTTGAAATAATTGTTCGTTGATTGTATTGACGTAAAAAAAATGCCAGTTTCTACTTTTATTACGTATTCATGCGCGTTGACTTTAAAACATTACATTGACACAACAAATGGTTTCTTACAAAAAAGAACAACTTTATGTCAATATTAACTATTATGGAAGTTCATACGTTGTTGCGAAATAAATTTGTCTTTAATTTACAATGGCAGTAAAATCAAGCTTTCATTGTCATCAAATGAGTATTTAACACATTTCTCAGTTATAAATTTTATTTACTATTGCTATGAATAATTGAGACGCCAAATAAATATTTACTACAAAATTTCACGTTTATAAAAGAAGAATTTTACTAGTAGTAAACTGTAATATATGGTTAATCAGAAGTAACATTTGGAAAATAAAATTTTTTCAACCTTTATTATTTCTAAGATTAATTTAAAATATGCCTTATTGTTGCTTATACATTTGACAACATTACAAAATATCCTGTTTAAAGATCCACTACATAATCATCAACAATCAGTTTGTATCCGATTTTTATGACTCTTAATTAAATTTCAATTCTTTTTTTACTACAAAAAGTTTTGTTTGATCAGATTTTTTTTTTTTTGGAAGTGTGTTCTACAACTAGTTTTTGGATGTTGTTTGAGCACCAATTCATCTAAGATTTTTTTTTAAATAAATCAAATTATGGTTTAGCGCAAACCTCTGTAAGTTACCTTACTCGGAGTAAATCGAAATTTTTTTGTTAAAACTTTTATTTTTAAATTTACATTAGTGTATTCTCCTACTATAATTTTTTTTTAAATATTAGTTATTAAATATAACTACGTTGTCAACCGGTTTACTCTGTATTACAATTAGTTTATTTATTATCGTTAAATTAAAATAAAATTTTGTTAATTAAAAAGAATATTAAATATATTTACACATACTCATTACCACACTAACAATATATTCACTACAAGCTGATCCGTGACACTTTTACGTGAAAAGAATAATTGACACAGGTAATTTATATTGAAAAAATATATAAAAGTAATTATAACTTTTAATTAGATTTTGGTTTACTATCGTAATATCTTCAGAACATTTTGAGATTTCACAATAAAAAAAAGACTGAATTTATCCTGAGATTACTGTCAAAAAATCTGAATTTCTATTCCAAAGCATCGGTAATGTTTTAGTTAAATAATTTTATACTGAAAAAAACAATAAAATTGTTAACGTTAGATTTGGTTTAGGTAGACTTTCTAACTTGCTCACGGGAGAAACCTTTGATATGTAATAATCCGAAAGTCTCGCGCAGACTCTTCGAACTTAGTTACTTGTATCTAAACGAGGTAAACTCTTCCCTGAAGGCGCATCTGTGCCTCTCGCTGCCTAATGATGATACATCTGGCTGTTCGCCTCGCCACCCTTCGCGAGTGGACGCCGAAACGGAAGAAGAGGGCAGGAAGAAACATGAAGAAGAGAGACACTATACTGCAGGGCGTTGTTGCCTACCCTTCTTGTTCGTCGCACCTCTTCGAGTCGCACCTACGCCGTCGCCAACCTTCACTTCGCCCCTTCTTCTTCGTATTCATAACGTGTCTATTGTCGACGCTAGTTATTAATTCACGGTTCTTCGACGGGGCTGCAGGCGCTGCTACTGCTGCTGTACATGGGACGCGAGATTGGAGACTGATCGTGAGTGCAAAAGTGATACATCGCGGTCATCAAACATTTTTTTTTATGGGGGAAGGTTTCCCAGCGATAATGATCTTTTAAAATTTTCATGAATAAATAAGTCAGAATAGAGACAGTAGATGTGAATTTGTTTGTATTGCCGAGCTAAGGAGGAAAAAAAACATCGACGTGAGTATGACACAAAATACGTGTGTCTGATTCCACTCGAACAGCCTAACCCTAGTCAGGTGTGATGTTTTTGAAGCTTTGATTTTTTTTCCTTCTGGACAACAGCCTCAGTTTTCTTTCTTAACCTAATTCAACGTCGTCGAATTTGCGAAATTACCTTGACCACTGATTTAACACTTGCTGAACCATAGTAAGTTGTAGATGATTTCAGAATCATTTAAACTCTTATTCTAGCCTTTTTTATATTTGAAAAGTGTTTTTTGTCAAAGTTCTTCTATTCAGAACTTCTTGCTAAGTCTTTATGTTTTGTCACGTAAAGCACGAAGTGCTTTTGACCTCATCGCAATAATCATTTAAGGATGCATTGTTGTGGCTGTAGCCTAAATACTATTTCAATTTTTGTGACACAGAAACTTATCCCTAACTTACAAGATGCAAAAATTTGACTCACAATTGTTTGCTTCGTATTCGCTCATCGCCACTTATTACTAATATTACACATCAGTAAATGCCACGTCACTTGCTGCTTGTAAAAATGCATGATACATATATTGTGGTTATTGGAAAAAAGTTAGCAAGTTGCAAGTCCAGGTTCTGAAGTTTGGTGTTTTGTAATAACCAATATGAAGAGAAGTACCTACAAAATAAATCAGGAAAAGTAAAGCACATTTCTTAGGATATTTCGCGCATTAAACACATTTTTGGCAAGTACAATTTTATTTATGTTGTACAACGAACCTTTTCCCAGTAAACCCAGAGTATACACATTAATTTATTTAAGATATAGATTCTCTGTGAACACGCAAACACTTTATAGCGTTCGGTAGCAAATGATAAGCACACAGTACAAGATCTTGATACTTTATCACTAACAGCTACTGGGCTTACCTACCGGGCGGTGGTAGGTAATTAATTTGCAATAATTTCTCTTAAAGTTATCTATCCTTTAAATAAGTATACTGATCTGGTTTGTGGTATACTCACAGTTACTCGAATACATAATTGTATGTTTTCAAGTTACTCTATTTAAATATAAATTTATATAAATTGTCATTTATTCATTAATTAAGAATTATATATGGTTAGGAAGTAACTAAAATCCACTTGCAGGTTTTGAATGATTTCTCTAGGCGAGATGTAGGAAAAACAGTAAACTTGATGCCATCTTGAATTGTAGGTTTTCTGTCAAAATTTCGACGTGGCAACAGGAATTTTTTAATACCTGTAAAAATGGTTGTTTCTCCGATTGTTATACGAAATACTTCTTCCACTGGAACGATAGCCTTGAATCGGAAACTGCGCTAGAGTAGACCTAGTGATACAAACTTACCTTTATAGACACGCTTTTTAAAAAAAAAATCTGCCTCTGCGGGATGTGGCTAAAACTACTGAATGTATTTGCAATCTATGTTCGCACAACAATAAAACATGGCTGCATGACCGCTGCGCGCGTTAGAATTGAAACTTCACGTTCTCATAATCCGCCTGAAAGATAAAATATAATATTAAATAATTCATTCAACTATAAAGTTAAGCGATAGTGTACGCAATAAAGCACTAAAAAAAAAAAACACTAACACTATTGGAAATGTTCATACGCTTTTCCACAATTATGAGGTTTTATTTTTATTTTTAAAGAAATAATCTCTGTTGTTTCCAGCGTGCCGAAAAAAATAAACAGCGCCGTGAAGTCGCTTCTTTATCGCTTTCCCAAGCATGGGGAGAGGAGCACTCGATATTCCTCTCACTGCAGCATCGATCGTCCCAAATCTTACTAGTTTCACTTCTCGTTACGCTCTGGATGAGTCGCCGTCTTAGAACGTCGCGGGATGCTACTCGTGAGGTATTTCCTGCTCGGTAAATATTTACTCGAAGCCCTTCCAAACTTGGCAAAACACGGGAATTTTCACACTGGCTGCTGCAATATTATACTTATGACACTTTGTAAAAAATATTTCTTGAAAATATTTGTGAAAGAACATGAAATGCAAGAGAGGTGCAGTGTCAGATTTACATGAATGACCCTGAACTAATAGTAGTGACGAGGAATTGAAAATTTAAAAAAACTTCAGCAAGGCGTCTGAGATCCCCAAGCTTAAGGTAAAAACCCTTCCGCGCTACAGCTAGAGACTACCTTTGGCGTCCTCACGACGACCTTATCTCCCGGCGACGGACCCAGACATAGGGACTTCTTGTTCCTCGGCGCCTCTCACGCAATCACCTCACAAATTGCATTCCCCCCCCCCCCTCTCTCTCTTTTTCGTTCCCTTCTTTCCTTCACCTCTCTCCCCCCCCCCCCCTTTTACGACGCCCGCCCGAGGCACGCTCGTTTTCGTATGATAATGACGCGCGTCCTCCCGCATCTCGAACACAGGTCCGCGTCACGTGGAGGAGGGGCGGGGGAGGGGGGAGATATCCGCCGACGGGTTGGCCGCCGAGTACGCCCGGGAAACGCCTCTGATTCACTAACCCGCGATCCGTCCAAAGGAAGAAAAAAAAAATACACCTGAGTCTTTCAGTACTACTAGCCACAGATATGTAACTTCTAACCTCGGTAACCGGCAAATAATTTAACGTAGAATTCTTTAAAATATATTCATGAGCGTGATAAATGTATACGCGAAATTTTTTTTTTTTAATTAAAATTCTTGACGTGAATCGCACGTAGTTTCTGCACCCGCCGCTAGAATTCGTTGCCGGAGCAGCTGCGTCGACTATTGAACCATTCCATTTGCAGAGCGAAATGTTAACCTAGATAATGAAACGGCTCAGATAAAAGCGAAAAACGTTTGGTAAAAAAAAATACGAAACCCTGGTTTTGGGCCTGATTTTCGACAAGGATTTTTATTAAAATATTACCTTTCTTGTTAAAATTCACTAAACAGATAATACTATTAGGTTTCCTTTAAGCTGTGTGAAATTTGACTCATGCCATCCGCCACAGATGGCATCACCGGGTTTACACATTTCCGTTCCACGCGACTTCCGTTCCATTCGCGAAATTACTCCTATCAAATACCGTATACCGAGGGCTAAGACACACTAAAAATAAAAATAATCAATTTCGTCACAGCCTAATGGCGTAGGAAGATTTCTAAGTACCTATTTCTTCTGAAAATATTTTTAAAATCTTGTATAAACTTTTGGAACATTTTAAGAGCTTTTTGTACTTAACATATTTATGTTCTCCAATATTACACAATTTTCAAATAAATATTTGCTCATCTTCCATGCAGCAAAAATATTACGAATATTTTTAATCAATGCATCCACCATGGAATAACTTAAACGAATTTCATATTATATGCCAACTTAGGTAATATTTAATTATTTAAACTTACAAAAACTTTTTTTCATCCCTTGCACTAATAACGTAGTCGTAAAAACTTGTTTCGCACCAGGGTTTAAGATAATATTCAAATGGTTTTAATTGAATTCGAATGAATTTGATACTAAGAAATTTTTATATATTTTTTTAAATTTCAACACCTGTTTTTACGGTAATCATTCGTTTCATCAAAAATTGTTCCAGCCAAAGTTTTAGATGCAGTTTAGTATTTATACAATAAATTAAAACTGATTTGATAGTAAATCTATGGTCTATGGACCATAAAGCGAAAAACGAAACAAACATTTTCCGTAAGTCGTACCACGGTAACGGCTACAATATGCAGTATTTCTTCTAAATCTACCTATAACACCATTTTGCCAAAATTTTACAGCATTTTTCCCGATTTTAGAGTATTTTATTTTCGCTCACCTTACCTAAACCAACCTTTCATTTTAGTTACGATCACCTAAACTAGACGAGCTAAAACCTAACCTAAAAAAATTAACTAATTTTCATGAGAATTTGAGTACCTAAATCACAATTTTATGTATTATTTATTTAACTAAACCAACCTAAACATCTGTTAGTTTTTACTCTCCTGAGCAAAAAATAAAAACAAAATATTACAAAAATGGTATTCATGTAACACGCCTCACCGAGCCTGCCGTTTAAAAAGATGCACGAACGTGCATTATTCGGGCGTATTACTCTAGGTTAATGAACGGTTGGTTTTTTTAGTGTGCTCGAGAACCAGTAATTCCAGCTTATGTGCCAGCATACTGGGATCAACTTGTGACGCTCAAAGGTGCCGCTATATTTCCTAAGAACACTGACTGCAAAATATCGTGGGATCTTTGTGAACTAACGGATATCTGCGTAGTTTAACGGTACTGTGTTCACTGCCTTGGAATATTAATAAGGATCAGGCCCTGCCATGTTAGATTTTTCATCTTTTTGCTATAGTTCTAATTTAGAACTATTTATCCATTTTTTTTTGGCATGTCAAGACATAAATCATCTCTCCCAGACCTTCCATACAACGTTGCAACCACATGTTTACTACAGGCTCTAATCGGTAAGCGCCGTAAGGAATCCATGGAACATGTTTCGTCACCAGTGATGATTCTGTCTCGGAATCCGTCACGTTCGTTACCATAGCGATCAAAATGCTTTTGGCAGATATCCAAGCGCGTTTGTTCATGCAACACTGTTAATTGTTTTGTGACCCATATTGCGCAGACTTTATGAAACACAAGTCTGTTGTGGATGATTTCGTAGGCAGAACCATGACTAATTTGCAGACGAAGTTCCATGGCATCAATAGTCACTCGTCTGTCCAGTGGCGAATTTCAGAGTAGCCAGAGAAAAAATGTCTTAAAATCACTAAATTTGTATTTAATCTACTCACACTACACATAACATCCAACCATTAGATTTTATGATTCTACAAGAAAATCATTTACTATATTAAAATATTTTATTGGTTTCAGAAACAATCATTTTTGTGCGCAATATTAATGTAGCAGACAACAGGTTTTTCGGGTGGGAGGGGGGGCACTGGCACCTGGTTCCCCCCCCCCCCCTCCTGGATCCGCCACTGCGTCTTTCTAACAGAACCATGTCACGTGCACGCTCAATGTTGTCATCATTTGTGGCCGTAGATGTTCGTCCGGTTCCTTCCTCATGCGTAACACTTGTGCGACGATTTTTTTGAATTTTTCAATCCATTCGTAGACACTCCGTTGCAGCAAGACACTGTTCCCGTAGTGGGCCGGAAAGTCTTTGGTGGATTGCGGTCCCTGATACACCTTCCGACCACAAAAGCCGGATCACTGCTCGTTGTTCCTTTTGGGTGCAAACTTCTGATGGCGCGGCCTTGACCTATCAATTTGCAACAAAAGGAAGACAAATCGAGGAATTACGATCGAAATTTCATAGCATGACCACAACAGCATAACAATGAAACAAACGAGAGGACAGAGGTCAGTATGAACAATGTAAGAATAGTTATGTCACAATTGAGGATAATTTATGACTAAACCTCGTACAAACAAGAAGTCAAATGTATTTATCCTTTTTTTTAGCATAAACAACGCAGTTAATACATATAAATTTTGTATCATTATATAGGTATTTTTTCTTATTGAGTTTTGAACCAAAATAGTTTATTATTGAATTATTTTCATTGAATTTATATATTATTATTGAATATTTTTCTGTCTGTCTGTTCGAACATTACGCAAAAAATATTGGACCCATTTTGACAGAACCTTTTGTGTTTAAAAGCTTATTTTTAAAATTCAAAACTGGTATACATTTTATCTGACCACGATGAGGGAGCCGAAGATACAACAATAGAACCACTTTTTTTTTCACAACCAAGTGCAACCAATAAAATGTGAGCACCCACTTCTACCAACACCCACTTCTACCAATACTACTTTGTACCACATAAATAATCAAATTTAATTATTCCATCACAATCAATACCTATTCCAGGATTGATGATAACTTTTTTATTACATAATGTGCTAATTAAAGAAGAAAATCACAGTGCGATTTTTCTTACTCATTCTGTGAAAGAGAAAATTTATAATTGAGCTATTTCATTACCTGAGATAGGATTATTTTCCAAAAGGATGATCATTAAATGAAATTATTTTCAATATATTGAATACTTGCAACAAGTCCGCGTGCTGTTTGAAACGTGGATATTGTGAGCTGTTGTAAGTCGTTGCAAAAGTAAATTATTTAGTTTTTCTTTCGAATTTCGTATTATTGGCGATTAATTAATTTCTTTAATATATGTTTCCGAGAATGTGATTTTAATATATTTGACTGATTCCTGCAAAAATAAAGTCTTGTTGGGTTGTATGAGCACTAATAATATATATATATGTGTGTGTGTGTGTGTGTGTTACCTTGCCAGATGGACCTACCAGACAGGATGGGAAAAGAGAAGGGGGGATTTTAAATGGGACGTGAAAAACAGGGAAAATTCAGGAAAATTGGTTGCCGTAATAGTGCGGGAATACTTGCATAGGCGACGAAGCAACAGTTCGAAGATCAGAAATCCTATACGGTGGCGTGATGGATATGCTGATGCTAGCAAAGCTCTTTAGTTTCCTTGGGTTTTGGAGGGGTGGAGGGTAAAAAAATAAGGGGGAAGACAGGAAAGATGGATGACCGGGAGGGGAGAGGGGGTCTGTATCTCCTGCGTGGCTGATACTGAAATATTATTTCAGCGACAGGGATTAGCATCTATATTACTTCCTCCAAGGGTTTCCTTGCGTCGTCCCAGCCTCAGGCTTTGTATAAACCTGGCCTATGTAAGAAGGAGTGAGAAAAAAACCTCCGGCCACGCTGCAGAAAGAATTTTTGGTAAGTAGAGAGGCATTTACAGAAAATAGCCCAACTAAGTTTCCACTCGAGATTTCCCTTTATGTCTCCTGAAAATAATTGTTTTTAATGTTTATTAATAAATCGTTGTAAAATGAACTGCTGAGTAGCCAACTCGTGTCTTCGTGGTTAAAATGGTGTTTGGTGAAATATTATTCGCGCATGAAGATACCTGTATTTAAAGATTAATATTTGTATTTTACAAAATATATAAATTTGGATTTACGTGCCCTTTTTTGATTTTTATGAGTAATGTATTACGAAGGTTCAGCATATAAAGTTATAACCGAAAAAATTCTAACAAATCGTCAGAGTTATTTAAAATATGGTTTCTTTGATAGCTCATTTTCATCAGTATATATTATTATTTTTAATATAATTATTGTAATTTTGAATAAGTTGGCATTTACAATATTACTGTGGGTCTTAATGTATCTATATTTCCCTTCTTGCATAAATTTTTAAAAATAGTGAGAAAATACTTGCACTAATCCAGATTTTGAACCTCAGTGTTGATTTTTGAACATCCTTCTTGTACGAGTATCTTAAGGTGGAAAAAAATAAAGCTAGAAAAAAATTCCTCAGGTATTCTACTCGTAAGTTCAAAGAACCATGGGCCAGGCTTTCCATTACAAAGGGCTTATTAATGTTGCAGGATACGAAGCCGCAAGGGAAAGGTAAGATTAGCTGGTGATTACAAAGAAATAAGACAAAAGAGAAGGTGTAGTCACATGGTGTAACAAAGGATACACTATATTAAGAAACAGGCAGAGAAACCTGGTGAATGACAATGAAGACTTCAAAGGCAAGCTGAGTGGCGAAAAAAAAACATTAGATATTCGTTCGTTTGATATTTCGTCATGATTTATTTGTAATTACTGACGTAATTCAATCTGTAGTACATGTTTTTTTTAACTCAGGTAAAAATAGTTAGCGGACCAGACAAAAATAATTGGAGGATTAATAGCAGATAATTTTAGAGACTAGTTACAGTACGATATGATGACAGGCATAGAAGAATATGCTCGTTATTGACATGAGGCGGGATATGACGTCGGCAGGACAGCACACGAGACCGACATGAACACCACAGCTACAGTCTTCTGACACGGTGCATGGTCTTCCCGAACCTCCAACACTGCTGCACACGTGCGCGGTATGGACTCAGTGACATTATCAGTTAGCTGTTTGGTGGATGAGTTGTCACTCTGCCGTAAGGGCATCTTCCAGCTCGTCACGAGTTGTGGGAGGTACAGGTTTAGCTGCAGTGCGTCGTCATAATGCAACCCAGATGTGCTCAGTTGGATTGGACGCTACTTGTAGCTCATACTGCTGCCGAAAACACGTCTTGTATGATCATGTAATTCGTTTTGTCTGATCCCCTAATTATACGTGTCGTTGACCAGTTTATAAGATAAAAAGGGTGTATTTTCAACTGCTAAACATGACTTCCCTTGTGTCTTGTGGTTTCTGACAAACTAAAAATCTTTAAAAAAAATTGACTTCGTCTAATTTCCTCCCATGCTGCAAAACTCGTAGAAAGAACGCGTCAACCCCTTAGCCGCGAATGAAAGAAGTCGTTGATATCGAAGTAGCGATTATGGCGAGTAGCCATAGCAGTAAACAAAAAATTAAATTTTCTTCTTTTACAAAAAGATTCATATGGAAACCAGTTGCCAAGATATAGTTTTGTAACACTACAGGAAAGATATTGTAAATTTGTGTAACACATTGCTGTAGTTATTTATGCATGTACGAAATACGTTTTGGTAACAATATAAAAATATTCTGCTTAAAGAATTAGCACATATTTGTAAATTTTGATTGATTTTCAATACAAGCATTCACTTTTTTAAACCATAAAGAAAGATAATTTAATATTAAAAAATTGGGCTTTATTCGATTTTTATAATGGTTATTAATGTGCGCAATTAATATTTGAAAGCTATTCTGTGAATAGTTTACAAATAACTATAAGTAATGTAGGCACTGGGACAACATAAAACATGCGAAATACATTTTTAATGTACTTTATGAGAACAATATAAAAACCAAAATTTATGGACATTTCAGACATCAACGTCAGATCATTGGTTGATTTGACATGGAATGAATTACGTCTTCAGAAAATGGTCGATTAAACTAGGAGGGAGAACTCCTTGCAAAAGCCGAATTGCAAGCGTGTGTGTGTGATTAGGAGGGGGAGGAGATAACAAAAGTAAAATGGATTTTTGGATTTGAAATGACATGCAAACGCTTTGCTCCAAAAATTCAACACTAAATAAATCATTCTCGTATGAACAATGAAGAGATGCTGCTGTAAAATAATTTTGCGTTACCTAATGAAATAATAGAAATATTGCTACGCAGTTTGCGCAACTTTTAGGTAAAATTGTATGGCCTTTTAAAAATAATTAATATTTATTAGAATTTACCTTTATTTATTTGTAATTTTTATGGGTGTTTTAATATTTGGTTATTACACTTTTTTATTTCAAGTCTTTCTGCCTGAAAGTTGCATTCGTCGGAAGCCTTGTTTCTCTGTTTTGTCAGTGCGCTGCGTTTGCACATCCTGTCCTAACAGAATTTCACGTCACTTTCTCGCCTATTTATTGCAAAAGTAGTTTACCTGCCCCCCCCCCCCCCCCCCCCCACTTCTATCTAAAATTTTCGAAATTCTGCAGCATCCCTGTACATGTATTGCTGCGCTCGAGTTTTCTATTATTTTCCCCCTTCCACCGAATATTTATTTTTGTGGCGGTACAGTTGCTTTCTTGAAAACGTAAACGCAACCAAAAATTTTACAAATATCTTTAATTTTATATTATTATTTTAGCTCAATTTTTTAAAAAAAATATATTACAGTGTGACGTACGCAAGATTTGGAGGGGTGATATGGGGGGATACAGTTGCAAGATCTCAGTGAAGGCAGTACCTATGTTATTTTGTGTGATGCAAGGCTAGCTGTTGCAACATCTGTAATTTCAACTGTGTGAGAACCCGCGTCACCCAACCGGTACTGAATTCCCATATGACAGTGTGTTAGTGTCAATAGTAATGTAATTTTTTTTTAATAGTGTGTTCAATTTTTTTTTTTTTTTTTTTAATTTTTCTTCCCCCTCTCACCCCTTTGAAAAGAAAATTCCTGTATCCTTCCCTTCGCCAGAGGGCAGACGAGTGCTCTCAGAAGCCGTAAGAGCGACCTCGCTTCTCATTGGCCACGGTTATACTTGACGAGGATGCTAGGAGGAGGGAGCGAGGGGGGAGGAAGCCGTGATTAGAAACACGCCCCTGCCCGAGCACACCTATTCAGCGCGCGGGGATTACACTCCCGATCCTGGGGCGGTGCCGCCGCAGCCACCACCACGAAAACAAAAACAGGAGGGAGGAAAAAAAAAATTCCCCCTTCTCTTCTTTGCAACCTTCATTAACTCCGTGCTTCTGCTCCTCGGCTCCGGCCTTTTTTTTTTAATAAGGAGTAGTGAATCGTGGACAGGAGTGGAATGGCAGTCGCTGAGAGGAGCGGTGCGCCTGCGCAGATGCCGCGGCGAGAGACACGCGAATTGCGGCGGGTATTCCCCCCCCCCCCTTTTTGTGCGCCCGTCAAGTTGGCAGCGCTGTGGCTGGAGGCCGGTGGCTCGCCTTCTGACTTCCACCCGCCGGCGCCGGCAGACAACCAGGCGTGTGCGAAAGCTTCGACTACGCGAACCAATCGAAGCTCTTTTGACGTGAATACGTCTTTAAAATTGCTTCCTTAGTGGGAGGCAATTCAAAAAAAGAATGATAATAATATGTTATAATATATAATGGTAGTTTGGTGTTGCAGCTACATTTAATTACATCACTGGATAGCTAAAGAATCAAAGATTTCGTTACGCCAAGTGAGGACTGTGACGCATCTCGCGCGGTGGAGGGGGATGCGCAGCCATTTTGAGGTCATTTTGCTGCGTTTCTAGATTTCCATTTAGCATAACTTTTGACTCGGAGAAGCTACGACGTTCGTTTGGGTTTCAGTCGTCAGTTCTCGTCAAAATTTAAAGATTGCATATATAAAACATTAGTGTAAAATAGTTACAGTGAATATATATGGTGTTAAATAAAAAGAAACATGATTATAACAGACATAAAATATCGTATTTTATATTTTGTATAGAAAATACATATTACCGGTTACGTACACATATTCACGTATAACACACGGACGTGTCCATGACACAGCCACAACCCCTTTTTTTATATCCGAATTGATATCGCCAGGAAATTTACTGTTCGTTTTATTTGAAGCTTCGAATTTTTTGCAGAACTTTAAAACATTGGAAACCTATTTAGTTTTGTTTGTGTTGTACATGATTTTATTGAATAAAGTTGGTTACTTGTAAATATCAAAAGGTGGCACTCACTTTACTTTTATGAATGCTGAATATTAATATCATTCATGATTATTTTATGATATTTATTAAATGAAATATATATGGCCCAATTTGTTAATCACTTAATTAGTTCAAATTTTACAAACATTACGATTTTTTTACTTCAATCCTGTATTTTATAAAATAAGTGTTATGCAGATTCGCCGAGTACACTATTTGCAATTCGATTCGACTTCGCGTAATTCAAATCATTCGATTCGATATTCACTTCGCATTAAAAAAAAACTAATAATCGCACAGGCCTAGTCCATGAACACTATTTTCAGAAGGGTCTTGGACACGATTGTTGACTGTACTGAAACGGCCGCGTTCTAAAATAATTAAGCGAACAACTAATAATCCCTTTCCTTGGGGTTGACAGATGCCAAAAATACACAAACTTATTACCTAATTACTTGAATAAAAACTTAATTATTTGATAGCAACAAAATTTCAAACAAATATAAAAAAGTAACACAAACACTTATATCACTAAGCGTCTGATAATTGTGTTTATAGTTCATACTGTTAGTGGCTATCAGAACTTTTATTTTCGTTAAAATATTATCTGGTTAAATTGACTTATTAAAATTTTTGTGCACTATTGATAAGGAGTAAAAAATGGAATAAATTACTGAAAATTTTTGGGTTTAAAGGCAATGCTGGTGGCTACTGCGTGGTATAGTTTAAAACGCTTTCAAGAATTATTTTATTTAGCCTTGAAAAATTCTAAAAATTCTGATAATTTTAAAAGAACAGGTAAAATTAAATATTTTTTATGAAAGAAATTAAACAATATCACATACAAGCCAGTAAAATTGACTTTAACCTAAAAAGTTTGTTTATATTAAATTTCATATTCCTGCAAATTAAATAAAAACCTTGAAATTCAACTTTACCAGCTAATTATGCAAAACATTGTGCGATATATATTTGAATTTTAACGTTTTTTTTATTTGGCAATATGGATAAGGAATATGAAATATAATATAAAACTGATACTTTTTTGTGAAAGTTCAGCCACTCAACAAGTCAGCCAGTTTAACTGTGTGGAACGTAAATATAAAATAATGACCTGGAACGGGATATACGCCCTTAATGAAATTCTCTTACCTTCCTCCATGTTGGTAAAAATGAAAAGATGTGCGGGGTTTAACTCAGGCAATAGACTATCATCAGCAGGCGGACAGACTACAAACTTTATCTCAGGGAATTTTCCCCTATTTTTTCACATGGTATATGTGACGAACGTTTACATTGCTGATGTATTTTTCTCGAAGTTCTCTTGTTTCCACTCTTTCACAGCATTATACACCTTGTAGGTTTGGGCGAGTGTTTCAAGGGGATTTTAAAACCAGTGGAGTCCGTGGTTTCATAATTATATTTCCACAGAATAATAGTTTACATATTGCAACTGTAGAAAAAATTTATTCTGTAATGGAAATGATGATATTCTGGATTTGTCAGCAATGCTGGCTGTTGAAAACTACAAAGAAAAATCACCAGTTCGACTGTTAAATAAGCTTGTTCACAAGGAAAGCTTTTGTTTAAAATAAGTTTTCCACTATAAAAAAAATCCCAAAAGTAAGTTATAAATTTAAGTAGGTAGTGTTGAATATTTTAATTAAGTTATTAATGTTCTAGTTAAAACTTGGCGCATAGAAATTTGGCTCTGGATGCCCTCGTTTAACATTACCATAATATACGAATCCTCTGCTATTAATTCCATAGTGTATACAAGTCAAGGTTTGAGAAAAGTAAGAGATTATTTGTATTTTGGTATCTGAAGGACTGGAAAAGGAGACGGAACATTATTTGTGTAACTTTCAATCGCACAAAATATAAATTATTTGTCTCTAATTATACGAGGGCGGCGTATATTATCTCTCTTCCTCTAGATTTTCCATAGTGTGCAATCGGAGAATATTTTACCCTCGTACGCCATTATTATTTATAGTATTTTTATTTAATCAATCATTTGTCCTATTTATTGTTTTTTTTCTCTTCGCGTTAGTGCAAGTTTGAGGCAACAAATATGACGGGGAAGAGGACAAAGATTTGTTGTGACATCACAATTTAATTCATTAAATAATATATATATTTCCAACTCAGGACAACCCGCTTCGCATGGTTTTTTGTTTTGTTTATCAGAGTAGATTTTTATATATCTAATATAGAAGACTTGCATTAAAAGAAACGTTGCTCTTCTGTCTGATTGTCTCTGCTCCGTTGAGAATTTTCTCGTAGCAATGTTACATGTGCTTCTTTTTCTTCTTCGGTTTCATTTCTCCTCGCCATCTGTATGTATGAAAATGCCCGAGTTCGACCACCGTATCTCCCAGCACCACAGCTGCCGATACGTGACCGCCATAACGCGCGTTGGGAGACTCGAGGTTACCCCCACACACCAACACGAGTGCTCTCCGGTGAGTAGTATATACAATAAGCGAAAGGGAAGTGAGTCTGGTGCAGGGTGCTGCGCGGGTCAAAGACCTGCCGCCATATTGGACTATGATGTCACAGCGGCCATATTGTATGACCGTGACCTTTAACTTCGTGGGCTAAAAATAAGAGCTGTCGATGTTACTGATAAAATTCTCAGTTGATTCTCCATAATCACCTTAAAAAAAACTTAAAAAGCAAGTGTAAACGATAGATTTGGTGTTCAATGTTGAAACTAACAAAAACCCATGCAAGATACAATTTTTTTTGTAAGTGGCTCTCGCATTTTAAAGCTGACCACTCGTGCCATAGGACAACCAGAGAACAAAACCTCGTATTTAACTTTAAGAGAATTTTTTTTTATTTAATTACCCGAGAATAGCAAACACTTTCAATAGTCTAGTCCGTACAAATAAAGTAAAATTAGTAAGATCATTATTTCAGATTATTATTTCCGTTCCTAAATGCTTCCTCAAAAAAAAAAACAGTACTGTATAGTGGTCCTGAACGAGTTGCTACTTTTATTTTTATTTTTCTTTCCGAAAAACAAACACACAAGAGAAAGGAGCCTGTAAAAGACATTCTTCGCCAAACGATTTCTTTTCATTTTCCTGGTCATTAATAACAAAGGACTTTTTCCCAAATTACGAGCGGGCAGCGGTCCAAGGCAAGCAGAGCTTCTTGAGTCGATCAATCGCCGTAACAAGAACAGAATTGGAGGCTGCATGCCCTAAGGGTTGGATGTCGGGTGATGGAGGGGGGAAAAGGGGGTGAGGCAACTGGGGGGAGGCTAGGCCAGCTCCCGCGAAACAGATTTCTCTTCGTCAAGGAGCCAAAAACGTTTGCTCGTAGGGGCGAGGAGAGGAGAGGGGAAAAAAGTCTCCGGCGAGTGGAAATATAATTTGATTTATATCTTGACCGCGAAATAAGTTGAAATATTGAAGCCGCGGCGAGAGATGGGGAACTAAAGGGCAAGGGGGAGAGAGAGAGAGAAAGAAAGCAAGGGAGTTATGAACTGTCAGTGCAGCGCCACGAACAGGCACGCCAGCCCAGAGCCAGAGAGAGAGAGAGAGAGAGAGAGATTCTGTCAGCTGCCCTCCACTTTTGCCCCACTCACCTCCCTCCACCAAATCCTCTGTCAATTCCCCTCCCTCTCTCCCACAACCCCTCCCCCCTCCCCCCTGAGAGTCCAGCAACCCAGGCGCGTGTGTGTCGTTGCCTAGCAACGCGGAGCTGATCCCCGCGACCCGACGGAGATGGCTGGACTTCTCGTATCTTTTCGGGCGAAAAGGACGCCTCTCACTCCTTCCCCACCCCTACTCCTATCCACCCTCGGGCGTCTTCCCTCCCCCCTCCCCACTCCCCCCACCTCTTCCACGCTCCGACTACCGCTGCTAGGATCTGAAACGGTTCCGGTGTGAGTTCGTGAAGGGTTGGGAAATGTTTCTCTCGCGATCCACCGGCGACGACTACTGCTAAGGGTCTTGGATGATTTCCCCCATCGTTACTTCCAGTCCCTCTGACGTACAATGCTACAGGCAGTAATGGAGCGGTTACACAGAGCACTGAACTGCTTCAGCTTAACAGGTTCAAGCGAGTATGTTTACAAACGTGAACGTGTACGTTTAGACGGTAGTTGTTTGTTATAAAAATGTGTTCAACTCCAAAACTGTTTGTCATCCGATGAATTTGTTGTGGATCCTATTTACCTATTTATTTGATCAATTGTACCTCTTTTAAACAATAAAATATTTACCCGTTGAGAGTTTTTTTTTATTGCGGTCGGTAAAATATGAAACACGTACTTGAACCAGGAACTTTTTCCACCTTGCTTTTTTTTCCGCAAAGAGACTGTTCATACTCTCAACACTCACCAGCCATTCAGAGGCCGATGTAGAATAGATGTCGTTCTGAACTACTTTGCCAACCTGTTTACGTTGAATGAGAAATGGCCTCGAACGAAACATGTTCATACTGTGTGTAACAGCACGCAAAAGCTGAACATGTAACCCATGTAACCGCGCATTAAGTCCTTAGTATTTTCTTTTGGTAATATTTTTCTAGGGTGCCAGTCTAAAGTCTCGATTTGTGAGGGGTTATTTTTTTTTCTATTTTAGGTACTAATAATAAATAATAAACTTTTTTGCTTACAAAACAAAAGTATCTCTAACGTTATTAGCTTTTAAAAATTCATTTTTGTCTGCAAGTTGACTTCCGTAGAACAATTGGTTCATTCGGATTCGTATCCCAGGGATGGTTTGTGTGTGTGTCATTCTTAATTGTGAGATTTAGGTTAAGCTTATTTTATAAGCCGCTCACCTATTGCTCTTACAGCATAAAAGCGGAAGCGTTAATAACCCCATTAAAATTTTTAAAAAAAGGTGCGTAATATTATGTAGGCGCGTTAGAAGTTATATTTACTAGGCGTAATAAAACACCAACTTTTATTTTAAATCCAAATAATTAATAAAAATAAAATAATAAAAAGAACTGGAATTATATTATAAATACGGTTATTAGAGTATAAATTCAATCAAAATAAAATTTTATTAAATAAATACTCAGTTTTAAATATTAAGATTAACACGGGTGTATAATATATTATTTGATTTAGTAAAATAATCGAGATAAATTTTAATGAATAATGAAAAAAACCATTAAATATGCTGAACGTTTATTCTAGTTTATTAATTTCTATTATTTATTAAATAATAATGTAATAATTTATATTACAAATAAATTATTCACACGGGAACATAAAATCACAAACAATCCCATGAAAACGGCCAGGAGACTACTAAAACACTTGAAAAAGTATATAAACACAATTCCTATGACTAATATTCAAAAAAAATTTTTTTATTATTTGTACTAGTATTCAATATCAATTGCTAAAATAGAATTTTAAAAGCACATATAAAAGATTTTTCTTGTATGAAGCTCTTTTTTTTTGTTTGTAGCTTCTTTTTTTTTTTTTCATTCTGGGAATATTATGTTTAATGGTGTGTGCGCATCGTAAAAATACACTCTCATCATTTTTTTCATCCTAAAGTAGTATAACTAAAAAAAATACGTTTATCTAAATCGCTACGAAACTTTGACGGCGCAAGATAATGTCTCCTCATAGTCACACTATGAAACTAATATAAATAACGCAATGCCGATAATGTTGGTATTAATACTTCATAAAACACATGGAAAGTTATGTTTATTGGTGAAATACGTTTATTATACGAACTCCTTCCTTGCTTTTGTTTCTCTTGACATAAAACATTTAGAACAGTTTTTTTTATGTATAACATCTTGTATCTCGGTATACTGAATTCGGTGAGGAAATTTTCGTGAATGCGACGAAAATGTGTAACAGAAAGTAAAGAATGTAAATGTGTAACAGGAAGTAGGAAATTACAGTGCTGCTATCTACGACGGATGGCACAAACCAAAGTTCACAAATGAAACGTTATAGAATAAACTGTTTAATGAATTTTTTTACAAGATGGGCATTATTTTAATGCAATTCCTTGTCGTAAATGAGGTCAAAAGCCGGGGTTTAGAATTTTTTTTTAAGTCTTTATCGCTTTTATTGAAGCCTTTTTATAAAAGTACAAAATTTCCGTCTGCTAATCGAATGGTTCGATAGTCGAAGAAGCGAACATGCTGGCGGCAAGAAGCCACTTATATGATTCCGGCAGCGAATTCTAGCGGCGGGTTGCGGAAAGTACCTGTGATTCGTGTCAAGAAATGCAGTTGGAAAAACATTTTTCGTATATTATCTCGCTTGGCATTATTTTCAAAGAATACTACGTTAAATTTCGTTTCCAAGTTTTGTATTATAAGTGTATGTTGCAACATGAGAACACATGAATTGGCTCACTAGCGAGGTTAGGAGTTACACATCACTGGCGAGTACTGAAAGACTAGTTTTTTTAATAGTTCTGCAAGTTGCTCATCATCAAACATATATCACATTTACAAATGTCTCGATTCATCCTTCACATGGAAATAATTACAATTCAGTTATCACAGTAGTCTGCACGCCAGCGGTCACGACCAACAGTCGATACCAGCTCGCACACAGGTATATCGGGGTGTCATTTTTAGAGACCGGAATCATTTCACAATATGCTAGAATCCAAACAACTGTATCTTTATGTTGCTTCTGTGATTGACTCACAGTTTATCTGAAGGACTTTGAGCCAATGAAAAACCTTCAACCAAAAGAGTATCGAATCGCAAGCGTCCCAGTTGACAGGTGTCACGAGTCAATTGCCAATGGCATTTGCCTGAGTGGGTAGAGGATTGTGGAGTCTACCCTAGAGGTCATCGATCTCGCGAATTTTTCCAGTCTCTACTTATTGTTAGGGGCAGGAAATTTTCGCCAAAAAATCTGAACGCCTACTAGACTGCAACAAGGTATACCCACACCAGCGGTTTCTTCCTTGTGATTGGCGGCCGTCTGCGAGAGAAGTCGTTGCCTTGTTTGCACGAGCCACTAAGGACGAGTTTGCTTCCACACTGAATTAGTGTGATTGGTTGTTGTAACAATTGACATGCACCTCAAAGTAAGTCACCCAATCACGAAACACAGACGATGCTACAGTGTTTTAACTTCCAGCTACTATCGGGATCTTTTCGCGAAAAATTCTCATGGCCCTACTTATTGTCCATCGGCTACTGCTACATTTTACCGTGTGGTCGAGTCGCTTGAAGTTTGCTTTGCTGACAAACGTTTCTTGTCCTTCAGGGCGAACGTAAGAAAGCCCATAGTCCAACGAGAACGCAGTTCGAATGCATAAAGGCGTGCGTCGCAGCCTACGGAAAAATAACACGAATTTTTCAAGTTTCTGTATCAGTAGAGATTGGAAAAATTTGCGGGTTTTTCAATTACCTCTAGGATAGACTCCGCGGTCCTGCGAGTACTTGGGCAACAACGCCTGATCATTGGCTACTTTAACTCATGGCACCTGTTGACCGGGATGCTTGTGATTCGATACTTATTTTGTTGAGGTTTTTTTTTTCTCCATTGGCTCAGAGTCCTTTGGGTAAATTTCGGTACAATCACTAAAGCAGCATGAATATGAACGCTTTTGGATTCTAGTATATCGTGAAATTAATTCGCGAATTTTTCCCGGTCCCTATCGATCAATAACCACTATTTTCGATTTCAGTACATAAATAACATATCACATAAATCGAATAAACAACCCAACTCAACTATTCAGATGATCATAGCAGAGGCATATTAAGTTAAAATATTTTAAGTTTTTTTCCACTTAGGGTATTAAAACATTCTAAACAAAATAATCGTTTCATTTAGATAAATAAATCAATTACTTTTACGTGAAAATTTAAACAAATTGATCCTAAAATACAAAACTTCAATGGCACACATTTATCCGTCCAAAAGTAAAACGAAATTCGAAAACTCATTACAAAATTTTAAAATAATAATAATAAATATGGAGATGACTGGTAATTGGCAAATGTTGTGTTCAAAAAGTTGGTCACTGTGTACGTTTCATTTGGTTGGTGCAGATGAAAAAGGGTGATTTAAAAAAAACCGTGGAGCACGGGTTAGTAATTAGGTACCGTTTGCACGGAGTTGGGGGTCACGTGACCGCTCGCTCTGCAGGAACGCGCCGTGACCTGCGACCCTTCCCGGCGACATCGCCAATAACCGGGCCTGCCCGTCGGGTTATCGGAGTCAGCCGCGCGCAGACAGCGCGTAATTACACGCGTCGAATTAACCCCCGCCTCCCCCTTCTCAAGCTCTATCGCGCTTTCACCAATCATGCGCCTCAAGGCACGGCCTCGCACCATCATTTGAATTATTTTCCTGTTAATTCATTTCGATTCCATCTTTTGCACTTCATGCTTGGAGACTGGGAAAAAATTTTCAGGTTAATTTCGCGACGTGCTAAAATGAAGAGAAAAAAATTGTATCGTTGGACTTACTCTGCCTACAGTTTATCTGGGGACATAGAATCAACCGAAGAAGCGTCGAATCACAAGCGTCGAGATGTCTCCCAAAGTCGACAGCGATTGAACAGGTGTAAACAGGGGGATTTTGAAAGCTATCCTGGAGTTCACGGAACCCGCGAATTATTACAGTCCCTATTTATGCTTCGTCTCAAATTTTCTCAGCAATTATCTACCGAAAATCAACAGACAGCAGTAAATATCACGCAAGTGAACGAAAGTTTCTTAATCAAGACTAATGAAAATAAAATTAATTAACTAACCTTAAATAATTGATCATATCTAAATTTTTAATGGAACATAGCAGATTTTTGTAAATTTATTTAATTTAAATGAAAAACATAGTGTTCCCATTAATAGTGGGTTTGTATCCGAGCATATATGATTTGTGTTGTCCCAATACCTCCAATTAATTGTTAACGTGACATGTAATCCGTCTCCTGAATAGCTTTCCAGTATTAACTGCGCGCATTAATAAGCATGATAAAAAATTAAGGACAATTGATGAATAGTATATCTTTCCCATTGTTAATATATATATAATGTTTATGTTAAACATCGATCAATATATAACAATTTTCGTTAGCGCAACTATATAAATCAGTATTGCTTTCAAAATCGTTTTTTATACATGCAAAAATAACCGTAACAGTAGTTTTTTTTTCTAGCTTTACGAATTATTTCTTGGCAGCCGGTTTCCAAATGAAACATTTGTGAATGTACATAAAAAAAAAAACAATGTGTTCTGTGCAGTCAGCTCGCCAGAACATCACGCGCGGTCGGCAAGCCGCTCAGGCGAGTTATGGACGTATTAGTTTCAAACGATTTTTGAGCGATCTGAACGAAGTGGTAGGGGGCGGCTCCGATCCTACCCTAACGAGGGGGCAGGATGCTGCTCCGATTCTACCACGACGAGTGGTAAGGAGGCTGCTCCGTTCCTGCTAGACGAGGGGTTAGGGGGCGGTTACGATCTTACCACGACGATAGACAGGGGAAGGGGGGTGCGCTCAGGGCCGCGCGCCGGTGCTTTTAATTTTCCTTCTACATGTGTGTCTAGTGTTCTGTTAAAAACATGGTCATTAACGAAAAAATGAAAACGAGAATTTTACTAGTTTGTAAATTCACAAAATTCACAAAATTAATTTGGCTGATGTTGCAAATCAATATATATACATATATACAATTATGCAAGCGCTAAATTATGCTATTGAACAAATATGCAAGTATGCAAGTGTACAAGTATGCTGCGTCATTTCTACCTTCCCTGCCGTCTCCTCCTCTACCGGTTCCCCCACCAAGTACCTAACATATTCCCCTCATGTGATAGTGATTTTCGTAATGCTCAAAAACGTTTAACTTCGAAACTTCAAATATTTTATTGACACATATAATTAAGCGGTTTTGCCGGATTTTTATCTTAAGTATTTATAAAACTGAACAGAGGAAATTTTAAAATTTCTTAATTTATATTATCAAAACCACCGTCGCAAAATAAGTTACAAATTGGCTTAAGATTTTGTTTGAAAAATTTTTTTTTCAGGGGATGCTCTCCATAAAAAAAAATATAGCCCCGGGCTCCGTAAAGCCAGGGCTGCTACTGCAACCAGGGCTCCATTTGCGGGGCGGAATCCCCTCAAGAAGGGAACCGTGGCGGACGTTGCTTCGAGCCGATGAGTTTGTCCTCACTAATAGGTTCCTTAGCTGCCTCCCCCCCCCCCCCAATTGTCCTATTCCACCCCTCATCCGTATCAAATGAACTGAGTATCGACTAAACGTTGAACCCATTCATTCATCGGGAGCGGAAAAATTTCTGGAATTATTTTCGTGATACGTATACCTTTGGTCGTTTGTATGTAGTACTCGGGGTCAATGAGAAACTCTCAACCGAAGAAATGTCCAGTCACAGGCTGCCCAGTTGAGGCGTCACACAATTAGACAATCAATGAACGGGTGACTTTTCTGCGAATGTTAAGATTGTGGAGTCCATCCCAAGAGGTGATTGAAAACCGATACTTGTTCCAGGCCACGCATTTTTCGGGAAAAGATTTTCAGATCATTTGTGTTGGAGCTTTGTAGCACTGTCTGTTTCGTGGTTGACTGGCTTTATTATTTCAGGTAAATGTATGTTGTCAGCACAACAATCATAGCCATCAAATACGGAACCAAACGCGTCCTGAATGGTCCGGTCAAATTGGGCAAAAGCTTCTCTTGCAGACGGCCGCCATTACAATGGAACAATCGCTAGTGCAGGCATAACTTACTGCAGTCTAATAGACAATGAGAATTTTTTTTTCGCGAAAATAACTTGGCCTTAAAATCATGAAATTAAAAATAACAGTGGCAATAATATTTGTGGCCGGATGCGGCCAGATTTTTAATTCAATATGTAGCGAGGTGCCTTTAGTTGTAAGGCGCTTGGCAATTTTTGCGGAGGAGTCGAGTTTTGAATTGCAGTCCGGCCATTCTGATTTCGGTTTTTTTTAGTGGTTTTGCTGATATCAACAGAGGCAACTGTTGGGAATGTTCCTTACAATAGACCATGTCCGATTCATTCGCAATATCACAGTGACCCTGGTCAGTGTGGTTTTATATTATCGACTCTAATGACTCCACTGTCGAAGATATGTCAACCCTAAATAAAATAAAAATAATGTGAACTAGTCTTTCAGTACTCGCCAGAGATATATTTACATCTAACCTCGGAAACAAGCAAATTATTGTGTTCTCGTGTTGCAATACACTTATTGTACGAAACTCTGACAGGAAATTTAACATACCGAATTCTTTAAAATAATGCTGAGCGAGATAAATATATACGCAAATCGTGTTTTCAACTACATTTCTTGACGTGAATCACACGTAGTTTCGCGCCCACCGCTAGAATTCGCTGCCATAGCAGCCACGTTAACTGTAGAATCATTCCATTTGTAGACCGATATTTTAAACTATATTATGAAAGGCTCTGATTAAAGGATAAAAAGCTTGAAAAATACTAAACCCCGACTTTGGGCCTGATTTTCGACAAGGAATTTTATTAAAATACTGCCCGTCTTGTTAAAATTCACAAAACAGTTAATACTATTAAGTTTCTCTTTGGCTTTGTGAACTTTGGTTCACACCACAGTTGGCAGCACCGTCGTTACATCTTTCCATTCCATGCTATTACATATTTCCGTTCCATGCGACTTCCGTTCCATTCACGATAATACTGCTACCAAGTACCGTATATTGAGAACTAAAATGAAGTAAACGACACATTTGAAAATCGAAGGATAAAGTTCTTTAGATAACGATTTCAATTAAGAGAAATATTGAAGCAAATGTAAAAATTGTAATTAAATTTCAGTGTAACATGACAAACATACAGGCTCAGCAGATAATCGCACGGGTGAAATTGCAGGAGTGAGGGAGGAGGAAAATTGTTCGCTGACGTATCAAAGCAGCGGATAAGGCATGCGTCTCTGCCTTGAGCGAGGCAGGGCGAAACAAGCGAACCGGAATGAAACTGCTCGCAACTTTGTAGCGAACGTCGGAAAACTTGGAGGTAAGAAACGTCAAAAGCAGCTCGAATTTAAAAGTATAATATAAACACAAGCTTTTTTTTTTATTCTGGTGCAAAGACGTTTTCGCCCTCACAAATTCTAGCTGTGTTTCTCTCTTGCACATTCCCCCCCCCCCCTTTTTTTCTCTCTCTGCGCTGTTATAAAATTAATTTACTTGTTTCGTTAAAAAAAAATGGCTGTTTGTGTCTTTATAGGAGTTCGAAATACAAATCCGCCAGCTCATTAAATGACGAAAGAATGGTGAAGGAGGGAAAAGAACAGTTAATTTTCGAGAAAATGTCTGCTAAGATGAACGATTTTTATGGAGTTCGTAAAGTTAATGGTCATTTAAAGTTTGTTCTCTTGGTTTTCTAACAGCAGGATTTCTTATTTTAAGTATCTTGGAACAGAAAAACTGAATCATTTACTAAAAGTTCATAATATTATTTTTACATTACGAGAAGACAAACTTGTAGTGAGAGAACTGATCTCGCGTTCCTATGAATTTCATTTATTAAATTTAAATATTTATCGAGTATTTGAAATAGTTACCATATATTATGGTCTCATATTTTATTAAAAGTCATCCTGTTAAACGATATTAATGAACTTTGGCATCTAGTAATTTTTCAATATTTTTTCAGTACAAACGAATTTTAGCTACAGTTAGCTGACAAAATATATAAAGCATTTAAATTCAGCCTTTAATAAAAAAATACCTCCAAAAATATGTTTTTCATCAAAACAACACATTTAACCTAAAGTTTGAGTATTTGAGTATTTATAATGATAACTTGAAACATTTGTCTTGACTTGATGTAAGTTTTTGGACATACGCCATTGCTAAGAACTTTTTCTGTTGAAGAAAAACTAATAAATAAAATAAATAAATAAAAATACCCAAAAAAGACAAAAAACCCACCAAAAACCATCAAAAAAACCATTTTTATTTATTTATTTTATTTATTAGTTTTTCTTCAACAGAAAAAGTTCTTAGCAATGGCGTATGTCCAAAAACTTACATCAAGTCATGCACTCCCATTGCACAAATCTTTTAAAGATAACATTTGT